>NC_056745.1:455191602-455491602 GCF_019279795.1 Protopterus annectens
CAGACCATTCATCTGCCAACTTTCTTTCCCAATCCACAGAACAAGGTTGAGCGGATTTTGCATTCATTGGATGTACACAGAAAACTTAGATGCTACTTAAATAGGACAAAATCTCTAAGAAAATCTGAACTATTGGTGGCATTTTCTGCAGGGGCAGAGGGATAAGCCATTGTATTCGTTTCTGCTATATGCACCATGGTAAACCTATCCCCAAGGGTCTTATTCCACCAGGGGCATCTACTTCTGCAGCCTTTCTCAAAGGGGTTCCTACCAGAGACATTCTAGAAGCTGCTACCTGGAGCTCAGTTCATATGTTCACCAAACATTACCATTTACCTCTCTTCTCTAAATCCAGAGCTGGCTTTGCCACTGCTGCCCTGCAGGGCCTTATAGCTGCTCCTAATGCTGTATAAATCCATCCTCCCAGCCATAGCTATGTTATTCTTCCCAAATGTAATGATTGCAACAGTGAAACACGAAGAATATAGTACAGTTGTGTACACTTACCATAAATGTAGATGTTTGAGTGTATTCACTGTTGCAGCCCTGGTTACCCTCCCTCCAGCCCCCTGTTTTTCTCTTACTATATCTCTCCTTTCTTTTACTATGCTTAAAAGCCTTTTTGGTGTATTTGCTTTTGTTTGGAGGTATATTTTTTTTATTTAAGTTTTATATATGTATGTATATATATATATATATATATATATATATATATAATATTTTGCTCCCCATTTGGGGGGCACCTGACATCTGGGGCAAGAAAAACTGATGTAATGGCATCTGCTGCATGTTTTATACCCCTGACGACCTGACGTCATGGAAGAAGGGACAGTAACCGACGCAGGACCCAAGACTTTGTTAATCAGACAGACTGAGGGCAACCTGCCAGCAGATTACCCAAGTGTAATGACTGCAACAGTGAATACACTCAAACATCTACATTTATGGTAAGTGTACACAACTGTACTTTTTCCGAATTGAAGCTGAATTCTTCTAAAGCCAAGTACCTTGTTGGGAATCCTTTTTTCTTGCTCTAACCGATGTCAGAAAAAGTTTACAATTGTCTCGCTTGTGGAAAGCAAATACCACACTGAGACTTTCATTCTTGCTGCGTCACTTGCTTAGGCCCAGGCCACAACGTCCCTCGCTGTCGTTTTTGTGGTTTGTTCAACACCAGAACTATATGTCATCTGGCCCTTATTTGTAGCTAGATATTTTTGCTCTGTCCTCAAATTCCGATATGGCTATGGTAAGCCATCCGACAGCAGATCTTCCGAAAAATGTTACGATAAAGACAGGTCCAAACCTACAGATGATTTTTCCATTAAGCTAGTCTTCAGTTCTTCGGTCCTCAGTGAGGCGCTTTTGCAGCCCCTGATGCCCTCTTCTGTGGATTCGCAGGCCGGTACCAAGACCCTTTCGGAGTCCGGTATGCCGCACCACTCTTCATAGACTAAGGATCCTGCGGATGTCTCTACTTTGGGTGTGTCCGTAGCCGCTGAGCAGGCATCGGCTTCCGAGGAAGTATTTCACACTACCGTTTCTTGAACCAGACAGACTTCTTTCATGTCTACCGTTCTTTCGAAAACTACCGAGTTTCTATGGCCCAGGGTACAAACCACACCCAAGAAACTGATGACCCAACCTTAGGCACCTGCTTCTTTGTGTCAGTTTCAAATGCTTAAAATGGTGGAAGACCTTATAATGCTGATCAGGGGAAGCCAAGCTACCCCTTCCAAAAGAAAGAGATTCGTCCCCAGTAGTTGTATCTGAAAAAGAGTCCGATGACTTTGATGAATCTGAATATTAAGACATGCAACCCCTTTCTGCTTATGAGGATTCTGATGCAGAGGAATCCATTCCTTCAGCTTCTCCAGCTGAGGAATTTTCCTTTGGGGAAACCCTGCATACTTTAAGGGAGCATTTCCAATGGGCATGTCAGGACTACCTTCAGTCTAAAAAGAGACTCTGGGAATTCTTAGATCTTGCACAGCACAGACCCTTGGCCATTCCTCCTGTCCTGGATGTTGTGGATGATGTTTTCATGAAATCCAGTTTACTCCTGATACCCTTCCTTCTACTCCCAGGAAACTTGGCAGGTATAGAGTCCCTGACTTGCACAAATTTCTTTTCAAAAATCCTACTGCTGACCCTGAGGTTATTTCTCAGGGGCCTAAAGGAATGAATGCAACTTCTGCTAAGAATCACACCCCCTCAGATGGGGGATTCCCGAGCATTAGACAGATGGGGTAAAAAAGTATACACCTCTGCTACTCTTGCTATTAGAGCGCTAAATTGTCAATTCCATATGCTAAAATTTCAGCAGCACACCATGGAACTTTTCAAAGAAAAAATGTCATCTTTTCCTGCTTGTGCAGAAAGTAAGAGTTACAAGAGTTGATGCATTCTGCAAGTCAAGTAACTAAGCACACTTTACACTGTGGTATTGATGCCCTAGAAGCATCTTGCAGGGCAGCAGTCACTGGTTCTGTCCTTAGAAGGCATGTTTGGCTTAAGGGACAGCCCTTGCCAGACCATGTCAAATCCAAATTATTGGATGCACCCTTGCACAAAGACACCTTATTTGCCAACAAGACAGAGGAGGTCTTCAAAAAGATGGATGAAAAAGCTAAATCTATGCAGACAGTTAAGGATTGCCTGCAGGTCCAGCCACCCAGGTTCAGTAGGCATTGCCCCTCCAAGCACTGGTCCTTTCCTGCCCCCACCAGGTCAGTTCATCCCAGACCCTGGGGAAGTAGACCCCCCCCCCCCAGACAACAGTCACAGGGAATGCAGAGAGCAAAGTAATGGAGTTTCTCCACTTCAAAACCAGGGAGTGCTAAGCCCCCCTCATGGTAAGAACTCACAATGACTCTCCACTTCCACCCCCTCCCTCTGCCCACCTGCACTTGCCCCTAGGAGGAAAACTCTCATTCCATGCAAGCACCTGCGCCACCATTACCAACGACCGCTGGGTCCTCAACATAGTGTCCCAGAGATACAAATTTTCTTTATACACTCTTACGAACCCCCAAAGGGTTCTCAGATCTTCCTCCAAACCAGTGGGCAGAGGCCAAAAAGCAAGTCCTTTCCCTGCTCTCTTTGAGGGCAATAGAACCCATTCCTGGAGAACAAATAGGCCAAGGTTTGTACTCCAGGCTCTTCCTGGTACCCAGAAAAGAGGGCACCTGGCGCCCCATCCTTGATATATCCATTCTAAACACCTTCCTAGTGATTCGAAAATTCAAAATGCTCACCCCCCAAAAACTATTACCCATGCTGTCCAAGAATGCTTGGTTAGCCACCCTAGACCTAAAAGAGGCCTACCTCCACATCCGAATCAGGGAATCACGCAAGAAATATCTACGTTTCAGGGCAGGATCTTTGCACCTTGAGTTTTCTGCCCTTCCCGTTGGCTTATCTACTGCTCCCAGAGTTTTCACAAAATGTTTGGCTCCCGTCATTGCTTTTTGCAGACAAAGAAATATTCAAATTTACCCATACTTCGACAACTGCCAAATTCAGACAGCAGGCAGGAAAAGCTACTCAAGCACCTGGCCTTTCCTAAAGGACCTACTAGCCTCCCTAGGGTACACTATCAATGAAAAGAAATCCAAACAGGTACCCACCCAAAAGATTGTATTCCTGGGAGCAAGCCTGGACACAGCATCCCAGATGGCATTCCTTACCCCAGAAAAGCAAACTTACCTGACAGCCTATTTCTGTCAACTAGCCACCAGACCCCAGTTATCCACAAGGAAAATCCTGCAAGCTCTGTGGTTCATACTCATTCCGTATGCCAGACTGCATATGAAGAAACTTCAGTGGTACCTAAAAAGCCTTTGGTTGTCAACACACTCAAAACCTGGAAACTCCTATACCAATGATACCTTGCCTAAGGAAAAGATTTTCTGTGGTGGGCAGCAGCATGCTATCACAACAAGGGACTACCCTTCTCACCACCCCATGCCGCCCAGACCCTCACCACAGATGCATCAGACTATGCCTGGGGTGCACACCTTAATGGCAGGTGCATACAGGGCCAATGGAGCCCACATCAAATACATCTGCACATCAACCAAAAAGAGATGTTAGCTGTTCAGCACGCATTGACAGCTTTCAGGCCCCTACACTTCCCCCAGGAGTTCTACTGATCAAAACAGACACCACCACTGTGATGTGGTACATCAACAAGCAGGGAGGGACTCATTCCTACCCTATATGCAGGCTCGCCATGACCCTTTGGCACACAGCCTCAGCCATGCAACTGCACCTGTTAGCACAATTCCTGCCAGGCTCTCTAAACTCTCTGGCAGACAACTTAAGCAGAAATCTTCTGGACTTACACAAGTGTCAGGTAGACTGAAGAACCTTCACCCTAATAACTCAGAAATGGGGCACCCCAAAGGTCGACTTCTTTGCTTCCCACTCCAACCATCAGCTAAGCAAGTTCTGCAGCATGGATCGTCACTGCAGGGCCTGGAAAGTGGATGCCCCATCCTTCCAGTGGAGCAACCTGTCAGGCTGTTTTTCCCCCACTACCTCTTATTACCAGGGTACTGCTCAAAATAAGGCAGGAAAAACCGAGGGCAATTCTAATTGCTCCAGAGTGGCCTCGCCAGCACTGGTACCCACTACTGCGCAGCCTGTCACCTCTGCCACCATGGCATCTCCCTCTGATCCCAACCATCCTAACCCTGGGAGAAGGAGAATTCATGCATCCCCAATTGCAGACACTCAGTTTGGCAGCCTGGCTTATTCCCTGACCACTGAACAATCTGCCAATCTCAGTAAACAGGTTCTAGATGTTATACGTGAGGCCAGAAGCCCTAGCACTAGAAAGCCTTATGCTGACAAATGGAAAAGGTTCCGCACCTGGATCCAAGCTAAGGGAGCCAGTACGGCACAGCCCTCCCTACCTCTCATCCTGGATTACCTAGTTGACCTAGTAAACAGTGGTCTCTCCTTTTCCTCTATTAAACGTCATGCCTCTGCTATCTCTGCTCCATTTCAACACTGAGCAACCACTTTTCTCACACCCTCTTATCAGACAGTTCCTAAGAGGGGCTAGCAACTTGAGGCCACCCAGAAGAGCACCTACTCCAGCTTGGGATCTAAACTTTGTGTTTGAAAAGCTCACCCTAACCCCCTTTGAACTAGCAGCTTCAGCAGAGTTAGTTTCTTTCCTGGAAGACAGCCTTGCTTCTGGCCATCACTTCAGCCAGAAGAGTATCTGAGCTACAAGCACTCATGGCTGTAGAGTCCTTCATCATCTTCCATGCTGACAGGGTGTCCCTCAAGACTAACCCATCCTTCATGCCAAAAGTGGTATCCAGTGTGGATCTCAACCAAGCCATTCATTTGCCCACCTTTTTCCCTAACCCACAAAACAAAGGAGAAAGGATACTACACACACTACTTGGGCACAGACAGCTGAGATTCAATCTAGACAGGACTAAATCATTCAGAAAGACTGATCAATTTTTAGTCAGCTTTGCTGCAGGAGCAGAGGGCAAAGCCATATCCAAGCAAACCATTTTCAAATAGGTAGCATACTGCATCCATTTCTGCTACAAGCAGCACAGGAAAGCTCTCCCTAAGGGGATCAGGACTCACTCTAACAGAACAGCCTCCACCGCTGCAGCTTTCCTCAGAGGAGTCCCCCACCAGGGACATCCTGAAGCCTGCAACATGGACATCTGTTCATACCTTCACCAAGCATTACCACCTGCCTTTCTTCTCCAAATCCAGGGCAGGCTTTGCCACTGCAGTCTTGCAGGGCATCCTAGCTAGCCCCTAGCCTTCTTGACTGCCTCCACCCTTTTCCTCAGCTTTGGGAATCAACCCAAATGTGCTGACTGCAACAGTGAAACACGAAGAACATAGTAAAGTTGTGTACACTTACCACAAATGTAGATGTTTGAGTGTATTCACTGTTGCAGTCCTGGATGTTCTCCGTGTTTCACTGTTGCAGTCATTACGTTTGGGTTATCTGCCTGCAGATAGCCCTCAGCCGGCCTGAATATCAAAGTCTTGGATTCCTGCGTCGGACGCTGTCTCTTCTTCCATGACGTCAGGGGTATAAAACATGCAGCCGATGCCATTACATGAGTCTTTCTTGCCGTGCGGTGCCCGAAGCAGAAGCAGTTTACAAGTGCCGGTCGGCCGACTCCTGAAATTTTCATTTTCGAGTTTCAGAGCTGAAGTCTACAAAAAAGCAAAGTACCCCGTTGGGGATCCTTTTTCTTGCTGTTAAACCGATGTCAGTAAATGTTAGCAGTTGTATTACCTGTGGAAAGCAAATACCTCATAAAGATTTTCATTCGTACTGCATTCCTTGCATAGGCCCAGACCAATACTTCCCTTGCTGTCGGTTTTGTGCCTTATTCAACCCCTGAACTATTCGTCGTCGGGCTATTTTTGCAGCAAATTATTTTGGTATTCAGTTTAACTATCCAGAGATGGCTTCGGTAAGTCATCTGACTACCGATATTCCAAAAAAACATAAAGATAACGACAGAGACAGACCACATAGGTCCAAAACTGCTGACGTTTCCATTAAGCTAGTCACCAGTTCGCCGGTATTCAGTGAGGTGCTTTCGCAGCCCCTGATACCCGCTACTTCAGATTTGCATTCCTCTGCTGAGACCCTTTCGGAGTCCGGTATGTCGCGAGATGCTTCTCCGACTATGGAACTTGCGGATGTCTCTACCTTGGATGAGTCCGGAGCCGCTGTGCAGGCACTGCCTTCTGAGGGTGTATTCAGGCCTACTTACTTGCATTTCAAACCGGCGCCATCTTCTTCAAGGCCAAAAACTCGACCCACGCCTAGAAAACGGACGTGTGAACTGCATGGATGTTCATCGTGCATACAGCTGCAGTCATAACAGATGGGGTTATCCTGCCGTCAGGCGGGTCCTCGGTCAGCCGAATTCCAAAGTCTAGGTCCGGCGTCGGTTGTCGTCTCTTCTTCCCTGACGTCAGTGCGGCAGGGCTATAAAAGAGCCAGATGACGCCATCTTCTTCAGTCTTTCTTGCTGTGCGGTGCCCGAAGCAGAAGCAGTTCGCAAGTGCCGGTCGGCCAGCTCCTGAGGTTTACGAAAATATTTCAGCCGAAGTCTTCTTGAAAGCTAAGTACCCCGTTGGGGAAACTTTTCTTGCCTCAGACCGATGTCAGACAAAGTTAATAATTGCATTTCATGTGGGAAGCAAATACCGCATAAGGATTTCCACTCTTTCTGTATTCCTTGCTTAGGCCCAGACCACGACGTCTCGGTTTGCCGTTTTTGTGCTAGATTCAACAAACGCACTATTAAGCGTCGGGCGGAGTTCGCCCATCACTATTTTGGTAAAAAAATTAATTATATTATGTCGTCAGATACTCCGACTCCAGTTTTGAGTAAAAGACGCAAAGATAAGGACCGACATGTGAGGTCCGCGACTTCTACTGACACCACGCTAAGGCCGACTACCGGTTCTCAGCGAGGCGCCTACGCAGCCCCTGAGTACCGATGACACTTCATTACCGGTGTCTTCGGTGCCCGAGGTCGCAGGCTCCTCTGCCCCCATTCCGACTACAGATACCGACACCACTTTTGGCGGGGAAACCCAGAGTTTAGACAGGCCTGCCATTTCTCAAGGTGTTTTCAGGCCTTCCTCCTTTTCTGTTAAGGCTTTCACAAAATCTAAAGCAGCCATGAAAACTAAAAAACAAGAACCACAGACCCCCTCTCAAGGCCCCATGCCTAAAAAACAAATGCTCAAAATGGCTGAGGATTTGATTACTCTTATCAGGGGTTCTCAACCCCCCTCGGACAAAAGGCCCAGATTAGAGGAAGACTACCCTTCCTCAGATCAAGCCTATATTACGTCTGAACATTCTGAGGACCAGGAATATACATATTCTCCTTTTGAAGACTGATGCAGAGGAGTCTATTCCCTCGGTCTCCCCCCCTGAGGACTACTCTTTTGGGGAAACCCTACATACTTTGAGGGAACACTTTCACTGGGAAGGCCAAGATTACTCAGATTCCAAGAAAAGGCTCAGGGATTTTCTCTTGCTCCCCCAGCATAGGCCTCTGGCTATCCCTCCTGTCTTAGATATATTAGATGATGTGTACACAGAAGCCAGCCTCAACCCAGATTCTTTACCTCCAGCTCCTGTTAAACCAGACAGGTATTACCGGGTTCCTGATTCGCACCAGTTCCTATACAAAAGCCATACTGCTGACCAAGAAACTATTTCACAGGGTCCCAAGGGAATTAAGGCCTCTACTGCTAAAAACCCATTACCTTCAGAGAGAGATTCCAGAGCTTTAGAAAGGTGGGGGAAAAAGGTGTATACCTCGGCCACTTTAACCATGAGGGCATTAAACTGTCAGTTCCATATGTTAAAGTATCAGCAGTTTTTATTATCTGAGTTGAAAAGCAAAATGACACAACCTGAGCAACCAGATTTAAAAGAGTTGCAGGATTTGTTGCATAGTGCAGAGCAAGTGGGCAAACATACCTTGCAGTGTGGTTTTGATGCTTTAGAGGCCTCATGTAGAGCTGCTGTTACAGGGTCTGTCATACGTAGACATGCTTGGCTCAAAGAACAAGCCTGACCAGATTATGTCAAAGCTAAATTACTAGATGCACCTCTTCAAAAAGATGTATTGTTTGGTGTTAAAGCTGAGGAGGTACTAAAGAAAATGGAGGAAAAGGTGAGATCAATGCAAACAGTGAAAGATTTCCTGCAGGTACAACCTCCACGTTTCAGCAGAAACTGGCCTTCAAAAAATTGGTCCTTTCCAGCCACGGACAGACCTCAAAGAGGCAGATACAGGCACCCGTGAGATAGAGGGCAACCTCAAGGATCATTCAGAGCCAGGCAGTGGCAAGCACCAACCCCAAGAGGTGGAGAAGATAGATCACAGTCATTCAGAAAGCAGACACAATGACTTTCCCCTTTACCTGCCAAGCAAAGCTTTAATGGCAGCACCTTTAGGCGGAAAACTGGCTTTATTCTCAAAAAATTGGCATATTGTCACAAAAGACAAATGGATCTTGGACATTATAGACAGAGGCTACAGATTCCACTTTCATACCCTTCCAAAAATGAGAGGCATGCCAAACCTGCTACAAAATGAAAGGGCAGAGGCACAAAAACAAATTTCAGCTCTCATGGACATGAAAGCTATTCAAGAGGTGCCTGCAAAAGAACAAGGTCAAGGGTTTTATTCCAGACTATTCCTGGTACCAAGGAAAGACAAAGATTGGAGACCTATTTTAGATCTATTCATCCTAAACACATATTTACAGGTACCAAAATTCAAGATGCTCACATTACAGCAGCTTCTTTCCATGCTGGGCAAGGAGTCTTGGCTGGTAACATTGGACCTCAAGGAGGCATACCTGCATGTCCCTATCAGACAAGATTGCAGAAGATGCCTCAGATTTCTTGCAGGTTCAACCCATTATCAATTCTCTGCATTGCCCTTTGGCTTATCTACTGCACCCAGAGTGTTTACGAAATGCCTGGCATCAGTAATTGCCTTCTGCAGACTTCAAGGAATACAAATATACCCATATCTGGACGACTGCCTGATCCAAGCGGACAGCAAGGACATACTTCTGAAACACCTGGCGTTTGTAATAAGACTGTTGAACTTTCTGGGATACACAGTCAACAAAAAGAAATCAAAACTAATACCCTCTCAAACAATAATTTTCCTGG
The DNA here is from genome assembly GCF_019279795.1 of Protopterus annectens. Taxonomy (NCBI): domain Eukaryota; kingdom Metazoa; phylum Chordata; order Ceratodontiformes; family Protopteridae; genus Protopterus; species Protopterus annectens. The sequence goes on from NC_056745.1 coordinate 455,201,321, forward strand.
GTGCCAGCTTGAATACAAACACCCAGATGGCCTACTTCACGCCAGACAAACAAGGGCAACTATCTCAATACTTCAGCAAAATGGCAACCTTCACCAGGCAGACTGCAAGGAAAGTCCTGCAGGCTCTGGGATTCATGGCATCTTGCATCCTGCTGATCCCATGTGCAAAGCTGCATATGAGGAAACTTCAATGGTACCTAAAAAACTTATGGTCTCAACACAGCCACAGTTTGGAAACAATTATACCACTCATTCCATGTCTTCAAAAGGAATTTCTGTGGTGGGCTCAAGCATGCCAAAGAAACAAAGGTCTCCCTTTCTGCATACCTCAAGCAAATCAAATCACAACAACAGACGCCTCGGACTACGCCTGGGGGGCACACATGAAAGATCAGTGCATTCAGGGAAAATGGTCCCAAAAAGAGAAGCACCTACACATCAACCAAAAGGAAATGCTAGCAGTGCAAAATGCTATTATGGCCTTCAAAGACCTACTGCATCCAGGCCAACTATTGATAAAGACAGACAACACCACAGTGATGTGGTACATAAACAAACAGGGGGGAACTCATTCATACCCCCTGTGCAGACTAGCCATGACCCTTTGGAACACAGCTCTGGAATTGCAAATCCAGCTTCAGGCACAATTCCTGCCAGGGAAGGAAAACACACTGGCAGACAGCCTAAGCAGAAATATGACAGATCCACATGAATGGAAGTTGCATCCTCAAGTTTTCGCAAAGATAACTCAGGCATGGGGACAGCCAGACCTAGGTCTCTTTGCTACCCACAGCAATTACCAACTGAAAAAATTTTGCTCAAGGACCTATCATCCACAGGCCTGGAAAGTGGACGCACTTTCTTTCAATTGGACAACATTGACAGTCTATGCCTTTCCACCTCTCCCTCTGCTGCCCAAAGTTCTATTAAAAGCCAGAGCAGAGAGGCCGAAAATGATTCTCATTGCTCCAGACTGGCCAAGACAACACTGGTATCCGCTCCTGAAGAGCCTGACGCATTCCCCACCATGGATCCTACCTCTAGTGCCTTTTCTGTTGTCCCAGCATAACTTCAAAACTCTTCACAGCCAGCTCAAAACCCTAAATCTAGCTGCATGGAGAATCCCTTGATTTCACAACAGACCCTCCTCTCCAAGGAGGTGCAGGATGTCATCTTGGAGGCCAGAAGACCTTCTACTAGAAAAGCCTACTCCGCCAAATGGAAGCGGTTTTGTGCCTGGAATCAGAAAAAGGGCCAGAATCCTTGGGTAATAAATATACCTCAAATATTACAGTACCTAGCTGAGATGTTAAACAGTGGACTTTCCTTCTCCTCCATCAAAATCCATGCTTCAGCCATTTCTGCACAATACAACACAGATCCTCCTTTATTCTCTCATCCTCTCTTAAGACAGATGTTCATCGTGTTTCACTGTTGCAGTCATGACTGTAGGGTTCTCCCCTGCCGGCAGGCAGCCCTCGGTCGGCCAGAATCCCAAAGTCTGGGTCCGGCGTCGGCTGTTCAACCATGCTCCCTGACGTCAGAGCGCCAGGAGTACAAAGTTGACAGCAGACGGCATCTTCTCCAGTCTTTCTTGCCGTGCGGTGATAGCAGTTCGCAAGTGCCGGTCGGCTGACTCTTGACGAATTTTTTCTGATATACTTCGGTCCGAAGACTTTCTTCTCCACTCAAAGCTAAGTACCCCGTCGGGGAAACTTTTTTCTTGCTCCACTCCGATGTCAGAAAAAGTTAATAATTGTATTTCATGTGGGAAGCAAATACCTCGTAAGGATTTTCATTCTTACTGTATTCCTTGCTTAGGCCCTGAACAAGACGTAGCTAGTTGTCGGGTTTGTGCTAGATTCAATCAACGTACAATTAAGCGAAGGTATGATTTTGCTTTTCATTACTTCGGTAGGCGCTTTAACTACAAAATGTCGTCGGATATGGTCCCGACTACCGGAGTTCACAAACGTCGCAAGGATAAAGACAGGCCTCCGAGGTCCAAATCTGATGATAGCGCACAAGCGGAGCCAGCTTCAGGTTCGGCCGTCGTCATTGAGGCGCTTTTGCAGCCCCTGTCGTCGGCCATTTCAGAACCGATGGCCGAAACGGACTCTTATGAGGATCCAACCAGGCCTTTGAATATTTCTGTTGCAGGACCATCGGACAATGCTCCTTCTGATGGGTCCGGAGCTGCTGTGCAGGTACCGGCTTCCAAAGGGGTTTTCAGGCCTACTCAGCTACTAATAAAGGCAAAGCCAAAGGCAAAGACTCCTTCTAAATCAAAGACTTCAACACAGGCCTCTTCTGAACCGGCTCCCAAGTCACAGAAACAGTTACTCAAGATGGCGGAGGATTTACTTACTATGATTAGGGGTTCACATCCCCCTCCAGACAAAAGGCCAAGGCAGGATGTTTGTTATGATTCCTCTGATCAGGCTTCTGTTTCCTCAGTTTCGTCTTCTGATCAGGGATATTCTTATGAGGATTCTGATGCTGAAGAATCCATTCCTTCAGCTTCTCCCCCTGAGGATTTCTCTTTTGGGGAAACTTTGCATGAAATGAGGGAACATTTCCACTGGGAAGGACAGGAGTATTCGGAATCCAAGAAAAGACTGAGGGATTTTCTTCTTCTTCCCCAACATATAGACCCCTGGCTATTCCTCCTGTTTTGGATATTGTGGATGATGCCTTTTCGGAGGCTAACTTAACCCCTGACTCTTTTCCTCCTGCCCCTGTTAAGCCTGATAGATATTACAGGGTTCCTGATTCCCATCAGTTTTTATACAAGAACCCTTCTGCTGACCCTGAAACCATTTCTCAGGGTCCTAAGGGAGTTAAGGCCGCTTCTGCCAAAAATCCCATTCCTACTGATAAGGATTCTCTATCCTTAGAAAGATGGGGCAAAAAGGTGTTACACTTCTGCTACTTTGTCCATTAGGGCTTTAAACTGTCAGTTTCATATGCTTAAATACCAGCAATTTCTCTTGTCTGTCTTAAAACAAAAGCTTACTTCCATTTCTGCCTGTGCAGATGATAAGGAATTACATGACTTATTGCATGCCACTGAACAGGTTGGGAAGCATGGTTTACACTGTGGTTTTGATGCCTTGGAGGCTTCTTGTAGGGCTGCGGCCTCTGGCACAGTCATTAGAAGGCATGCATGGCTAAAGGAACAAAATTTACCTGAACAAGTAAAGGCTAAATTATCGGATGCTCCTGTTCAGCATAATGTTTTGTTTGGATCAAAAGCTGAAGAGGTGATTAAAAAGATGGAGAATAAGGCGAAATCCATGCAAACAGTTAAAGATTTCTTACAAGTACAGCCACCTAGATTTAGCAGGAATTGGCCTTCAAAAAATTGGTCCTTTCCCACTTCAGACAGGCCTCAGAGGGGTAGATATAGACGCTCTAGAGGGAGGCCTCAAACACAAGCTGCTTATAGACCAAGACAGTGGACTGCTTCCACCCCTAGGGGAGATGAGGACAGGTCACAATCTCAAAGGAAACAAACTCAATGACTCCCTCTGTTGGGCTACAGGAACTTCTTGCCTGGAAGCCCCTCTGAGGAAAACTCTCTCTTTTCTATCAAAATTGGACTCAAATAACCCAAGACAAATGGGTTTTGGATGTGGTTTTAAGAGGTTACAAATTCCATTTTCATATCTTGCCAAGGCCAAGCGGATGGCCAGACCTTCCAAAACATCAATGGATGGAGGCCTTAAACCAGGTGGAAGCTCTTTTGGCTATGAATGCCATAGACCTGGTTCCTCTTTCAAAGATGGGAAAAGGTTTTTACTCAAGGCTCTTTCTAGTCCCAAGGAAGCAAAACTCATGGAGACCCATTCTGGATCTGTCGGTCTTGAACACCTTTCTAGAGATTCCAGAATTCAAGTTACACTACAGCAGCTACTTCCAATGCTGTCCAAAGATGCATGGATGGTAACTTTGGATTTAAAGGAGGCATATTTACACATTCCCATCAGGCAGGATCGCAGAAAATACCTCCGGTTCAAGGCCGGATCGAGGCACTATCAATTCTCTGCGCTGCCCTTTGGATTATCTACTGCGCCCAGGGTCTTCACCAAATGCCTGGCTCCAGTAGTAGCTTACTGCAGACTCAAGGGAATTCAAATTTACCCTTATCTGGACGATTGTCTAATTCAGGCAGACAGCAAGGATGTCTTACTTCAGCATCTAGAATTTGTACAGAGCCTCCTCAAGTTCCTGGGATTCTCTGTAAACATAAAAAAGTCAAATTTGACACCATCACAACAGATAACTTTTCTGGGTGCACTTCTAAACTCCACAACCCAGATGGCATTTCTGACATCCGAAAAACAATTACAGCTGGCTTCAACTTTCAGAACCTTGGCAACTCTAACTCAACTATCTGCAAGGAAATTCCTGCAGGCTTTGGGTTACATGGCCTCCTGCATCCTTCTCGTACCATATGCAAGGCTACACATGAGGAAAGTACAATGGTATCTAAAGTGTATGGTCTCAGCATTGCCACAGTTTAGACATACTGATCTCCGTCCTTCCTTGCCTTCAAAAGGAATTTCTTTGGTGGTCCAGGGCATGTGCTCTAAACAAAGGGAAACCCTTCCGTCTGCCTCCTGCCCATCCGATTCTAACTACGGACGCCTCGGATTATGCTTGGGGAGCCCATTTTCAGGGCAGTTGTTTGCAGGGCCTTTGGACAAAGGATCAGAAGCACCTGCATATCAATTTAAAGGAAATGTTAGCCATTCAGAAAGCTCTATTGGCCTTCAGGAATCTTTTACAACCAGGACAACTGCTAATACGGACAGACAACACCACAGTTATGTAGTACATAAACAAGCAAGAGGGATCTCATTCCCTACCCCCTTTGCAGACTAGCCATGGATCTATGGAACACAGCTCTAGCTTGCAATCTGGATCTTCAAGCTCAGTTTCTACCAGGGAAACAAAATTTCCTGGCAGACAGTCTGAGCAGAAACCTTTCGGATCCACACGAGTGGATGCTGGACACCAAAATATTCAGGATAATAACAGCAGTCTGGGGATGTCCTCACATAGACCTCTTTGCATCCCATCTCAATCATCAACTACAGAATTTTTGCACCAGGACTTTCCACAGAGAAGCTTGGAAAGTGGACGCCCTGTCATTCAGTTGGAGGAACCTCTCGGGATATGCCTTTCCGCCTCTTCCATGGGTTTTATTGAAGATAAAACAGGACAAACCCAAGATGATAATCTTGCTGGCTCCAAATTGGCCTCGGCAGTTTTGGTATCCAACTCTAAAAAAACCTATGCCTGGGAGCCCCCTTGGGTTTTACCTCAGTCTCCGAACCTTCTGTCCCAACATCAGGGTCAGGTTCTACACACTCATGTCAGAACTCTCAGCCTGGCGGCCTGGTTAATCCAGGGCCTTTGATTTCTTCTTTACTACCCAAGCAGGTTATGGATGTCATTTTGGAAGCCAGATGTCCTAGCACTAGAAAATCTTATGCAGGAAAATGGAAAAGATTTTGTTCCTGGATGCAGGCTCAGGTTTCTGATTCTCTTCTTCCTAACATTACTTTAATTTTACTTTACTTGACAGATCTCTTACATAAGGGTCTCTCTTTCTCTTCCATTAAGATACATGCCTCTGCTATTTCTGCTCATTATAATACAGACCCTTCCATCTTTTCCCACCAGCTCATGAGACAGTTTTTCAGAGGAGCTAAGAACTTAAGACCTCCTAGATATCCTCCCATTCCTGCTTGGGATCTCAACTATGTTTTGGAAAAACTAACCTTGCCTCCTTTTGAGCCTGCTGCCTCTTCTGACATCAGGTTTTTATCTTGGAAGACAACTATCCTGTTAGCCCTAACCTCTGCCAGGAGAGTTTCAGAGTTACAAGCTCTTATGGCTGTGGAACCTTATATTATTTTTCATCTAGACAGGGTATCTTTGAGGACTAATCCTACCTTCATGCCTAAGGTGGTTTCCAAAGTGGCTTTAAATCAAACTATCCACTTGCCTACCTTTTTCCCCACTCCTCAAAATAAAGGGGAAAAGGATCTTACATTATTTGGATGTACACAGACAGCTACGTTTTTACCTGAACAGAACCAAGGACATCAGAAAATCAGAACAATTGTTTGTTTCTTATGCTTCAAGTTCCTAAAGTAAAGCCATTTCAAAACAGACCATTTCTAAATGGATTGCTCATGGAATCAGATTTTGTTATTCTCACCATGGAAAGCAAATCCCAGGGAGTATACAGACTCATTCCACCAGAGCTGCTGCCACTTCTGCGGCCTTCCTCAGGGGAGTTCCTACCAGGACGTTTTGGAAGCTGCAACTTGGAGTTCAGTGCATACTTTTTCTAAGCACTACAATCTACCTCTCTACTCTAAGTCTAGGGCAGGCTTTGCCTCTGCAGTCTTGCAGGGCCTGTTAGCCGCCCTTCCTCTTATGACCACCTCCCTTTCTTTCAGCTTTGGGATTCTACCCTACAGTCATGACTGCAACAGTGAAACACGATGAACATAGTACAGTTGTGTACACCTACCATAAATGCAGATGTTCGAGTGTCTTCACTGTTGCAGTCTGGGTCCTCCCTCCTGTCCCCTCTTATTTTTACTTTTGTGTAGTTCCTTTTTTCACCATTCTTCTGAGGTGTATTTGCAAAGGTTATGGGACCTTTTTAATTTTGGGACTCCTGACATCTGGGGCAAGAAAAACTGGAGAAGATGGCGTCGGCTGTCAGCTTTGTACTCCTGGCGCTCTGACGTCAGGGAGCATGGCTGAACAGCCGACGCCGGACCCAGACTTTGGGATTCTGGCTGACCGAGGGCTGCTTGCCGGCAGGGGAGAACCCTACAGTCATGACTGCAACAGTGAAGACACTTGAACATCTACATTTATGGTAGGTGTACACAACTGTACTTTCCTCAGAGGGGCTAAGAATATAAAACCCCCAAGGAAACCACCAGTCCCTGCTTGGGACCTCAACTTCATATTGGAAAAACTGACCCTTCCTCCATTTGAACCAGCTGCTTCAACAGAACTACAATATTTGTCATGGAAAACGGCCTTCCTTCTGGCTATCACCTCAGCATGCAGGATTTCGGAACTACAGGCCCTCATGGCTGTGCAACCTTTCATCAGGACAGAGTTTATGCCAAAGGTAGTATCCAGTGTAGCCTTGAATCAGACTATCCACTTACCTACCTTTTACCCTAACCCACAAAACAAAGGGGAAAGACTACTGCATTCCTTGGACATTCACAGACAACTACATTATTATTTGGACAGGACAAAGCCATTCAGGAAATCCGAGCAACTCTTTGTGTCCTATGCTACAGGTGCTCAAGGAAAGGCCATCTCCAAACAGACAATCTCAAAATGGATAGCCCACTGCATACGCTTTTGTTACTCATTTCATGGGAAAGCTGTGCCTTCAGGCATCAGGTCCCACTCCACAAGGGCCACAGCTACCTCTGCAGCTTTCCTCAGGGGGGTTCCTACCAAGGACATTTTGGAAGCAGCCATTTGGAGTTCAGTGCACACTTTCTCCAAACACTATCACCTTCCACTTTACTCAAAATCTAGAGCGGGATTTGCCACAGCTGTCTTACAGGGCATCCTTGCTCCTCCTAGTTCCACTTAGTGCCTGCCACGCCTACTTAGCTTTGGGATTCTACCCATCTGTTATGACTGCAGCTGTATGCACGATGAACATAGTACAGTTTTGTACCTACCATAAATGTAGATGTTCGAGTGCTCATACAGCTGCAGTCCAGTTTTCCCTCCCTCCATTCCCTCTTAGCACAGGCCTTATGGCTAACACCTTCTCATACAACCTATTTGGGGTATTCTTTTATGGTGTATTTGCTTGCAAACTACTGTTTTTTGATTATTCTATATTGCATGACTACATAAGTTTGTTTTGCCTTCCTTCTGGGGGCACCTGACATCTGGGGCAAGAAAAACTGAAGAAGATGGCGTCGGCTGGCTCTTTTATACCCCTGCCTGACTGACGTCAGGGAATAAGCGACGACAACCGACGCCGGACCTAGACTTTGGAATTCGGCCAACCGAGGACCTGCCTGACGGCAGGATAACCCCATCTGTTATGACTGCAGCTGTATGAGCACTCGAACATCTACATTTATGGTAGGTACAAAACTGTACTTTAGGCCCATATGCCTAAAAAGCAAATGATAAGAATGGCTGAAGACCTCATTACTTTAATTAGGGGAAGTCAGCCTTCCCCCTCTAAGAGACCTAGAACTGATTTTCCTTCTGATTCTTCTGATCAGTATTCTGAAATTTCTGTTTTTTTCTGATTACCAGGATTTGCCTTTATCTACCTATGAGGATTCTGATGCGGAGGATTCCATTCCCTCTGCTTCCCCTCCAGAAGATTTTAGTTGTGGTGAAACCTTGCACTCTCTTAGGGAGCATTTCCACTGGGAAAGCCAGGATTACTCTGACTCCAAAAACAGGCTTAGGGAGTTCTTACTCCTCCCTCAACACAGACCTTTTGCTATCCCTCCTGTTCTGGACATTGTAGTTGATGCCTTCTTGGAATCTAGCCTGGCCCAAACTCTTTACCTCCAGCTCCCAGAAAACCTGACTGGTATTAGAGTAGCTGACTCTCACAAGTTTCTCTTGAAAAATCCTACTGCGGATCCAGAGACCATTTCTCAAGGACCAAAGGGCATTAAGGCTACTACTGCTAAAAACCCTACCCCCTCTGATAGAGATTCCAGGGCTTTGGACAAATGGGGTAAGAAGGTATACACTTCTGGTACTTTGGCCATTAGGGCCTTAAACTGCCAGTTTATATGTTAAGGTGCCAACAACATATTATGGGACTTCTTAAACAGAAAATGATGATTCCTGACTGTGCTGAACATAAAGAATTACAAGATTTAATGCATTCTGCTGAACAAGTTGGTAAACATACTTTGCAATGTGGTTTTGATTCTTTAGGAGCATCTTGCAGGGCTGCTGTCACTGGGGCTGTGCTTAGAAGGCATGCTTGGCTTAAGGAGCAAAACTTGGCAGATCATGTTAAAGCTAAATTACTGGATGCTTCCTTAAACCAAGACCGCCTGTTTGGAAAAAAAGCCTAAGTCCTTAAAAAGATGGAGGAAAAAGCTAAATCTATGCAAACTGTTAAAGATTTCCTGCAAGTACAGCCTCCCAGATTTAGTAGGCATTCACTTTCTAAGAGTTGGTCCTTTCCAGTCTCTTCCAGGCCTTCTCAGCCCAAATCCAAGAACAGCAGACTACCTAGGCTATAGTCTCAAGGTACACACAGGCCTAAGCAGTGGGGGCTCCCACTTCCAAAGCTGGAAGTAGTAAGACTCCCCCCATGCAAAAATGTCACAATGACTTAACTTTAACCCTGCCAAGCCCTGCTCAACTGCCTGCTCCCTTAGGGGAAATATCGCCTTGCATGCAAAAAGTGGGAAGTTATTACCCAGGACAAATGGGTTTTAAATATAGCTTTCCAAGGAAACAGATTCCACTTCCACACCTTACCAACCTCAAAGGTTGGCCAGACCCTACCCCCAAATAAGTGGGCAGAGGCTCAGTAGTAGGTTCTCTCTCTTCTAAGTATCAGGGCTATTCAGCCTGTCGCAGCAGAAGAAAGGGGACAAGGTTTTTACTCAACTTTTCCTGGTACCCAGAAAACACAGCTCCTGGCGTCCTATCCTGGACCTCTCCATTCTAAACACCTTTTTGGTAATCCCAAAATTCAAAATGCTAACACTTCAACAGCTGCTTCCTATGCTAGGCAAAGATGCCTGGTTGGCAACCTTAGACTTCATAGACTTAAAGGAGGCTTACCTGCACATCCCAATAAGGGAATCTTGCAGGAAATACCTACACTTCAGAGCAGGCTCCATGCACTATCAATTCTCTGCACTTCCCTTTGGCTTATCTACTGTGCCCAGGGTATTCGCAAAGTGTTTAGCTCCTGTCATTGCATTTTGCAAGCAAAGAAATCTTCAAATATATCCATACCTTGACAATTGTCTAATTCAGGCAGAAAACCTCACTGGGGTACACCATAAACGAAAATAAATCGTATCTAGTACCCTGCCAACAAATTGTATTCCTGTGAGCAAGCTTGAACACGACTTCCCAGATGGCTTACCTCATGCCAGAGAAACAAGTTTGACCGCCTACTTCAAACTACTGGCCACATAAACCCAGCTATCTGCAAGGAAAGTCCTGCAAGCCCTGGGGTTCATGGCCTCTTGCATTCTACTAATTCCATATGCAAGGCTGCATGTGAGGAAACTACAATGGTATCTAAAAAGCCTATGGTGTCAACATTCATAGGATCTGGAATCAATGATTCCTATCATTCATTCCTTGTGTAAAGACAGAGTTCCTTTGGTGGGCAGAGGCCTGCTACCACAACAAGGGGCTCCCATTAACACTACCCCCTGCCGCCCAAACCCTAACAGACGCATCAGACTATGCATTGGGGGGTTCACTTGGCAGGGCAGTGCATTCAGGGCAAATGGAACCGGAGTCAAATGCACCTGCATATCAATCAAAAAGAAATGTTAGCTGTACAGAATTCCCTGACAGCCTTCAAGGACCACATTCTTCCAAGACAATTATTGGTAAAGACAGACAACACCACTGCTACGTGGTACATAAACAAGCAGGGGGGAACCCACTCGTACCCTCTCTGCATACTAGCCATGGCTCTGTGGAACACAGCCTTGAGCTACCAAGTTCATCTACAAGCTCAATTCCTGCCAGGCAAGCTATATTCACTGGCAGACGACCTAAGCAGAAATCTCATGGACCCACACGAGTGGAAACTGGAACCAAAGATGTTCTTCGTATTTCACTGTTGCAGTCATTACATTTTGGCAATCTGCTGGCAGGTTTCTCTCATTCGGCCTGAATTTCAAAGTCTTGGGTCCTGCGTCAGTTGCTGTCTCCTCTTCCATGACGTCAGGTCATCAGGGGTATCAAACATGCAGCCGACACCATTTTATCCAGTCTTTCTTGCCACGTGGTGCCCGAAGCAGAAGCAGTTCGCAAGTGCCCGTCAGCCTTCTCCTGAAATTTTCGCATTCGAGTTTCAGAACCGAAGTCTTCAACTAAAGCTAAGTACCCCATTGGGGAAACTTTTTCTTGCTCCTTACCGATGTCGGTAAAAGTTAATAATTGCATTACTTGTGGGAAGCAAATACCTCATAAGGATTTTCATTTGAACTGTATTCCTTGCCTAGGCCCAGATCATAACTTGCCTTGCTGTCGGTTTTGTGGTAGATTTAACCAACGCACTATTAAGCATCTGTATATTTTTGCATCAGAATATTTTGGATCCAGGTTTAATTACCCTGAAATGTTGTCTGTTAGCAATCCGACTACCGGAGTTCACAAAAAATGCAAAGAAAAAGAGACAGACCGTTGAGGTCCAAAACCGACGATGAAGCTTCTCCTAAGCCAGTTGCCGGTACACAGTGAGGCGCTTTCGCAGCCCCTGATACCCGCTACTTTTGAGTCACAGGCCTCTACCGAGACCCATGCGGAGTCCGGTATGCCGCGAGATTCTCAGAGTATTGAACCCGTGGATGTCTCTCCCTTGGATGGGTCCGGAGCAGCTGAGCAGGCACCGGCTTCTGAGGATGTTTTCAGGCCTCAACATTTTTATATAAAAGACACCAGCTTCAAAAGCAAGATCAAAATCATCTAAGTCTAAAAAACTGACGCATGAGCCACGTGCTCAGGCCCCTATGCCTAAAAAAACAAATGATCAAAATGGCTGAGGACTTAGCTTGATCAGGGGTTCCCAACCCCTCCTGCTAAGAGGCCTAGGCAAGACACTTATTATGAATCTTCAGATCAGGTTTCTATTTCTTCTGATTCCTCTTCTGATCAGGGATTTTCTATACCACCCTGTGAGGATTCTGATGCAGAAGAATCCATCCCATCTGCATCTCCTCCTGAGGATTATTCTTTTGGAGAAACCTTGCATACTTTAAGGGAACATTTTCATTGGGTGAGTCAGGATTTCTCTGAATCAAAAAAGAGGCTTAGGGATTTCCTTCTTCCTCAGCATAGGCCTTTGGCTATACCTCCTGTATTAGACATTGTTGATGTGTTTTCGGAATCAAGCATGGCTCCTGATTCCCTACCTCCGGCTCCTAGTAAGCCAGACAGATATTACAGGGTTTCTGACTCCCATAAATTTCTATTAAAAAATCCTGCTGCTGATCCTGAAACTATCTCACAGGGTCCAAAAGGTGTAAAGGCCTCTACAGCCAAAAATCCTCCCCCCTCTGATAGAGATTCCAGGGTACTAGATAGATGGGGAAAGAAGGTTTATACGTCTGCAGCCTTGACAATTAGGACCTTAAACTGCCAGTTTCATATGCTTAAATATTAACAGCATGTTATGGGCTTATTGAAACAGAAAATTGTTGATTTCTGATTGTGTGGAAAATAAAGAATTACAGGAATTATTGCATGCAGCAGAACAGGTTGGAAAGTATACTTTGCAATGTGGTTTTGATTCCTTGGAGGCGTATTGCAGGGCCACAGGTACTGGATCTGTGATTAGAAGGCATGCCTGGCTCAAGGAGCAAAATCTGCCTGATCATGTTAAAGCTAAATTGTTGGATACCCCTTTACAGCATGATACTCTCTTTGGTAATAAGGCAGAAGAGGTTTTAAAGAAAATGGAAGACAAAGCTAAATCTGTGCAAACTGTAAAAGATTTCTTACAAGTGCAGCCACCCATATTCAGTAGGCACTGGCCTACTAAAAATTGGTCCTTTCCGGTGTCCAACAGAGCCTCTCAAGGCAAATCCAGGTGCTCAAAAGCTTCTAGATACCAATCACAGAGTTCTTACAGGTCAAAGCAATGGGGTGCCTCCACCTCCAAATCTGGAGGAAGCAAAGCACAACCCTACAGTAAGCAGTCTCAATGACTTCCCTCTACCATCACCAAGCACTTATCTTTTAGCAGCCCCCTTGGGGGGGGGGGATTAGCACTTCATGCTCAAAAACGGCAGTTAATTACCCAGGACAAGTGGGTATTAAACATAGTATCCCAGGGGTACAGATTTCATTTCCATACTTTGCCAATTCCAAACGGTTGGCCAGATCTGCCACAAAATCAACGGGCAGAGGCTCAGAAACAAGTTACGTCCCTCATGGATATGGGGGCTATTCAACCAGTACCAGAACAGAAAAAAGGACAAGGTTTTTATTCAAGACTGTTCCTGGTACCCAGAAAAGACAATGCCTGGCGTCCAATACTGGACTTATCGATTTTGAACACGTTCCTGGACATTCCAAAATTCAAAATGCTGACTTTACAACAGCTACTGCCTATGCGGGGCAAGAACGCTTGGTTAGTGACTCTAGACGCATACCTACATATCCCAATAAGGGAATCGTGTAGAAGATGCCTCTGCTTCAAGGCAGGTTTTATGCAGGTTTTATGCATTACCAAGTCTCTGCACTGCCCTTTGGCTTACCTACTGCACCCAGGGTCATTACAAAGTGCCTGGCACCAGTAATTGCATTTTGCAGACAAAGAAGCATACAAATCTATCCTTACTTGGACGACTCATTCAAGCAGAGAACAAGGACATTCTTCTTCAACATCTGGCATTTGTAAAAAGGCTTCTAACAAGCCTATGGTACACAATAAACGAAAAGAAATCACAACTGGTACCTTCTCAAAAAATTACATTCCTGGGTGCAAGCTTGAATACAACTGCCCAGATGGCTTACCTTATGCCAGACAAACAAAGGCAACTGACTAAGTACTTCAAACAGATGGCAACAAAAACCCAGTCATCTGCAAGACAAATTCTGCAGGCTTTGGAGTTCATGGCATCCTGCATTCTACTAATTCCATATGCAAGACTGCATATGAGGAAACTTCAGTGGTATCTAAAAAGTTTATGGAGTCAACATTGTCACAGTCTGGAAACGGTGATTCCTCTCATTCCCTGCCTACAACAGAAGTTTCTATGGTGGGCAGAGACCTGTTACCAAAACAAGGGACTTTCATTCACTCTACCCCCTGCCACCCAAACCCTAACTACAGACGCATCAGACTGTGCTTGAGGAGCCCACCTGGGGGGAGATGCATTCAGAACATATGGAACCCAAAACAAATGCATCTGCATATCAACCAGAAAGAGAAGCTAGCTGTTCAGAATGTACTGACAGTCTTCACGGACTTACTTCATCCAGGACAACTACTGATAAAGATGGACAACACCACAGGTGTTCATCGTGTTACACTGCTGCAGTCAATTACACTTGGGTTATCCTGCCGTCAGGCGGTTCCCCAATCGGCCTGAGTTTCAAAGTCTTGGTCCGGCGTCGGTTGCTGTCGCCTCCTCCCTGACGTCAGTGCGACAGGGGTATATAAGATGCAGCCGACTCCATTTTCTTCAGTCTTTCTTGTCACGCGGTGCCCAAAGCAAAAGCAGTTCGCAAGTGCCAGTCGGCCTACTCCTGAGATTTTCATTCCAAATCCAGAACCGAAGTCTTCTACAAAGCTAAGTACCCCGTTGGGGAAACTTTTTTCTTGCCTCAGACCGATGTCAGTAAAAGTTAATAACTGTATTTCTTGTGGGAAGCAAATACCTCATAAGGATTTCCACTCCTATTGTATCCCATGCCCAGACCACAACATCACTGGTTGTCAGTTTTGTACTAGGTTTAACAAGCGCACTATTAAACGTCTGTTTGATTTTGCCCAACATTATTTTGGCAGAAAATTCAATTACACCATGCCATCAGAACTTCTGACGACTGGAATACATAAAAAGCGCAAAGACAAGGGCAGGCATCCGAGGCCCAAAACTGACGACGAGGCCTCTTCTAGGCCGGTTGCTGGTTCTCTGGTTTTCAGCGAGGCGCCTTCGCAGCCCCTGACGACTGCTTCCACAGAACCACAGACAGCCTCCAAATCCCACGTGGAGCTGGCTGGGCCTTCGGACGCACAAGTTGTTCAGCCTACCGAAACTAACCCTTCAGAGGGAACTGAAGTAGCCGAGCAATCCACAGCTTCAGAGGGTGTTTTCAGACATACCCAGTTAACCATTAAACCCTCTGCTAAGTCCAAGCCCCCCTAAAAACAAAGAAACAGATGCAGCATTCTCCAGGACAGGCCTCCATGCCTAAGAAACAAATGCTCAAAATGGCAGAAGACCTAATCACCCTGATCAGGGGGTCCCATCCCCCACCTGATAAAAGGCCCAGACAGGATGCAGACTATGAATCTTCCGACCAGGTGTCCATTTCTTCAGATTCATCCTCAGACCTAGGATATTCTTTACCCCCTTATGAGGATTCTGATGCTGAGGAATCAATTCCATCAGCCTCTCCGCCTGAGGACTACTCCTTTGGG
This sequence comes from Protopterus annectens, assembly GCF_019279795.1. NCBI lineage: Eukaryota > Metazoa > Chordata > Ceratodontiformes > Protopteridae > Protopterus > Protopterus annectens. The sequence goes on from NC_056745.1 coordinate 455,216,721, forward strand.
GAGACCTTACATACCATGTGGGAGCATTTCCATTGGGAAGGCCAGGATTACTCAGAATCCAAGAAAAGGCTCAGAGACTTAATTTTATTACCTCAACACAGACCCCTTGCTATTCCGCCAGTGTTAGATGTTGTGGATGATGTGTATACTGACACCAGCTTAAATCCTGATTCCTTACCTCCAGCCCCAGTTAAACCTGACAGAGATACTACAGAGTCCCTGACTCTCACAAATTTCTGTATAAAAGCCCTGTTGCTGACCCTGAAACTATTTCTCAGGGACCCAAAGGGATTAAGGCCTCATCAGCAAAAAACCCAGTTCCCTCTGACAGAGATTCCAGAGCATTAGACAGATGGGGAAAGAAAGTATATACTTCTGCAACTTTAGCAATGAGAGCTTTAAATTGCCAGTTTCACATGCTGAAATATCAGCAATTTTTGATGTCTCAGTTGAAATAAAAGATGCTTCCAGATTCAGAACCTCCTAATTTTAAAGAAATGCAGGATTTATTGCATGCAGCTGAACAAGTGGGAAAACATACTTTGCAATGTGGTTTTGATTACTTAGAGGCCTCCTGTAGAGCAGCAGTTACAGGCTCTGTCATTAGAAGACATGCTTGGTTAAAAGAACATACGTTACCAGATAATGTTAAGGCAAAGTTATTGGATGCACCTTTGCAGCGTGATGTGTTGTTTTGAGTTAAGGCAGAAAAGGTATTAAAGAAGATGGAGGATAAGGCAAAATCTATGCAAACGGTGAAGGATTTCTTACAGGTTCAGCCTCCTCGTTTTAACAGAAATTGGCCAACAAAGAATTGGTCCTTTCCAGTCACAGAGAGACCTCAAAGGGGCAGATACAGACGTCCAAGAGGTAGAGGTCAAACACAAGGTCCTTAGGCCTAGACAATGGGATACACCAGGCCAGAAAGGAGGAGAAGACAGGCCCCAACCATATAAAAAGCAGCCTCAGTGACTTCCCACTACAGCTGCCAAACTGGCACTTTTCTATCACAATTGGCATTGCATCACCAAAGACAAATGGGTTCTCAACATTGTATCTCAAGGTTACAGGTTCCACTTTCACAGTCTGCCAAGGTTAAAAGGAATGCCAAATCTGCCACCAAATCAATGGGCAGAGGCTCAAAAACAAATTACAGCACTCATGGACATGAGAGCTATTCAAAAGGTACCACCACAGGAGCAAGGACAAGGATTTTACTCAAGACTCTCTCTGGTTCCCAGAAAGGACAAAGCCTGGAGACCCATTCTGGATCTTTCTTCTCTAAACACTTACCTGGATGTTCCGAAATTCAAAACGTTGACACTACAGTAGCTTCTTCCCATGCTGGGCAAGAAAGCTTGGCTCGTGACTTTGGACCTCAAGGAGGCATACCTGCATGTCCCCATCAGACAAAATTGCAGAAGATACCTCAGATTCATAGCTGGTTCAATGCACTATCAATTAACTGCACTGTCCTTTGGCTTATCTACTGCGCCCAGGGTCTTCACAAAGTGCCTGGCACCAGTAATTGCATTTTGCAGACAAAAAGGAAGTCAAATTTATCCGTTCCTGGACGACTGCCTGATTCAAGCAGAGAGCAAGGACATTCTTCTAAAGCATCTGGCTTTCATAAAAAAGTTGTTGCCTGGGGTACACAGTAAAAAAGAAATCAAAACTAGTGCCCTCACAAGAGATAATATTCCTGGGTGCCAGCTTGAACACAACGGCCCTGATGGCTTATCTCACGCCAGACAAGCAAGGACAACTGACTCAATACTTTCAATTGATGGCAACAAAGACCCAACTCCCTGCAAGAAAAATTCTGCAGGCCTTGGGCTACATGGCATCTTGCATACTACTAATTCCATATGCCAGACTGCACATGAGGAAACTACAATGGTACCTAAAGAGTGTATGGTCTCAGCACTGTCAGTTTGGAAACAGTTATACCACTAATTCCTTGCCTTCAACAGGAGTTTCGATGGTGGGCTCAAGATTGTCACCTCAACAAGGGACAGCCTTTTACTCAACCCACAGCCAGGCAAACACTGACAACAGATGCATTGGATTACGCCTGGGGAGCACACACGGCAGGAAAATGTATTCAGGGCGAGTGGCCCGCAGAGCAAAGGCATCTTCACATCAATTAAAAAGAGATGCTAGCAGTACAAAATGCCCTTATAGCTTTCAAGGACCTGCTGCATCCGGGACAACTACTACTGAAGACAGACAACACCACAGTTATGTGGTACATAAACAAGCAAGGGGGCACACACTCCTACCCCCTCTGCAGACAAGCCATGACCTTGTGGAACACAGCTCCGGACTACCAAGTTCATCTGCAAGCACAATTCCTGCCAGGAAAGAAAAACACACTGGCAGACGACCTAAGCAGAAACATCATGGATCCCCACTAATGGGAATTGAATCCACAAATATTCAGAATGATAACACAAAAATGGTGGAGCCTGGACATAGATCTGTTTGCATCCCCAACGAACTACCAGCTACAGGAATTCTGCACAAGGAATTACCATCCACAAGCATGGAAAGTGGATGCCCTCTCATTCAGCTGGAAAAACCTGCAAGTGTACGCTTTCCCACCTTTACCTCTCCTTCCAAAGTTACTCATAAAAGCCAGCAAGAAGAGCCAAAGATGATCCTGATTGCACCAGACTGGCCACGCCTGCACTGTTACCCAATCTTAAAGAACTTAGCACAAGAAGCACCTTGGATTTTGCCTCAAATCCCACATTTGCTGACACAGCACAACAATCGGATACTTCACAGCCAGTAAAGACCTTAAACCTAGCTGCATGGAAACTTCCTTAGTCAAGCAAGCAGTGCCTCTCTCCAAAGCTGTTATGGATGTCATTCTGGAGGCCAGAAGACCTAGTACCAGGAAAACCTATTTGGATAAATGGAAGAGATTCTGTGCAAGGAACCAGACGCACAGCCTTGACCCCTCTTGTCCCAAACATTCCTCAGATACTTCAATATTTAACTGAGATGCTGGACAAGGGCCTCTCCTTCTCATCCATCAAGATCCTCGCCTCTGCCATTTCTGCTCATTACAACACGGATCCACCAATTTTCTCTAATCCTTTGCTCAAACAGTACCTCAGAGGGGCTAAAAGCATAAGCCTGCCCTGTAGAACACCTACTCCAACTTGGGACCTCAACTTTGTTTTGGAAAAATTAACTTTACCTCATTTTGAGCCAGCTAACACAGCAGAATTAAAATACATCTCTTGGAAAACTGCTCTGCTACTGGCAATAAGATCAGCACGAAGAGTTTCAGAACTACAGGCACTAATTGCAGTGGAACCTTTCCTCATTTTCCACCAGGACAGGGTGTCTTTAAGAACTAACCCTACGTTTATGCCAAAGGTGGTATCAAGTGTGGCTCTAAACCAAACTATTCACTTGCCAACTTTTTATCCAAAACCACAGAGCAAAGGGGAGAGACTACTACATTCTTTGGACATTCACAGACAGTTACGCTTCTACTTGGACAAGACTAAAGCTTTCAGAAAATCTGAGCAATTATTGGTAGCATATGCTGCAGGAGCACAGGGAAAAGCCATTTCAAAACGGACTATTTCAAAATGGATAGGACATTGCATACGTTTCTGCTGTACACACCATGGGAAACCTGTACCTAGCAGCACTAGATCTCACTCCACCAGGGCAACAGCCACTTCAACTGCCTACCTCAGAGGAGTACCTACCAAGGATATTTTGGAAGCAGCAACATGGAGTTCTGTGCATACCTTCACCAAGCATAACCATTTGCCTTTATACTCCAAATCTAGAGCTGGCTTCGCCACTGCTGTGCTGCAGGGCCTTATAGCCATCCATAATGCATTATAGAACCAGCCACCCTACCTCAGCTTTGGAATTCCACCCAAGTGTAATGACTGCAGCAGTGTAACACGATGAACATAGTACAGTTTTGTACCTACGATAAATGTAGATGTTTGAGTGTATACACTGCTGCAGTCCAGGTTACCCTCCCTTCTTCCCCTCTTACTTGCTGTTATGTACCTAGGTCTTCTACCCTTTACTACCTATGGGAAGTGTTTCCTGGTAACTGAAAATTGTTGTTTGCTTTTCTTTTGTATACTATACTAACAATTTGAATCTTTTTCTTCAGTAAAAATTCATGTCTCTGCCATCTTGGCTCATTACAACACAGAGCCTCCCATCTTTTCTCATCCTCTGTTAAAACAGTATCTTAGAGGGGCCAAAAATTTAAGGCCTCCCAGAAGATCACCAACTCCTGCATGGGACCTCAATTTTGAGCTGGAAAAACTCACCCTGCCTCCTTTTGAACCAGCAGCTACTATGGATATAAAGTTTTTATCTTGGAAAACCGCTTTCCTTTTGGCAATCATTTCAGCAAGAAGGGTTTCAGAACTACAGGCTCTCATGGCTGTGGAGCCTTTTATTACATTTTACCCGGACAGGTTGTCCCTCGGGACCAATCCTTCCTTTATGCCTAAGGTGGTACCAGTGTGGCTCTTAACCAAACTATTCACTTGCCAACATTTTACCCAAATCCGCAGAACAAGGGGGAATGGATTCTGCATTCATTGGACATACACAGACTACTAAGATGTTCTTCTTGTTTCACTGTTGCAGTCATTACATTTGGGTAATCTGCTGGCAGGTTGCCCTCAGTCGGCCTGAATTCCAAAGTCTTGGGTCCTGCGTCGGTTGCTGTCTTCTCTTCCATGACGTCAGGTCATCAGGGGTATAAAACATGCAGCCGATGCCATTTTCTTTAGTCTTTCTTGCCACGCGGTGCCCGAAGCAGAAGCATTTTCGCAAGTGCCGGTCGGCCGAATACTGAAAAATTCGAGTTTAAGTTTCAGAACCAAAGTCGTCACTAAAGCTAAGTACCCCATTGGGGAAACTTTTTTCTTGCTTTTTACCGATGTCAGAAAAAGTTAAGTTGACTCTGCTAGAGGCCCCATGAAGGCTCGGTGTCTCTCCAACCTAACACCACTCTTAAGTATTCAACTGCGGTACCACCTTTAACATTCTTGTCAGAAAAGCGCAGTCCAGATCTGAACTGTCTGCAAACAGCTACAGTTAACTTTGAGTATGTCTACCTGTTTGAGCCAATATTCATTTTCCCCTGGAGAGCACTCTGCTTTGGCTTGTAAGCAGCCCCACCACCACCACCACACACACACACACACACACACACACACACACACACACACACACACACACACACACACATCTTCCACTTTCTCTTATTCCCTTCTGTTAGCAAATAGTATCCATAACTGATCAATACTGTGTGTTTGTTAATTTAAACTATGACCACAGTAGCCTACTGATACAAGGTTATCCTGTTTTTCCACCTGAGAAATTAAGAAATGACTTAGTTTCAGAGCAGTCCTTGGTCAATTGTGATTGTTTCTTAACACATACTTGTCTTTGCTTTGGCTCATTAGCAGCAGTATAAAGAACTGCCTGCTCACACCCTTGTTCTCCCCTCCCCCTTCCCTGTTTATTACCTTAAGACAATCCCAAAGTTAATAAATATTACCTGTGGCAGGCACCATTTTTAAAACTACAATCCACTCTGCTACAGGCCCCATGAAGGCTCAGTGTCTCTCCAGTAAGTGTTTTACAACTGTAAATGCCTATTTATGTTGAATTGTATTAGACATTTTACAACTGTATATGTTTATGTTGAATTGTGTTCTAATTGTGAATCTAATATGATTTATGCTTTATTATTGGATGTTACTATGGCATGCTAGTATTTGTATGCACCAAGTTGTTTTTAGTATAATAGTATGTATGGTCTATTTGCATAGCTGCACCTTGTTCACTAATGTTATTCATGTAATTGTGTTGTGTGTAGACAGTTCATACTATTGTCTAAATTATTTCTATATAATTGTGCTGTTACTGGTGGATAGAATCACATTAGAGAACCACGACAGACTGCTGCTCGGTATATTTTTATCTGTGACTGTATAACTGTCTGGGTTTTTTCTTTTTCTAATGTTCTTCCAATTGGCTCAGTATCTGCATATACTAAGTAGTTGGTTCAAGACATTGTCCTGCATGCGGTAGCTATTTGCTCAGTGTGTTTTTTATAATCTTTATAATATATATTTACCATCTCAAAAGTGCTTACTCCACTCTCTACTCTTCTTTTCTAGACCTAACACCAGTCTTAAGTATTCAACTGCGGTACCACCTTTAACATTCTTGTCAGAAAAGTGCAGTCTGGGTCTGAACTGTCTGCAAACAGCTAAAGTTAACTTTGTGTATGTGTCTACCTGTTTGAACCAATATTCATTTTCCCCTGGAGAGCACTCAGCTTTGGCTTGTAAGCAGCCCCCCCCCACCACAACACACACATCTTCCACTTTCTCTTATTCCCTTCTGTTAGCAAATAGTATCCATAACTGATCAATACTGTGTGTTTGTTAATTTAAACTATGACCACAGTAGCCTACTGATACAAGGTTATCCTGTTTTTCCACCTGACAAATTAAGAAATGACTTACAGTTTCAGAGCAGTCCTTGGTCAATTGGGATTGTTTCTCAACACATACTTGTCTTTGCTTTGTGATTGTTTCCAGCCCCCTCATACGAGCAACTAACAGGGTCTCTACCCGCTTCGCTCCCCACCCTGCCCCCTATTCCCTCCCGCCCCCAGTGGTCCCACCTTTATTGCACTCAAACCCTTCCCATCTTTCCAATAGCCAACCACAGCGCTAACCCAACACTACCTCCTCCATCTTCCCACTACTGTCACACCTCCTCAACTAACATGTACAAGCATACCTTTCCTATGCTCACTGCATGCACTCTCCTTGCATATCTTACATCGTACCAAAGCTCCATCATTCCCCCACTCAACCACTACCACTGTACTACTACTCACACCACCACTCATGTCTCACCCACACTCAGCTCCCCTCCCACCAGCTCAAGAACCATCCCTATGCACCCCCTACATATTCTACCAACTATATTACTCAAACAGAAAGCATCCCTACAACTTAACATAGTAACCCTCCCACCATACCGATTACCCACAGAGCACAATCATAAAGTTTCCATTATAAACAAACACATTCAAAAACTGAGAAAACTAATAATCTCATGCATATCAAAACTAGCCCTAAGTGGAGACATCCACCCCAACCCTGGTCCTACCATCTCCAACCCCAATCCTCATAATCAGACTAGAAACCACAACCTCTCCCATATTACAGCCAATAGAAAGCCAAGTGACTTCCTTCTACTAAGCCTAAATATTAGAAGTATATCCAACAAAGTCCATGAACTCCATGCCACCATAGACTTGTACTCCCCAGATATAGTCATCCTGACAGAAACCTGGCTAAAACCTCACATTACCAGTGAGCAAATACTCCCTGCAGGTTACGGCATACTAAGAGTAGACCGGCTAAACAAAAAAGGAGGTGGTGTAGCTATAATATTTAAACAGCATCTAAACATCCAGATCTTAGAATCATCAGCTCCACAAATAGGCAATGAAGAAATAATATATACCAACCTCAAAATTAACCAAAACAAGACCATCAACATAATTGGATGCTACTTCCCACCTGGCCAAAACATCCCTCCACTAGAAAACCTCCTCAGCTGGTCTACCCACCATCTCCCCCAAGAAACTATCATCTTAGGTGATTTCAATATTGACTGGCAGTCCTGTTCTGGCAACAATCCAACCCATCATGTACACCTTCATGGCTTCACCCAACTAGTCCAGTCACCAACCAGGATAAATAAATAACTCCAACAAGCACACTACACTGGATTGGATACTAGTCAGTAAGAGCCCCCAGTCTTATATAACAGGCTGCTTATCAGATAGCCTCATTGATCACTCCCCAACATTCCTACTCAAAAAATACCTATACCAAGCTAAACCTGTCATCTAGTGTCAAATACGTATAAAACTAAACTTTAACCCACTCACATTCATCTCATCCCTCAAAGAATGTAACTGGCATCCTCTAAAGTACCTCAGTCTAGATGACGCAGTTGAATTTTTTAATACTACCTTCCTGAACATCCTTAATTACCATGCCCCCCATAAGATTTTCCAGAACCAAAGCACAACCCTCCCCATGGCTACAGAAAACCACTAAGTCAGAAATGAAAAACAGGGATAAAGCCTGGGAGCACTGGCGCAAAACCAAAACCCCCTCAGCTAGACAGAAATTCCTAAAACTACGCAATAGAGTCAAAAATCTAATAACAGGACAAATTCCAATACTACCAGTCTGCCCTAGACTCCTCACAACACAGCCCCAAACAATTCTGGTCCTCCATAAACTCCATCCTCCACCCAGGTAAAGTCCGTACTCCTCCTCCTAACATCCCTCACTCCTCAGAAAATATTGCTATCTCATTCAACACACACTTCACCCAAACCATACTATCACTAGCTAAACAACACAACCCCCCCCCTCCCCTCCAACCCACACCTTCAACTAGTAATCTCCCCACTGCCTTCTCTTTTTCTCCTGTACCTACCTCCAACATAAAAAACTCTTAACTAAACTTAAACCTACCAAATTAGCAGCAGACAACCTCCCAAGTGAATACCTACAAATCTCAGCTGATGATCTGGCCTACCCAGTATCCATCTTGATTAACCGATCTCTGTCAGAAAGTTACGTTCCCACACTCTGGAAAGTATCACATATAATTCCCCTCCACAAAGGCGGACCCTCTGCAGAACTAACCAATTACCGCCCCATAGCTATTCTCTCTCCACTCTCCAAAATACTAGAGAGATGCATACACTCTCAGGTCTGACTACCTCCTTACTAACAACCTCCTTTCCAGTACTCAGCATGGTTTCCGACCAAACCATAGCACCACCACTGCCTTACTCTCCTTTACTAACACTATCCATCATAAAAACAATGGCTTTCTCTCCGCTACTTTCCTAGACCTATCTAAAGCATTTGACATGGTCCCACACAAACAACTTATCTCTGTCCTCAATAACCTATCCTTCTCACAATCAGTCACCAACTGGTTTCAGAGTTACCTGTCTGACCGCCAACAATCCGTTGTATGGCAGAATGACACATCTCCCCAACTACCTGTCTCCATAGGGGTTCTCCAAGGATCCATCCTTGGACCCCCCTACTCTTCTCTGTTTACACCAATAATCTAGCCTCTGCCACCAAACATGGCACACTCATGCAATACGCAGATGACTCGACCATCATCTGCTCAGCCCAGTCCCTACCCAAACTGCAAAAAGCCACACAGGAAGCCTTTTCCTCTGTTGAAACATGGTTATCCAATGCCCAATTAATACTCAACCCAAACAAAACTAAACTACTCATCTTCCAACCCACCAAACATACTCAAAACAACTCTCACTTTAACATCACAGCAAAAGACAACACCACTATATACCCAACTGAACACACCAAATTGCTAGGAGTGGAAATAGACAATAAACTAAAATTTGACATTCACATATCCATGACCATAAAAAAAGTCCACAAAAAACTAGGAGCGTTATACAGAAATAAGCAATTTCTCACCAAAGCAGCAAAGATTTCAATAGCAAATTCCCACCTTATCTCCACCCTACTTTATGCCTCTCCAATATATACCAACCTAAGGCATTGTAATCTACACAAGCTAGAGACCTGCTACAACAAAATTGCCAAATTCACCACAGGGGGGATCCTACCATAGTCACCACTGTCTCTCACTTGCTGAACTGGGCTGGCTTGAACTCCCTCACCTCCTTCAGTGGTATCAACTCTCACTCGCCCACAAACTAGTAAACCATCCACTAAATGTCCCATCCCTCCAGAATCTACTCCAACCCTATCGCACCACCAGACCACTAAGATCCAGCAACAAAAATCACTTGCAGATCACTAAAGCCAATAACTCTGCTGGTGAAGCACTATTCTCTTGCGCCATAGCCAAATTATGGAACTCACTCCCTGTTACAGTTACCTCCGTACCATCATGCACCCACTTCAAAACTTTACTAAAAGCGCACCTAAAAACATGCTGGCTATGCCCTTGCAACTCCCACTCTAATATCATCCACCCCATCCAACCACTACCTTTCTTTCCACTCCACTAACTACCTTGATTATAGCAAGCTCAGATGCTCATAAGCCTAGTACTTATTATACAGCAGGAACTTCTCATTGTAACATTTGTTAATGTCTGTTATGTACTTCACAGATAAAGATTCTAGTTGTCTACTGATGTACTATGTTCTTCATCTGTAAATATGTTGTAAGTATTTGCTATGTTAAATTGTTAATCGCTATGTAAGCCAATGTAACTACTGTCTGTTTATTTTACTGTGGAGCTTTTCTCCCTGGGCCTCCGCTGAAAATTGGACCTACGTCCAGTCGGACACTCCCGGTCGACAAATTTAAATAAATAAATAATTGTATTACTTGTGGGAAGCAAATACCTCATAAGGATTTCCATTTATACTGTATTCCTTGCCTAGGCCCTGATCACAACGTGCCTGGCTGTCGGTTTTGTGCTAGATTTAACCAATGCACTATTAAGCGTTGGTATATTTTTGCATCAAAGTATTTTGGAAACCGATTTAACTACCCAGAAATGTCGTCGGATAGCAATCCAACTACCGGAGTACATAAAAAAAAATGCAAAGAAAAGGACAGAGAAAGGCAGTCGAGATCCAAAACCGAAGACGAAGCTTCTCCTAAGCCAGTCGCCGGTTCGCCAGTACTCAGTGAGGTGCTTTCGTAGCCCCTGATACCCACTACCTTCGAGTTGCAGGCCTCTACCAACACCCATGTGGAGTCCGGCATGCTGCAAGATGCTCAAGGTACTGGACCGACGAATGTATCTCCCTCGAATGGTTCTGGAGCTGCTGAGCAGGCACCGGCTTCTGAGGGTGTATTCAGACCTCAACATTTGTATATCAAACCGATGACAGCTGCAAAACCGAAGACCAAAGCAACTTCTAAAACTAAAAAAACGACGCATGAGCCACGTGCGCAGGTCTCTATGCCTAAAAAAACAGATGATCGAAATGGCCGAAGAGCTTATTACCTTGATCAGGGGTACCCATCCCCCTCCAGATAAGAGGCCTAGGCAAGACACTGATTATGAATCTTCAGATCAGGTTTCTATTTCTTCTGATTCCTCTTTTGATCAGGAATTGTCTGTACCTCCCTATGAGGATTCTGATGCAGAGGAGTCTATTCCATCTGCATCTCCTCCTGCGGATTATTCATTTGGAGAGACCTTGCATACTTTGAGGGAGCATTTTCACTGGGAGAGTCAAGATTTCTCAGAATCAAAAAAGAGGCTCAGAGATTTCCTTCTCCTTCAGCGCAAGCCTTTAGCCATCCCCCCTGTTTTAGACATTGTGGATTATGTGTTTTCGGAGTCAAGCTTGACCCCTGACTCCTTAACTCCGGCTCCCAGTAAGCCTGACAGATATTACAGGGTACCTGACTCGCATACATTTTTATTTAGAAACCCTGCTGCTGATCCTGAAACTATTTCACAGGGTCCAAAGGGAGTTAGGCCTCAACAGCAAAAAATCCTATACCCTCTGACAGAGATTCAAGGGCACTAGACAGATGGGGAAAAAATGTTTATACATCTGCAACCTTGGCAATCAGGGCCTTAAACTGTCAATTTCATATGATTAAGTACCAACAACATGTTATGGGATTGCTGAAACAGAAAATGATGTTGATTTCAGAATGTGCAGAAAATAAAGAATTGCAGGAATTATTGCATGCAGCTGAACAAGTTGGAAAGCATACTTTGCAATGTGGTTTTGATTCCTTAGAGGCCTCCTGCAGGGCCGTAGTTACTGGATCTGTAATTTGGAGGCATGCCTGGTTAAAGGAACAAAATTTGCCTGATTATGTTAAAGCTAAATTGCTAGATGCACCTTTACAGCATGATTCTCTGTTTGGAATTAAGGCAGAAGAGGTTCTAAAGAAAATGGAAGACAAAGCTAAGTCTATGCAAACTGTTAAAGACTTCTTACAAGTGCAGCCACCAAGATTCAGTAGACACTGGCCTACAAAAAATTAATCCTTTCCTGTGTCAGAGCTCAAAGGAGCAAATCCAGACACCCTAAGGGTTCCAGATACCAGGTGCAAGATTCATACAGGTCAAAGCAATGGGGCGCTTCCACTTCCAAATCTGGAGGAGATAAAGCGCAAAACTACAGAAAGCAATCCCAATGACTTCCCTCTGCCTACACCAAGCACTTATCTTTTGGCAGCACCCACAGGGGGAAAATTAGCACTTTTTGCTTAAAATTGGCAGTTAATAACCCAGGACAAGTGGGTACTAAACATTGTATCACAGGGATACAGATTCCATTTCCACACTCTGCCAATGGCAAATGGTTGGCCAGATTTGCCAAAAAATCAATGGGCAGAGGCACAGAAACAGGTTACATCCCTCATGGATATGGGGGCCATTCAGACAGTACCAGAACAGGAAAAAGGACAAGGTTTTTACTCCAGACTGTTCTTGTTACCCAGAAAGGAGGCCTGGCAGCCAATACTGGATTTATTGATTTTGAACACATAACTGGACATTCCAAAATTCAAAATGCTGACTTTGCAGCAGCTTCTGCCCATGCTGGGCAAGAATGCTTGGCTGGTAACTTTAGACCTAACAGAGGCATACCTGCATGTCCCAATAAGACAATCATGCAGAAGATATCTCAGATTCAAGGCTGGCTTAATGCATTACCAATTCACTGCACTGCACTTTGGCTTATCTACTGCGCCCAGGGTCTTTACAAAGTGGCAGGCACCAGTAATTGCATTTTGCAGACAAAGAAGTATACAAATATATCCTTACTTGGACGACTGTCTCATTCAAGCAGAGAACAAGGACACTTTTCTTCGACACCTGGCGTTTGAGTAGGCTTCTAACAAGCCTAGGGTACACAATAAACAAAAAGAAATCACAGCTGGTACCCTCTCAAAAGATCATTCCTGGGTGCAAGCTTAGTTACAACTACCCAGATGGCTTACCTCATGCCAGACAAGCAAAGGCAACTGACTACTTACTTCAAACTGATGGCAACAAAAACCCAGTCTTCTGCAAGACAAATTCTGCAGGCTCTGGGCTTCATGGCATCCTGCATCCTACTAATTCCATATGCAGGACTGCATATGAGGAAACTTCAATGGTACCTCAAGTTTATGGAGTCAACATTCACACAGTCTGGAAACAATGATTCCTCTCATTCCCTGCCTGCAACAGGAGTTTCTATGGTGGGCAAAGGCATGTCACCAAAACATGGGACTGCCCTTCACTCTACCCCCTGCCAGCCAAACCTTAACAACAGATGCATTAGATTATGCCTGGGGGGCCCACATGGCAGGAAGATGCATTCAGGGCTTATGGACACCAAAACAAGTACATCTGCATATCAACAAGAAAAAGATGCTAGCTGTTCAAAATGCCCTAACAGCCTTCAAGGATTTACTTCATCCAAGACAACTACTGATAGACGGACAACACCACAGTCATGTGGTATATAAACAAGCAAGGGGGCACATACTCATACCCCCTTTGCATATTAGCCATGGCACTGTGGGACACAGCTTTGACCTACCAAATACATCTTCAAGCTCAATTCCAGCCAGGAAAACAAAACACTCTGGCAGACGATTTAAGCAGAAACCTTATGGATCCTCACGAGTGGAAACGAAATCCACAAGTCTTCAGCATGATAACAGAGAAATGGGGGAGCCCAGACATAGATCTATTTGCTTCTCCTCAAAATTATCAATTGAAAAAATTCTGCACAAGGACTTATTACAGACAAGCATGGAAAGTGGATGCCCTATCCTTCAGTTGGAAAAACCTTTTTGTTTACGCCTTTCCTCCTCTGCCTCTTCTACCCAAGGTCCTCCAAAAAGTCAGACAAGAGAAGCCAAAGATGATATTAATTGCCTCGGACTTGCTCTGTCAATACTGGTACCCAAGCCTAAGGAAATTGTCTCAATACCCAGCTTGGACCTTGCCTCAAAGACTACAACTACTGTCCCAGCAAAACAATCAGATCCTGCGCAATCAACTACAGACTCTGAACCTGGCAGCATGGCTAATCATGTAGTCATACAAACAACACCTCTCAGTAAAGCTGTGATGGATGTCATTCTGGAAGCCAGAAGGCCTAGTACTAGAAAATCTTATGCTGATAAATGGAAGAGATTCTGTGCTTGGAATCAAGTGCAAGGAACTGATACAGCAGAACCAAATATTCCTCCGATATTACAGTACTTAACTGAGATGCTTGACAAAGGCCTATCTTTCTCATCAATCAAAATCCATGCCTCTGCCATTTCGGCTTATTACAATACAGAGCCTCCAATCTTTTCTCATCCTTTACTAAAGCAGTATCTTAGAGGGGCCAAAAATTTAAGGCCTCCTAGAAGATCACCATTATCTACATGGGACCTCAATTATGTGTTGGAAAAGCTCACCCTGCCTCCATTTGAACCAGCTGCTACCGCTTATCTAAAGTTCTTATCATGGAAAACAGCTCTGCTGCTAGCAATTACTTCAGCAAGAAAAGTTTCAAAGCTACAGGCCCTCATGGCTGTAGAGCCTTTTATCATATTTTACCCAGACAGGGTATATCTGAGGACAAATCCTACTTTTATGCCTAAGGTGGTTTCCAGTGTGGCCCTAAATCAAACAATTCATCTGGTAACTTTCTATCCAAATCTGCAGAACAAGGGGGAGAGAACAGGGGGAGAGAATTCTGCATTCCTTGGACGTACACAGACAGCTAAGATTCTACTTGAGCAGGACTAAAGCTCTAAGAAAAACTGAGCAATTACTAATGTCATATGCTGCAGGATCCGAAGGAAAGGCTATTTCAAAGCAGACAGTTTCAAAGTGGATCAGCTACTGCATCCGTTTCTGCTACTTACACCATGGTAAACCTGTGCCCAAGGGCATTAGGTCTCATTCCACCAGAGCTGCTGCTACTTCAGCAGCCTTTCTCAGAGGAGTACCAACCAAAGACATTCTAGAGGCTGCTACTTGGAGTTCTGCTCACACCTTTACAATGCATTACCATTTGCCTCTCTACTCTAAGTCCAGGGCAGGCTTTGCCAATGCAGTGCTGCAGGGCCTTATAGCCACACCTAATGCTGTTTAGCTCCAGCCCTCCAACCATAGCTTTGGGATTCTTCCCAAATGTAATGACTGCAACAGTGAAACACGAAGAACATATAGTTGTGTACACTTACCATATGTAGATATTTGAGTGTATTCACTGTTGCAGTCCAGGTTACCCTCCCGCCATCCCTCTGTCATTCTGAAATTTATCTTTCCTTCTCTGTCTTCTACAACCTATGTGGTTTATTTGCTTGTAGATGAAGGTAAAGTTTATATTGATGCATGTATATTTACATATATATAAATTGGCTACCCTTTTGGGGGCACCTGACATCGGGGGCAAGAAAAACTAAAGAAAATGACGTCAGCTGCATGTTTTATACCCCTGATGACCTGACGTCATGGAAGAGAAGACTGAAACCGACGCAGGACCCAAGACCTTGGAATTCAGGCCGACTGAGGGCAACCTGCCAGTAGATTACCCAAATGTAATGACTGCAACAGTGAATACACTCAAACATCTACATTTATGGTAAGTGTACACAACTGTACTATTCTACTTAAACGGGACCAAATCTCTAAGAACGTCTGAGGAACTACTGGTGGCATTTGCTGCAGGATCAGAGGGGAAGACTATATCAAAGCAGACTATTTCTAAGTGGATAAGCCACTGCATTCGTTTCTGCTACTTGCATCATGGTAAACCAGTGCCCAATGGAATCCGGTCACATTCCACCAGGGCTGCCTCTACCTCAGCAGCCTTTCTCAGAGGAGTTCCAACCAAATACTTTCTGGAAGCTGCTACTTGGAGCTCTGATCATACTTTTACAAAGCATCATCATTTGCCTCTCTTCTCTAAATCCAGGGCAGGCTTTGCCACTGCAGTTCTGTAGGGCCTTATAGCCGCTCCTAATGCTATTTAGTTCCATCCTCCCATCCATAGCTTTGGGATTCTACCCAAATGTAATGACTGTAACAGTGAAACACTAAGAACATAGTACAGTTGTGTACACTTACCATAAATGTAGATGTTCGAGTGTATTCACTGTTCAGTCTGGGTTACCCACCCGCCATCCCCCTCTTTCTAGAACTTCTCTTTCCTTCACTATATTTTAAAGCCTTTGTGGTGTATTTGCTTTTAGATGAAGGTAAAGTTTGTTACTAAAAGTGCATTTACATACGTATTGCTGTTCTATCTATCTATCTATATATATATATATATATATATATATATATATATATTTTTTTTTTTTTTGCTCCCCATTTGGGGGGCACCTGACATCTGGGGCAAGAAAAACTGAATAAAATGGCGTTGGCTGCATGTTTTATACCCCTGATGACCTGACATCATGGAAGAGGAGACAGCAACCGACACAGGACCCAAGACTTTGATATTCAGGCCAACTGAGTGCATCCTGCCAGCAGATTGCCCAAATGTAATGACTGCAACAGTGAATACACTCAAGCATCTACATTTATGGCAAGTATACACAACTGTACTATATTCAACCTTTTAAGAAACAAGTTGGGGAATCCAGAGATATACCTGTTTGCCTCTCCTCAGAACTACCAATTGGACAAATTCTGCACAAGGACTTCCCACAGCCAAGCTTGGAAAGTGGATGCCCTGTTTTTCACCTGGGAAAGCCTCTGTTCATGCCTTTCCCCCTCTGCCTCTCTTCTCGAAAGTTTTGCTAAAGATGAAACAAGACGAACCAAGAACAATACTGATTGCACTAGACTGGCCACGCCAGCACTGGTACCCCTTCTTGTGCAGTATGTCACTGCTGGAACCGTGGCACCTGCCTCAGACCCCTTCCCTGCTGTCCCAGCAGGAGGCCCATATTCTGCACCCTCAGCTTCAAACCCTGAACCTTGCAGCCTGGCTAATTCCTTGAGCTCTCCAGTAGCATCCCTCAGTAAGCAGGTGCTAGATGTCATTCTGGAGGCAAGGAGGCCGAGTACTAAAAAATCCTATGCTGAAAAGTGGAAAAAATACTGTTCCTGGAGCCAGACTCGGGGGATGGGCACACCGGTGCCCAGCTTACTGCATATACTTCAGTACTTAACAGAGATGCTCCACAAGGGCCTTTCCTTCTCGTCAATTAAAGTTCATGCCTCTGCCATTTCAGCACATTATAATACTGAAGCACCCCTCTTTTCTCACCCCCTGCTAAAGCAGTTCCTCAGAGGGGCCAAACTTTTAAGACCTCCCAGGAGAGCCCCTACTCCAGCCTGGGAGCTTAACTTTTTTATATTGGAAAAGCTAACTCTACCTACTTTTGAGCCAACTGCAACTGCAGAGTTGAAATTCCTTTCTTGAAAAACAGCCTTCCTTCCAGCCATCACTTCAGCAAGAAGAGTATCTGAATTACAGGCCCTCATGGCAGTGGGGAGCCCTTCATCATCTTCCATGCAGACAGGGTGTCCCTCAGAACCAGTCCTTCCTTTATGCCCAAGGTGGTGTCTAGTGTGACCCTTAATCAGTCCATTCATTTGCCTACTTTTTGCCCAAATCCACAAAACAAAGGAGAACGCATACTGCACTCTTTGGGCGTGCACAGACAACTTAGATTTTATTTGGACAGGACTAAGCCTCTCAGAAAATCTGAACAGCTGCTAGTTGGCTTTTCTGCTGGGGCAGAGGGGAAGGCCATTTCAAAGCAAACCATTTCTAAGTGGATAGCCCATTGCATTCATTTCTGCTATAAGCACCATGGAAAACCTACCCCACAGGGGATAAGATCACATTCCACCAGGGCTGCATCTACCTCTACAGCTTTTCTCAGAGGTGTACCTACCAGAGACATCCTAGAAGCTGCTACCTGGAGCTCTGTACATACCTTCACCATTACCTCATGCCTATTTTTTTTCTAAATCCAGAGCAGGTTTTGCGACTGCAGTTTTGCAGGGCTTAATAGCTGGTCCTAATGCTCTCTAACGTCCTCCTCTTCCCTTCCTTAGCTTTGGGAATCAACCCAAGTGTAATGACTGCAACAGTGAAACACGAAGAACGTAGTACAGTTCTGTACACTTACCATAAATGTAGATGTTCAAGTGTATTCACTGTTGCAGTCCTGGTTACCCTCCCTCCAGCCCTCTGACATCTCTTGGCTATACTTGTCTTCTTGCTTAGTGTATTTCAGCTTTCTGGTGTATTTGCTTTTTGTTGGAGATGTAATTTAACATACAATTGCTTTCCATTATGGGGCCACCTGATATCTGGGGCAAGAAAAACTGATATAATGACGTTAGCTGCATGTTTTTTACCCCTGATGACCTGACGTCATGGAAGAAGAGACGGCATCCGACGCAGGAATCCAAGGCTTTGATAATCCGGCCGGCTGAGGGCTACCTGCAGGCAGATAACCCAAATTTAATGACTGCAACAGTGAATACACTCGAAAATCTACATTTATGGTAAGTGTACACAACTGTACTTTTCCCTCCCTCCATCCCTCTTTTCTCTCTCTCCCTCTGTCTGTCTCTCTCTCTCTCCTTGCAAGGAACTTTTTGGCATTTACTTTCTACTGGTGGGGTTCTTCCACCCTATACTGGCTCCTGACAGCTGGGGCAAGAAAAACTGATGTAATGGCATTGGCTACCTTACTTTATACTACTGATGACTTGACGTCAATCCTGAAGCAATAGCAGCCGATGCAGAAATACTAAGCCTCTAGTATTCGGGCCGACTAAGTGCTACCCTGGTAGGGATAACCGAAATGTGATGACTGCAACAGCGAATACACTCCAACATGTACATTTATGGTAGTGTACACAACTGTACATTCTCTGCCTTCCTCCTCCTAGTCATCCTCTTGAATTCTTGTACTCTCCCTTTGCTAAAGAATACTACAATAGTGACACAGATGGCCAAAATAAAATTGTGCGAGATCTTACTGTAATAGCAAATATCCTTCTCTTCACTGTTGCAGTATTCAGTCCCTCCTCCTTCCCATTTTGTCCTGCATTTTGCCCTGTGTTCTGGTTGCCCTTCTGGCCGATGGGCCCTTCTCCCTTCTTTCTTTTTCCGTCTGGATGTACGTTTTCCTATTTCTCCTGTGGATGTTCTTTTCCTCCTGGGTCTTTTTCAGGTCTGAGTATCATTCACCTTTATGGCTCTGTTTCATGTGTGGGGAGCATGTTGTGACATATATATGATGCCTATAAGAGCTCAAGGTTTTGATATACTGGCCGAGAATTGTGCTGTCCTTGGCAGGAGATCCCTTAGTTTAAGAATACTCCAACAGTAAAAAGGACATCTACTGTTAGGGTAAGATTTTACACAACTGTACTTTCCCATAAATATTTCCATATGAAATGTACATTTTGCTTTTGAGCCTTCCCACAGCATGTCCTGTTGCTGTTTTTGTGCTAGCTTTTAGAAGGAAACCATAAAAAGGAAGTTTTCTAGTCTTACTATGGGCAGAAAAAAGCTGGAAGACCTTTCCCAAAAAGCCTCCATATCCATTACAGTTGTCTTCTTTGGGCATCTTCAGTAAGAGGCATAGTAAGCATGTGGTGGAACGGGCACACTTGTTAGAAGGAAATATGGTAAAGTTGGCCAACACTGGGTTCCCTAGACCCTGGTAACATCAACACTACTGAAGTTCTAATGCAGCCCGTGGTTGCACTGAATAGTACAAATGTTGCTCCTCTCGAAACTACCATGACACTGACTGTAAGCTTGTCATAACAAGCTGAAGTTGCTGTACTTGCACTTGGACCAGTTGCCAGATGTTCTTCGTGTTTCACTGTTGCAGTAATCGCATTTGGGTTATCCCTCGGCTGGCCCGAATACCAGAGGTTTAGTATTTCTGCATCGGTTGCTGTTGCTTGACTGATATCAGGTCGTCAGTAGTATAAAGTAAGGCAACTGATGCCATTACATCACTCCTTCTTGGCGTGGAACCCAGAAGCAGTTCGCATGAGTGCTGTTTCCGAATTGAAGTTGAAGTCTTCTAAAGCCAAGTACCCTGTTGGGGATCCTTTTTTCTTGCACTAACCGATGTCAGAAAAAGTTAACAACTGTCTCTCCTGTGGGAAGCAAATACCACACTGAGACTTCCACTCTTACTGCGTCACTTGTTTAGGCCCAGTCCACGATGTCCCCCATTGTCACTTTTGTGCTTTGTTCAACGCCAGAACTATCCATCATTGGGACCTTATTGTTGCCAGATATTTTTGTTTACAGTCTTTGAATTCCAATATGGTTTCGGTAAGCCATCCGACAGCAGATCTTTCGAAAAAATGTAAAACTAAAGACAGAGACAGGCCGCACAGGTCTAAACCTACCGACGATGCTTCCGTTAAGCTAGTTGTCAGTCCTCCGGTGTTCAGTGAGGTGCTTTCGCAGTCCATGATGCCCGCTTCTTTTGATTCGCAGGCCGCCACCAAGACCCTTTCGGAGTCCGGTATGCCGCAAAAGTCTTCTTTGACTAAGGATCCTGTGATCGTTTCTACCTAGGATGGGTCCGGAGCCGCTGAGCAGGCACCGGCTTCCGAGGAAGTCTTTCGCACTACCGAATCTTGACACAAACTGACATCTTCTTTAGCGACTACCGTTCTTTCAAAAACGACAGAGTTTCTCAGGCCTAGAGTTCGAACAACACCCTAGAAACTAACGACCCACTCCTCAGAAGCCTGCTACCTTGCCTCAGTCTCAAATGCTGAAAATGGCAGAAGACCTTATCATGCTGATCAGGGGAAGCCAAGCTACCTCCTCTAAAAGGAAAAGATCTGTCCCCTGTAGTTCTGGTCCAGCTGGTGAATCTGGGAATCTTGAGGCAATGTTACAACTGCCTCATGTACACAGACAGCCCTCTCCTCCTCCCAACAAATTCCAACACGTGAGAGATGCAACCATATAGCCAAACTGGAGGCTAAGCTCTCTCAACTCAGTATGGGTGTAACCAGTCAGGAGGAGAAGGAAACCACACTCACTACAATTCCAGTCTCACATAGACCTACCACGACAGCAAACCAAACAGATAAACACAAAAACATACTTGGAGGCTCTAAATAAAAATCTGCCTAAGCAGCAGAGACCTCCAAAGCAGACACCCAAGCAACCGCTACCCCAAAACAAAACACGTGCAACACATAGCTCACAAAGCCAGTGTGCCGAACAGTCACAGCCCTTAAGGCTAAACAACACACCTGATACACTTGTAATAGGTGACTCTATAAATCAGGCACACTGACATCCCGCTCACCAGACTGAACAAGGAGAAGGTCACGGTGAGCTGCCTGTCAGTGCTAGGATCTGCCACATAACACAAGCACTCAGGTCACTCCAAGGCAAGTACAAATATGACTCAGTCATTGTCCATGCTGGTGTGAATGACCTGAGACGTACCTCCCTGGACTACATGAAAATAGACATAGAGGAGCTCTCTGAGCATGTAGCCCAGGCCGGTATGACCCTGACCTTGAGTAGCATCTTACCCTCACCAAGAATGATGCCACAGTATGAAGACAAGATGATCAATTTCAACAATTGGCTTAAGTATTGGTGTCATTCAAAGGGGATCCAATGCCTGTCAGCCTGGGATGACATGCTCGACAAGCCACGATGCTTCGCTAGGGATGGTTTGCATCTGTCACCCCTGGGCTTTCGGATATTGGCAAAGGCTCTTGCTACCCCCATAGTGCCTTTTTTAGGCAAGGCTCAAAAGACAAACCCACCTCCATAGGTATCACAAGGGATAAGAAACTAAGAGTAATGCTACTCCACGCCAGAAGTCTAAACCTCAAGATGCACGCACTCGAAACTCTCCTTAGCATGGAGAACATCGATATCTGTGCAGTAACAGAAACCTGGTTCAAGGCTCCCGAGAGCACCCCAGCACTACCAGGTTATACCTCATACCATGATTTTCGGCCCAAAATTTGGACCGAACCACAAAAGGAGGGGGAGTATCAATATTCGTCAAAGATACTCACACCTCCAGGTTGGTGGCACAGCGCGAAGCATCAGAGACTATCCATATGCAACTAATAGTGGGTAAAACTGCCTTCCAGTTTATAGCCTGCTACAGACCAGCCTCCCAAACCCAGGAACCCCAGTCGGCCTTCCTGAGAACACTGGAAAATATGAAGGTCTCTCCAAACACCATTATATTGGGCGACTTCAACTACCCAAACATAGACTGGGAGCATTACTATAGCTCCAACACCCTAGCCCAAAGGTTCCTAGAATTTATAGACTCAAATGCTATGGAACAACTTGTTACCACTCCCACAAGAGGGGAAAACATACTGGACCTGATCATCACCAACATGGGGACTGTATGCTCCAGACCAGAAGTGTATCCCTCACTGGTAAGATCAGACCATAAACTAATCTCACTGGATATTCACATCCCGACCTCACCCCATGCCCAGAAAACCACAGTGAAAAACTTCTCTAAAGCAAATTTCACACTCAAAACCGAGGTGGAATCATTCAAAGCCCCCGGGCCTGTGGAAAATACGGCCCAGACCGCAGAATCCTTTATAAACGCTTTCTATGAACACCTTCAGGAATGCATGGATCATGTAATCCCAAATAAAACCAAGACCCAATCCTTCAAAGGCAGATGTCCTGTCTGGTGGACCCCAGCCATAAACAAACTATACAATAGAAGGAGGAAGCTACTACATGATAGAGCAAAATCCCAAAAAGGGAAGGCATCTCTGATCAGTATTAGCAAAAAACTACGGGCACTCATAAAATCGTCTAAGGCCAGCCTAGACAGAAGAATTGCACAGGACACTAAGGATAATCACAAGGCTTTCTTTAGTTATGTTAGGAACCTGGGTGGGAATTCCTAAATATGCTCAGAATTGGTCCAAAATGACAAAAAATGCATCGAACCCACAGACATTGCCAACATCCTAGCTGACAGGTTCATCACAAACTTCTCCCCCCCCCTCCCCACCAAAAGGGCAAATGTCTATCCCAGCAGAGTGTTGCCCCCCCTGACATCTCAGATGCTCAGGTAAGAGCCGCCTTCTCCAAAGCAAAAAACACAGCATCAATGGGACCAAACAGTGTCCTGGGCTGTGTCCTACATGAACTCCAAGAAGAGCTAAACCCAAACATAAAACTACTATTCAATCTCAGCCTTACTACAGGATATGTACCCAAAGAGTGGCGTACAGCAACAGTGGTCCCTCTCCACAAAGGTGGTGCCACAACGGATCCTGGAAACTATCGCCCCATAAGCCTGACTAGCTTGGTCTGCAAAGCTATGGAAAGGATCATCATGGACCTCATAAATAAAGATATTGGGGACCTACAGACACTGGATCCTACCCAGTTCAGCTTTAAGGGCAGATCCTGCCTCTTAAACCTGATTGATTTCTTTGAAACAGTCACCAAGGCCATTGATGAGGGAAAGGTGGTCCACACAGCCTACTTGGACCTCGCAAAAGCCTTCGATACAATACCCCACTCGGGCATTATAGATAAGCTCACCAGCTTAAATATAAACCCCTATGTCACTAGATGGGTTGCAAACTGGCTCAAGGACAGAACCCACATGGTTAGAATTGCTGGAGCCATGTCAGACTCCAAACCAGTTTGGACAAGTGGCGTCCCACAAGGCTCATTCCTGGGACCTCTCTTGTTTGGTGTATATTTCTCGGAGGTACAGGCCAACACGGAAGGACTGTGGCTGACCAAGTTCGCAGATGACTGCAAACTAGGCGCCATAATCGACTCTCCAGCTGACA
The DNA here is from genome assembly GCF_019279795.1 of Protopterus annectens. NCBI lineage: Eukaryota > Metazoa > Chordata > Ceratodontiformes > Protopteridae > Protopterus > Protopterus annectens. The sequence goes on from NC_056745.1 coordinate 455,240,592, forward strand.
CAAGCATCCTCCAAAAGGGCCTCATAGAAACAGACAACTGGTGCCAGAGCCATGGCCTCAAGCTAAACGCCAGAAAGTGTATAGTCACCCCCTTTGGCAAAAACAGTGCCCACAAATTACCACATAGGTGGTAATCCATTAAGTACGGAAGAAGTAATTAGGGACCTGGGGACCCAAGTTGATAACAGTCTCTCATTTGACAACCACGTGGCCAAAGTGGTTAGAAAAACATTTTATATAGCCCACCTAATCATGAAGGGATTCACATCTAGATCAGGGGAGGTCATCGTGCCTCTACTCATCCGTCATCAGGCCCATAATTGAGTACAATGCCCCTTTTGGGATGTACCTTACCAGACACCTGCAGCAACTGGAAAGACCCCAAAAGTACCTCACCAAGAGGATCAAAGGGCTCAAACAGATGCCATATGCTGCCCGGTTAAAGAAACTCCAGCTCTACTCAGTGGCATACCGCCTGCTCAGAGGCGATCTGTGCCTGACGAATAAAGCCATGTCCAACCCGGAATTAATGGACATGCCGCACCTCAGAAAATCCAAATCCCATCGAGCTACGCACTCGAGAGACTTGAACCTCAGCACTGAAATAAGTAGGACATGCTGGAGGGACAGATTCATAACCCAGAGGCTCCCTTCACTCTGGAATAAAATCCCAGTCCAGGTTAGGCAGAGTCCCTCATTGACTCTCTTCTAGAGGAATCTTGATGAGTGGATGGGCGATTGTAGGTTTACCCCGGGTATCACTTCTGTGTCACTGTTAGAGGCACAGTATACTAACCTCGAAAAAGGGCATAGCAAAATTAATTTAAAATGGGTGGCGAAAGCCAAACAAACTCTGGCTAGGCTTATAAATGCCCTAGGTTAGATAGCCTAGTATGAACCTATGAAGAGTCAGATGAATCTAATGCATTTGACTATGAAGACATGCAACCCCTCTCCACTTATGAGGATTCTGATGCAGACGACTTTATTCCTTTAGCCTTTTCCCCCAGAGGATTTTTCCTTTGAGGAAACCCTGCATACTGTAAGGGAGCATTTCCAATGAGAGAGTCAGGACTACCCTCAGTCTAAAAAGAGACTCAGGGAATTCTTAAATCTTCATCAACACAGACCCTTGGCCATCCCCTCAGTCCTGGATGTTGTGGATGATGTTTTTCTTGAATCCAGCTTGACTACTGACGTCCTCCCTCCTTCTTTCATTCTTACTGTGTCACTTGCTTAGGCCCAGACCACGACATCCCTCGCTGTCATTTTTGTGCTTTGTTCAATGCCAGAACTATACGTCGTTGGGCCCTTACTTGTAGCTAGATATTTTCGCTGTCAGTCCTTGAATTCCGATATGGCTTTGATAAGCCATCCGACAGTAGATCTTCCGAAAAAACGTTAGGATAAAGACAGAGACAGACCACAGAGGTCCAAACCTACAGACGGTGCTTCCGTTAAGCTAGTCGTCAGTTCTCCAGTCCTCATTGAGGTGCTTTTGCAGCCCCTGATGCCCGCTTCTGTGGATTCGCAGGCTGCTACAAAGACCCTTTTGGAGTCTGGTGTGCCGCAGCACTGTTCAAAGACTAAGGATCCTCCGGATGTCTCTACCTTGGATGGGTCCTGAGCCGTTGAACAGGCACTGGCTTCCGAGGAAGTATTTTACACTACTGTTTCCTCGAACCAGACCAACGACTTCTTTCGTGTCTGCCCTTCTTTTGAAAACTGCTGAGTTTCTAAGGCCCTGAGTATGAACCACACCCAGAAAACCGACAACCCAACCTTAGGCACCTGCTTCCTTGCCTCAGTTTCAGATGCTTAAAATGGTGGAAGACCTTATAATGCTGATCAGGGGAAGCCAAGCTACCCCTTCCAAAAGAAAGAGATTTATCCCCAGTAGTTGTATCTGAACAGGAGTCCGATGACTCTGATGCATCTGAATATGAAGACATGCAACCCCTTTCTGCTTATGAGGATTTTGATGCAGAGGGAATCCATTTCTTCATCTTCTCCACCCAAGGACTTTTCCTTTGGGGAAACCCTGCAAACTTTAAGGGAGCATTTCCAATGGGAATGTCAGGACTACCCTCAGTCTAAAAAGAGACTCAGGGAATTCTTAGATCTTCAGCAACACAGATCCCTGGCCATCCACCCAATCCTGGATGTTGTGGATGATGTTTTTTTTGAATCCAGGTTGGCTACTGACGCCCTCCCTCCTGCTCCCAGAAAACCCGACAGGTACTATAGAGTCCCTGACTCTCTCAAATATTTTTTTTAAAAATCCAACAGCTAACCCTGAGGTCATTTCTCAAGGGCCAAAAGGGATTAAAGCAACCTCTGCTAAGAATCCCACACCCCCAGACAGGGATTCCAGAGCATTGGACGGATGTGGTAAAAAAATATACACCTCAGCTACTCTTGCTATCAGGGCATTAAATTGTCAGTTCCATATGCTGAAATTTCAGCAACATACCCTTGAACTCCTTAAACAAAAAATGTCTTCCCTTTCTGCTTGGGCAGAATATAAAGATTTACAAGACTTAATGCATTCTGCAAGCCAAGTAACTAAACACACTTTGGACTGTGGTTTTGATGCCCTAGAAGCTTCTTGCAGAGCAGCAGTTATTGGATCTGTCCTTAGAAGAGATGCATGGCTTAAGGAACAACCCCTGCCAGACCATGTCAAATCTAAATTGTTGGATGCCCCCTTGCACAAAGATAACTTATTTGGCACTAAGGCGGAAGAAGTCTTAAAAAAAAGATGGAAGAAAAAGGAAAATCTATGCAAACAGGTAAGGATTTCTTACAAGTTCAGCCCCCTAGGTTAAGCAGGCATTGCCTCTCCAAACACTGGTCCTTTCCTGCTCCGAGTAAACCAGCCCAGCCTAGGCTCCGTGGAAACAGACCTCCCAGACGACAGTCCCAGGGAATGCAGAGATCTAAGCAGTGGACTACCTCCACTTCAAAACAAGGGAGTTCTAAACCACCCCTTATGGTAAGAACTCACAATGACTCACCTCCTCCTACCCCCCTCTGCCCACCTTCACTTATCCCTAAGAGGAAAACTCTCATTTCACTCAAGCACATTGGGTCACCATAACCAAGGACCAATGGTTCCTGAACATTGTGTCTCAGGGATACGGATTCTCCTTCCATACCCTTCCAACACCAAAAGGGTTCCCCGATCTATCATCAAATCAGTAGGCAGATGCTCAAAAGCAAATCCTTTCCCTTCTCTCTATGAGATCAGTAGAACACCTTCCTGCAGAACAGATAGGCCAAGGCTTCTACTCCAGACTTTTTCTGGTGCCCAGAAAAGAGGGCACCTGAAGCCCCATCCTCGATCTATCAATTCTAAACACCTTCCTGGTGATCCCAAAATTCCAAATGCTCACCCTCCAGCAGCTGATACCCATGCTCTCTAAGGACACTTGGCTAGCCACCCTAGATCTAAAAGAGGCCTACCTCCACATTCCTATCAGGGAATCATGCAGGAAATGTCCCCGCTTCAGGGCAGGATCTTACCACTTTCAGTTCTCTGCGCTTCCCTTTGGCTTATCTACTGCTCCCAGAGTTTTTACAAAATGTCTGGCTCCGACCATTGCATTTTGCAGACCAAGAAATATTCAAATTTACCCATACTTAGACTGTCTTATTCAGGCAGACAGCCAGAAAAAGCTGTTCAAGCACCTGGCCTTTAAAGTCACTGCTAACCTCTCTATGATACACAATCAGTGAAAAGAAATCCAAACAGGTGCCCACCCAAAGGATAATCTTCCTAGGAGGAAGTCTGGACACAGTATCCCAGATTGTATTCCTTACAATGGAGAAACACATTTTTCTGACATCCTACTTCTCTCAACTAGCCACCAGGCCTCAGCTATCTGCAAGGAAGATCCTGCAAGCTCTGGGGATCATGGCATCTTGCATACCACTTATTCCATGTGCCAGACTGCACATGAGGAAACTTCAATGGTACCTAAAGAGCCTTTGGTGTCAACACTGTCAAGACCTGGAAACTCTTCTACCTATAATTCCTTGCCTCAGAAAGGAATTTCTTTGGTGGGCAACAGCATGCTCCATCAACAAGGGACTTCCCTTCTCCCCACCATCTGCCGCTCAGACCCTCATCACAGATGCATCAGACTACGCTTGGGGTGCACACCTGGACGGCAGGTGCATACAGGGCCAATGGAGCCCTCAGGAAATCCCTCTTCACATCATTCAAAGAGAGATGATGGCTGTGCAGCACGCCTTGATATTTTTCAACCCCCTTCTCTCTCCATCTGTTCTCCTGATCAAAACAGACATCACTGTAATGTGGTACATCAACAAGAAGGTAGGGACTCACTCCTACCCTCTATGCAGGCTGGCCATGACCCTTTGGCTCATAACCTGTTCCATGGAACTACACCTGTTAGCACAAATCGTACCAGGCTCTTTCCGCTCTCTGGCAGACCAGTTAAGCAGAAACCTTCTGGTCCACGAGTGGCAACTCAGCACCTTCTGGCCCACGAGTGGTAACTCAGCAGAAGTACCTTCACCCTAATAGCTCAGAAATGGGGAACCCCACAGGTCAACCTTTTTGCCTCCCACACCAACCATCAGCTCAGAAATTTCTGCACCAGGGAGCATTACTGCATGGTTTGGAAAGTTGATGCCCTGTCCTTCCTTTGGGTCAAGTCTATCCGTTTATATCTTTCCTCGCCTAGCTCTCATCCCAAGGGTACTGCTCAAAATAAGGGAGGAAAAACCAAGGACCATTCTTATAGCTTCAAACTGGCCCAGACAGCACTGGTACCCCTTGCTGCGCAGTCTGTCCCCGCTGCCTCCATGGCATCTTCCTCAGATGCCAAACCTCCTGATCCAGAGGGACGGGGAATTCATGCATCCCAAATTGCAGTCACTCAATTTGGCAGCTTGGCTTATTCCCAAACCCCGAACCAATCTGCCATTCTAAGTAAAGAGGGTCTGGATGTTATCCGTGAGGCCAGACATCCTAGAACCAGAAAGTCCTATGCAGATAAATGGAAAAGGTTCTGCACCTGGATCCAGGCTAAGGGAGCCAATACGGCACAGTCCTTCATCCCTTTCATCCTGGATTACTTAGCTGACCTGCTACACAGTGGTCTCTTTCTCCTCTATAAAAATTCATGCCTCTGCTAGTTCTGCTCATTTTCCCACCGAGCAGCCCCTTTTCTCACACCCTTAGATCAAACAGTTCCTCAGAGGGGCTAGCAACTTAAGGCCCCCCAGAAGGGCGCCAGCTTGGGACATTAACTTTGTCTTGGAAAAGTTCACCATGCCCCCTTTCGAACCAGCTTCTGCAGAGCTAAAATTTCTCTCATGGAAGACAGCTTTCCTTCTGGCCATCACTTCAGCCAGAAGAATCTCTGAGCTGCAAGCATTCATGGCTGTGGAACCCTTCATCATCTTCCATGCAGACAGGGTATCCCTCAGAACGAATCAATCCTTCATGCTCAAGGTGGTGTCCAGTGTGGCTCTCAACCAATCCATTCATCTGCCCACCTTCTTTCCTAATCCCTAGAACAAAGGTGAAAGGATTCTTCACTCTCTAGATGTGCACAGACAGCTCTGATTCTATCTGGACAGGACTAAATCCTTCAAAAAGTCTTATCAATTGCTAGTTAGCTTTGTTGCAGGGGCAGAAGGCAAAGCCATCTCCAACCAAACCATTTCCAAATGGGCAGCACACTGCATCCATTTCTGCTACCAACAGCATGGGAAGCCTCCCCCCAAGGGGGTCAGGACACATTCCACCAGAGCAGTCTCCACCTCTGCAGTTTTCTTAAGAGGAGTCCATACCAGGGACATCCTTGAGGCTGCCACCTGGACATCTGTTCACACTTTTACCAAGCATTACCAACTGCCTCTCTGCTCCAATTCCAGGGCAGGGTTTGCTTCTGCAGTCTTGCAGGGCATCCTAGCCAGCCTCTAGTTTCCTTGACTACCTCCACCCATCTCCACAACTTTGGGAATCTACCTAAATGTGATGACTGCAACAGTGAAACCATGAAGAACATAGTACAGTTGTGTACACTTACCGTAAATGTAGATGTTCGAGTATTCAATGTGGCAGTCCTGATTTCCCTTCCTCCATCCCCATTTATTCTCTTTCTTTCTTTACACGGGACATATTTGTATTTATTTTCCACTGGTGGGGTTCTTCCACCAGATCATGGCCTCCTACTTTGGGAGCTCCTGACAGGTTAGGGGAAGAAAAACTGATGTAATGGCGTCGGCTGCCTTACTTTATACTACTAAACGACCTGTCGTCAGTCCTCAAGCAAAAGCAACTGACACAGAAATACTTAGCCTCTGGTATTCGGGCTGGCCGAAGGCTACCCTGGCAGGGATAACCCAAATGTGATGACTGCAACAGTGAATACACTTGAACATCTACATTTATGGTAATTGTACACAACTGTACTTTCCCAGGTGTTTGCATCAGATGTCTATCTTGTTTCTTGAAGGAGATTGGGACAAACTTTGTTTTACTTGTGGGAGAGGATGCCCCAAATTGCATGGTTGAGAAGCATGGCTTTCAGCTATTAGTCTCAGCTTTTGGGACTGCACCTTCCTCCATGTTGTGGACACAGATGCACAAGGACTAAGCAACAACCTTTTTTGTAAAGTTTTGTTTGCATCTGGGAATCAGATGCATGGTGAGTAACCTTCTAGGATTAGCAGAATTTGGTATGGGATTTTTTTTTTCTCCTGTCCCTAGAACCTGTGACCTGTAGGCTATGCTGGATCAGCTGTTCTGTACAAGGTTGCCCTTCCTTAGAAAAGGAAAAGGCATGTCTGTCTTGAATGTGTGTTGGTTAGACTGCAAAGGAGAGGAGGGTCTAACCTCTAAATCTTTAGATGTCTTCTTTCTAGATTATGATAGACATTGATGATGTCAAGGGGTTGGAATTTACTGGAGAAAATTGGCAAAGAATCCATGGTATTGGGAGCAGATAACTAGAGTTGGAAAGCGAATACAGTGGATGATGCCGTGCAGAGGTTTGTACTGCCTTCTTTACTACCAGGGATTAATGTCGGAATATACGTAAGAAAAAAAGGATAGGGGTGTGCGCAAATCTAGAACAGAACCTGCTCTTAATTTTTTTTTTTTTTAATTAGGCATATAAAATATTGCGCAATAAATATAACAGAGACTTGGGAAGAGACTAGAAAGGAAGTTTACAAAGGAAGACTGGGGGAGGGCATCTGTATGACTCCTAATTATGCAGCAATGTCCAGAAGCTTTGTGTTTTTTGCTTGGAAGTGTTTACATGAACATTTTTATACCCCAAGCAGACTTGAGAAAATTTTTCCTCCGGTAAATGGCAAATTCTAGGTGTGTGATGTAAAGCGGAGAAGTAATTGGGAACAGGTTTTTTGGAAGTGTAATGAGTTGGCAGATTTTTTAAAATTCCAAGGAGCAATCTGGAAATCTGGAGGAGCTTGGAAAAGGGATCTGAATTAACTATTGTAGTAAAGCCTTCCTAAGCTTAATGCTGTTTGCTGCTAACAAAGCAGTTACTAGAAAATAAAAATCAAAACCTAATTGTACTGAATATTTAAAGGCGATAAACTAGAAGTGTGATCTTTAGAGACAGATATGAGCAAATTACGTAGAAGTAAATGGAATTTGTGGGAACAGTTCATTCAGAATAATGTTCAGGAAGATAAGTGAGGTTTAAGAGAAGGCAAGAATTGAGCACTTTATGTTAAGCTGGTATGAATTTTTAAAGAATTCATGTGTGTAATGTATAGTGCATAAACATGGTAAATGTTAATATAGTTTGTTTTCTATTAATGTAAAGTGATTTAATGAAGGTGTTTGGGGGGGGGGGGTACATTCAGAACTTCCTGTCTTCTGGTTACACACCAAAATGCATCTCATTTGGGGGGTTCTCCATTAAAAGTGGTCCCACATTAAAGAGAGGAAGTTAAAGTGGTCTTGGAACCCCCCACTAAAAAAAAAAAGCGGTGTAGACCTTCTGAACCAGTACACCTCAAAGTCACTTTTGTTCATGCAGTTGGTGTTTTGTGGATTCCTTTAATATGGCTTCCTTTGGGCTAGACACCCAAACCCCAACCAGTTTCACAGAGTTCATGATCCTTTAATGTACTTGTATAACATTCCAGTGGTAGATCCTACTGTGTGGTGTCAATAGATGCTACAAAAGTGGTCACAGGTGGTTCTTGTCCTAAATGCCTTTCCCTGCAGCTGGAAGAGTAAAGTCTTGGAGTGGTTTCGGAAGAATGTTTATACTTCATCAATTCTATTAACTGTCAGAAATAAGAGTAAATACCAGGTTAAGACCTTCAGCAGTTGCGGGACCTGATATTGCAGTAGAGCTAAAGGCAAAAGGAATAAAGCTTTACCAGTCACCTATGCATTTTCAGAGTGGAGGATTCCACTAGCAGTCTACCTTTGTGCCTTTTGCTTTAGCCACTTTGTCCACATTTTTTACAAAATACTTGACCTCAGTAATAGTCCATTGTAGAGCCATGGGCATACATGCATACATTTCCTTATGTAGATTACTGCCTAAACCAGACTGTCTCAGAAGGAATTACAAAAGGCATTAACTTCAACTGAATTTTCAAGGACCTGGGATTTTCTCTGAACAACGTCCATTTTGGGAGCCTAGTAGGACAGTGGTCTTTCTGAAAGCATTCTTGGAATTGTCACAAGCAAATGGTCCTTCCTAGGACAGAGTAAATTTTCCTGGCTGAATTTAAGTGGTGGCCAAAAGGGGCTGTGTATGCAGGGGAGCTGTTCATGATCATTGGATACATGGCAGTTATCCTAATTTCTCACGTGGTGGGGACTGCACACGAGGAAGCTGCTGGTATCTTATGAGTATTTGACAGCAGCAGAACACCGAGTCCCTGGAGGAGAGCATTTCTTTGATCCCTTATGAAAGGCAAGAGAAGGAGAGGTCATGGTGGAACAGTCAGGTTGAAAGCCATCTGGATGTTCTTTCAAGTGGGCCCTGAAGCTGAAACCTTAACCATAGATTGTTGGACAAGGCCTGGGAAAGTCCATTTAAGTAATCTGAGAGCTCATGACACTTGGGCCAAGAACCAGATAGACACATCGGGATTGCTGCCATTATTTCCTTGATTTAGGCCTCCATGGCTTTCAAGCCTGTCTGGAGACCAGGGTTCTCACACTTGAAAAGACATACACGATGGTAATGTGGTGCATAATAAAGGAGGAAAAAAAACCTTTCTGTCTCCTCTGCAGGACTGCTGTGAAAGCACAGGAAATTGCCCTAGAGTCATGTGTCACCCTTGAGGGCTTCATGCATTCCTTGTCTGCAGAATGCACTGGTGGAACAGTTAAACATAATGTCTGCAGAACCTTATGAATGGATATTAGACATCGTGACCTGGTTGATAGACGGGATGTATCAGAAGTAGACCTCTTTGCTTCCCTGACAATCAAGCAGCTAAGGAACACTGCAGGTAGCGGGTAAGGCTTACGTGGTCAATGGCTGCCTTCAGCTGAGCAATTCTGTTTCTGTATGCTTTTCCTCATATTTTCCTCCTCCCCAAGTTTGGTTCAGAAGCTAAAGGCAAAAGCCACAAAATGCTCCTGATGGCCTTCATTTGGCTGAGTCTCCCTTTGTTCTTTCTGATGCAGTTGACAATGACAAAATATGTAGCCCTGTTTCAGCATGTGCAGTCTTTTTTTTAAGTTGTCATTCTAAGAAGGTGCAGTATTTGTCAGCATGGAGGAGAGATGGTCAACAGACCACGCTTCTTTGCCAGGGTTGGTCTGCACCTTTCCCTTCTAGGCTTTTGAATATTGGCTAAAACATTGCCTCCCCTGTAGTGCTTTTTTCAGGCAGTTCCAAACTGAAAATACTTTTGACATAGCAAACCTAAACCAAGAAAATATAAATGTTACTGCTCTATGGTACGAGTCTAAACAAGAAACTCCACTCCTTACAAGCTCTCCTCACCCTAGAGAACTTTGACATCTGTGCAGTCACTGAGACTTGGTTTACAGCTGTGGAGAGCACCCACACAGTGCAAGGCTGTAATGCATTCTGCAAATTTAGACCAGCTACTACAGAGGCAGGGAGTAAAGGTGGAGGTGTCTTGATTTACATAAAAAATATACCTCAAGTCTGGTCAAACAAGACTGTGTGCACCTGAGCTTCTCTACATTCAAGACACCAAAGGCAAATTCCCATGCCAAATCTTTGCAAGCTGTAGGTCCCCCTCTGTGACCTAGGAAACAACACATAAGCTTATTGCAAACACTCTCCAGCCAGTCTAATACCATATTCTTGGGTGACTAATTACCCCACTTTTAACTGGGAATTTTGTATAACATCCAAATTGTAGGCACAGAGATTCTTGGATTTTATCAACACAAGCTCCATGGACCCAGGTTGTCAATACATCAACTAGAGGCATAATCATACTGGATCCTGGTCTTCACTAATATGGGAGAGTACTGCACATCCCCTAGTGTTATGTCCTCTTTGGTAAGGTCAGATCACAAAAAGGTCTCCTTTGAAGTAAAATTAAAACCTGGAAACCCAGTTAACCCATCATCTCAGCATGTGTGGATGAAACTAATGTGATTGCGTTGGATCTTATTGATCTGTGGTGTTAAGTTGGGCCAGCAATGGCCCCTTTAGCTCTACCAAAATTGCTCAAAACAAGAGTAAGCAAACTTGCGAGAAAGGGCAGAGGGTGAGACCAACAGGACCCACAGACACAAAGCAGATCCAAAACCTTCAATGAGGTATTTGTCATATGCACTCTGTATCTTGTTATACACACTCACTAATGATGAGATACGAGTATTAAGTAAAGGACTATTTTTTATCCCAGTGGAGAATGGACATTTATCAGATGCTTTAACTGATGCGAGTTTTTTAGGTTATTAAATTTGAATGAATTGTTTCCAGAATAGGATACTGGGGTAGAGAATAAATTAAAGAGCCTAGTACATTCATTCTCCTTGTCATCCATTAGTAAATGCTTTCCAAAGGGCATACAAGACTAATATTTATAAACTGTTTGAGTAGGACAAGGCATCCCTAACTACTTTTAATAATATGTCTGTACTGGAAAAAGAAGCCTTAAAAGGCTTAGAAAATCACCAGAGTATTATTAAACCAGTGGATAAGGTGGGTGCCAGTATTGTAATGGATAGAAGTACGTATGTGAAAACCATGAGTGGTACATTTATCAAACAGTGATGTTTATAAAGTTTTAAACAAATATGAAGTAAATAAGATTATAGCGGAACTTAAGAACTTCTGTTTATACAAGCACTTGAATGGATATTTAGACCTTGATATGCTACGGTTCTTATATGTACATCATCATGTAATTCCCATAATCTCTGGCTTGCCTAAAATATATAAAGATTCAGAAAATCATCCCTTCAGACCAGTAGTGTCTTCCTGGGGTTGGGTAACATAACCCTTGTCAGTTTTCCTTGAAATGAAGTTAAAGGATCTCTCGCAATATGTGAAAAGTTACATTCGCGATTGGGCAGGCTTTTTGTATAAATTCGCAGGGTGGACAGCTGAATACTGAGAGAACAATTATATTTGTTGTGATACCGAATGGTTATGGTGGTGGTGCAATTTGCAATGATTTGTCTAGATAACTTACCATCATGACTGCAGAGTTTGACCGTATGTCAAGTATTACAGGTCTGTATTGTAAAAATGAAGTTTTAAACATTCAAACACCATATGGGCGACACCAAATAGTCGAATATTTAAAACCTCGCAAGTGTGAATGGAGATTGCCATAGGGAATTCTTCCCTTTACTTCAATGTAGTGCTATCTCGGAGTTGGTATATTTAAGTAGCGGGGTGTGTGGAGGGTGCAGGGGGGCTTGCTCCCCTGTTCAGAGCGATCAGGTAGGTTTTTCTTTTGTTTTTACATTTTTTATTTTGGTTTCGATGTTTTACAACTTCGCTCATATGGTGTTCGAAGTTGTTAAACTTCATTCTTATAATATAGACCCAGTATTACAGCCAGTTCCAGAAGAAAATATATTTTTTGTTTAATATGAGGGACTTTTTTTCAAATGCAGGGAGTTGCTGTGGTAACTCCCATGGCTAACACATATGCCAATGTAACTTTAGCTTCACGGGAGGATAAGTTTATCATACACAAAACATTTATAAAGGTAAGATTTTATTTTATAAATGTTTTGTTGATTTTTTTTTTTTTTTTGGTTATGGAAGGCTCATTAGATGAACTAGATGAGTCTGTAGTATATTTGTCTATAACAACTTGATTTAAAAAATGTTTGAATACAATAATTTGATTTGTAGATAAAGAAATAAGGCTAAGTTGAGATATGTCAGCTTTAGGGTGTCTTAAGATGTCTGTTAACAGGGACACTAATTGCATCGGTCAGTTTTGCACCCCCCCCCCCCTTTTACTTTCAAGAACTTAAAGAGAACAATGTAAAGATCATGACTAAATACTGATAACATCTCATAGAAAGAACAAATTGATGAGTTAGGCACTGGATTTTCTTGCAAGTGGTGATGCCTTGAATAAATAATGTTAGAGGTGATGTTATATAACATATACATATAACATATATGTATTATTATATACATATAACAGACAGATGCCATACCAGTGGAAACATGGAGGTACTTAGGAGAAATTGCTGTGAAATTTTTAACAAGATTGTTTAATGACATTTTGGAAAGTCAGAGGATGCCTGAGGAGTGGAGAAAGTGTTTTGGTACCTATCTTTAAGAATAAGGGTGATGTGCAGAGCCGCAGTAACTACAGAGGGATATGCTTTAGAGAGGAGAAGAATGAAGGTCAGCAGGGCTAAAACAGAATATATGTGTGTAAATGAGAGGGAGGGTAGAGGAATGGTGAGGATGCAGGGAGTGTAGTGGTGGCAAAGGTGGACGAGTTTAAGTACTTGGGATCAACAGTTCAGAGTAATGGTGAGTGTGGGAGAGAGGTGAAGAAGAGAGTGCAGGCAGGGTGGAATGGGTGGAGAAGAGTGTCAGGAGTGATTTGCGACAGACTGGTACCAGTAAGAGTGAAAGGGAAGGTCTACAAGAAGGTAGTGAGACCAGCTATGTTATATGGATTGGAGACGGTGGCATTGGCGAAAAGGCAGGAGTCAGAGCTGGATGTGGCAGAGTTAAAGATGTTAAGATTTGCACTGGGTGTGACTAGGATGGACAGGATTAGGAATCAGTATATTAGAGGGTCAGCTCATGTTGGACAGTTTGGAGACAAAGAGCAAGAGAGGCGAGATTCCGTTGGTTTGGACATGTGCTGAGGAGGGATGCTGGGTATATTGGGAAAAGGATGCTAAGGATGGAGCTGCCAGGTGAGAGGAAAAGAAGAAGGCCTAAGATAAGGTTTGTGGATGTGGTGAGAGAGGACATGCAGATGGTTAGTGTGAAAGACCATGATGCAGAGGACAGGAAGAAATGGAAACATGATCCGCTGTGGCGACCCCCTAACGGGAACAGCCGAAAGAAGATGATGAGAGGTGATGTTATATGTCAATGTAGTAAGGTGCGCTGGTTATACTGATGCCTTAGAGATTCATGCTAATATGAGTAATGAATGTATGAGTTAGGCATTCAGGTTTACTGTGGATTACAATAGACATACAGAAGCTTTTAAAAGAATAGTAGTAAAGAATTGGCATTTATTAACCAATATAGAAATTTTAAATATTATCGGAGTAACACCCAAGTTTATCTATAGAAAGGGAAGGAATTTGAAGTAGAGGTTCTGTTGTAAAGATATAAATACTGTGAGTAATAAGACCTCTGAGTTGTCAATTAAGAAAGGGAACAGTACCTTGTTAGGATGGTCAGTTTTGTACATCAGTCTATAAACAGTTGATGTTTATACTTCCAAGAACAGGAATTGAGTTTAAACTTTTTGGAACATGTAATACAAAGAATAATGTCCTGACTGATTCACTGTTGCAGTATTCTTAACAGACGAGTTTTGCTCACTGATGTCTGGCCAAGGTCTCAAAGCTTTACCTTTGTAGGACATACATCTGGGCAGTAACCTCCACTTATAGGAATCAGGGTTTAAAAGCAGATACATTTACAAGATCCCCAGACTATCTTGCTGGCATCCCAGATGCAGGCTATTGCACCCGACGGACTGTAATCATTTGGTTACTAGGTACCGTAGCTTCATTTGTTGGATCAGATAAGTGCCCTGTTGGGGACCTTCTATTTCCTTGTCTGTTTTTTGGTTAATTATTGTTAGATGTCAGCTAGGAGGGATAAGTGTGAGTGTGGTAATTTCTGTACAAAGACTTGCATGCTGAATGGTTTGTTTAGGGCCTGAATCTGCCAGTCTTTTTACATTCCTTGAGACCCAACATCTTAAGTGCTTGACCCAATCCACTATGTCAGAAGGCCCAGACATAGGCCTTCTACCAAAGAAGAAACTTGAGAAACAGAGAGGATTTTTCAGCTATCGTCTTGAAATTGGACATAGCCATTGAGGTGGTCATACCCATGGTACGACCAACAACTTCTCATGATGGCCTCTACTGTCATTCCATTCGAGTCCGATTTGGCTCCTGAAGCCTTGCAGATGACAGAACCCTGCCAACGAACTGTGGATCATTGTATCTGAAGGACCTCATGGAATCCCTCATTTCCTTGTGAGGGAAGAGATTCCTGGAACCCTCATAGGAATACGGCAAGGGTCAGATCCTCCTAAGCTAATTCAGGTGGACGTCACCCCAAAAAGAAGAAAAAAAATGAAAACACATGACGAGACTGTCTGCATCCAAGGAAAAAGTGTTTTTTTTTCTGTCCAGGGCTTTTCAAGGCCAATAAGTCCCTGAAGCTCCCTTCCTTTGTGACTTCTCAAACCACACCTCATAAGCAGGCATTTAATTCCTCTTCCTCTGAACCAGATAGGGATTCAGACCTATCCTGAACCACTTGTCCCAGTTGCATTCTCCTGAACAGATTTCTTTAGATGGAGACTTTCTCCACACTCCCACTTGGAAGAGGGTTCCTTTGGAGAAACCTTACAGAGCATGAAGCATTTCACATGGCAGTATAGAAAAGTGTCTGAGATACAAAAAAGGTATAACAATTTATTGGAGATGGGCACTCCTGCTGCTCCTCCAGTCCCACATGTGCTTATCTGGATGCCTTTCAGGACAATTGCTTGGCTCATGATCTCAGCCCCCTGTGCCAAAAAGACAAGATAATTTCTGCAGAGCTCATGATGAACTTGAGTACCTGTTCAAAAATCCTGTGGAAGATCCAGCTGCAGTCTCTCTAGCTTTGGACAAACCTTCCATGTTACTCCCTGGCAGTAATGTTCTTCATAATGACAAAGATAGATGAGCAATGGACAGGGCAAGAAAGTTTACACTTCTCCATACTAGCCATTAAGACCATTAATTATCAAACTAAAATGGCCAGATTCTTACTTTGTCTTATTATCCTTAAAGAAGATTCAGAGAGCCACAGTCTCCAGACTTAAGACAGCTTGTGCAGTCTTTAGTGGCCCAGGCTTCTCATATAGCCAAGCACAGTATTAAATGTAACTATGATGCTGTGGATGCCTCTTCCAGGGTGGCTGCCACTGGATCAGTGATTAGAAGGTTTGCCTGGCTAAAGGGACAACTTAACCCTGAAGATTTAAAATCTAAGATTTTAGACTCCCCCTTGGATAACCGTCTCCTTTTTGGTCCCCAAGCTGCTACTCTGTTTAAGAAGCTTTGCAGGAGCAGGGTAAAACTGTGAAAGATTGCCACCAAATCCTGATGTACACTGTTCCCAGGTACTACAAACATTATCCTCCTCCTGGGAGGCTTCAGTATAGTAACAGGCCACTGTGACTTCTTTCCTCTCCTTCACTCCAGTCCCACCCTGCCACTCCACTCTCAAAAAGACTTTCTCCTGTCCTCTCTGGGAAACAGTAACCTCAGACAAATGGGTACTAACCATTTTCAAGGAGGGTTACTCCATGTCCTGGGAGAACAGTCCAACTCCAGGGAGTATCCTTCTACCTCTTCCCGGCCAGGTACATCTTATACAGTCTATCATTCAAGACTTACTGTCTCAGAGAACCATAGAAGTAGTTCCTACATCCTGTGTAGGAAAGGGATTTCATTCCAGGCTTTCATTGATTCCCAGAGAGGAGGGTTATTGGAGGCCCATCTTAGATCTCTCCAGGTTAAACACTTTCCTAAGAGTACCTGCCTTCAAAATGCAGTCCCTACAAAACTCTACCTTTTCTGCTTCCCCAAGCATTTATGGTATCCATAGACCTCAGAGATGCTTGCCTTCCTATTCCCATCTGCCTTGCTTGTAGAAGATTTCAGTTTTTTTAACTGAATCATCATTTTTTTGGTTTACTGCTTTGCCCTTTGGTTTTTCTACGGTTCCATGGTGTTCACAAAGTGCATGACCCCATTAGTGGTTTTCTGTCACACTTTGGGCATTCACAGTTTCCCATACGCGAATGACTTTTTACTCCAGACTGTATCCAAGGGCATTCTTCTAAAGCACCTACAGTACAAGTTCTGAGAAAATCCCAGCTCACCCCCTTCCCAGCAATCGACATTCCTAGGATGCAGTTTGGACATGTCTTTATTCCTAAAGAGAGGGTCACCCCTCTAGCCAGTAAGTTTCTTCTGTCCAAACAGGATCACTCCTCAGCCAAACAAACTCTCAGGACCTTGGGACTCATAGCTTCCACCATACCTATGTTGCCTCTTGCCAGATTACACATGAGTAAGATACAGTGGTACCTGAAATTGGTGTTGTCTCATCACCCTCTTGCTGCCAACATTCCCCTTCTGTGCATGAAGGAGGAGCTCCTTTGGTGGAGCAACCAGGTTACACTCAACCCAGGTCTTCAATTTATTCCACCCTTGCACAATTAAGTCCTGTTTACAGATGCTTCTGACAGGGCATGGACAGAGAACCACAGAGTTTAGGAGGATTTTCCAGCCCATGTAATAAAGGAACACAGCAACTTAAAGTAAATGAGAGCATTTCTTCAAGCCCTGCAAACCTTGTTACATCTTTGGAAATCTGGCACTCTTCTGTTACATGCCGACAATGCCACGGTGATGTAGTACATAAACAGAGAGGCACAAGATCCTACCCTCTGTGCAGACTAGCATCGGTTTGGGGTCTAGCTTCCAAGTGAATCTGGTTCTCTCAGCCATGTACATTTTCTCCCAACAGAATATGTTGACATATTTTCCAAGTAGGGAGTTTGAAGATCCCCAAGAAAGGTCATTGAACCCAAAGGTGTACAAGACCATCGCTCTCAGATGCGGACCCCTTAGGGTGGGCATCTTTGCCTCTTCTGAAAACCACCTACTTCTCTTTTGCACAAGGACACCAACACCTCCAACTTGGATGACAGATGTAATTTCTTTCACGACTGGCATGTCCACCTACGCCTCTGCTATCAAGGCTCCTCCTCAAGACCCAGGAGGAGTACCCAAAACTTCTACTTCTGACACCATTCTGGTCAAGACAACACTGGATGTTCTTCGTGTTTCACTGTTGCAGTCATCACCTGTGGGTTATTCCTGCTGTGGTAGCCCTCGGCCGGCCCAAATACCAGAGTCAATGTATTTGTGCGCCGGCTGCCGTAGCCTGTATTCTGACATCAGTTCATCAGTACTATAAAGCAAGGCAGCTGACATCATTACATCAGTCTTTCTTGCCGTGGAGTCCGTAGCAGAAGCAGTTTGCACGAGTGCCGGTCAGTCGCTACCAGAAGTTGAATTTCAGCAGAAAACATCTAAAGCTAAGTACCCCATTGGTGACCCTTTTTTCTTGCTCTAACCGATGTCCAAAAAAGTTAACAATTGTCTCGCCTGTGGAAAGCAGTTCCCACACCAAGACTTTCATTCTTACTGCATCACTTGTTTAGGCCCAGACCACGATGTCCCTCATTGCCGCTTCTGTGCCCTCTTTAATGCGAGAACCATTCTCCATAGACCATTATTTTTGTGTTCCGTCTTTGAATTCCGATATGGCGTCAGTCAGGCAACAATCTGTAGACATTCTGAAAAAACGTAAAGATAGACAGGCCACACAAGGCTAAGCCTTCCGACGGCGCTACCGCTAAGCAAGTTGTCAGCTCTCCGGAATTCAGTGAGGCGCTTTTGCAGCCTCTGATGACCGAATCGCTTTCTAGCAAGGCCTCTGCCAAGACCTGCCGCAGAAATCCACTTCGTCTTCCGAGTCTTTGGCTGTCTCTGCCTCGGTTGGGTCCGGAGCCGGGACACAGGCACCGGCTTCCGAGGAGGCCTTTCGCACTGCCAATTCTAGACAGAAACCGAAGTCTTTGCATTCGACTACTGCTTCTCAGAGACCAACGGATTCTCTCAGGTCTAGAAGTCAGGCCACTCCTAGGAAATCTGCTTCTAGCCACCATCTTGCTACTGCTCCCCCACCTCAAACTCAAATGCTTAAAATGGCAGAGGATCTCCTCTCCCTTATCTGAGGTACTCAGGCCCCCACTCTAAAAAGGAAAGGACATCCTTCTCCAGAAATTATGACTGACCAAGAGTCTGAAGAATCTGATTATTCTGCTTTTGAAGAGAAACAAGATCCCTTATATGTTTGAGGATTCAGATGCAGAAGAATCCATCTCTTCTACCTCCCCTCCAGAGGACCTCTCCTTTGGGGAAACCCTTTACTCCCTCAGGGAACATTTTCAGTGGGAATCTCAAGACTTCCCACAGTCAAAGAAATGACTTGGAGAGTTTCTGGTCCTGCCCCAGCACAGACCCCTGGCCATCCCACCTATTTTGGAAGTGGTGGATGATGATTTCCATGAATCCAGCTTAGCCCCTGATGCCCTGCCCTCCTGCTCCAACTAAACCTGATGGGTACTACAGAGTACCGGACTCTCTCAAATAACCTGCACAGGAATCCTGCTGCAGACTCTGAGGTCATTACACAAGGACCCAAAGGAGCTAAGACTAGTAGTTCTGCCAAGAATCCTCTTCATTCTGACAAAGACTCCAGAACTCTGGACAGATGGGGTAAGAAAGTATACACCTCTGCAAACTTGGCTATCAGAGCACTCAATTGTCAGTTCCATATGTTAAAATATCAACAACACCCTTTGGAACAGTTAAAACAGAGGATTGCTACCTCTCCTGACTGTGCCAACTCAAAAGAGGTGGCAGAATTACTACACTCTGTTTGTCAAGTGGCCAAACACTCATTACAAGTGGATATGATGCCCTAGAAGCCTCTAGCAGGGCAGCAGTGACTGGATCTGTTATTAGAAGACATGCATGGCTGAAGGAACAACCTCTCCCTGATCATGTCAAGTCTAAACTTATTAATGCACCCATAGATAAGGAATGCCTGTTTGTGGAAAAAGCAGAAGAGGTGCTTAAAAAGATGGAAGACAAAGCAAAATCTATGCAAACAGTAAAAGATTTTTTTCAAGTTCAACCTCCCAGATTCAGCAGGAACTTTCCCAATAAGCACTGGGGCTTCCCTGCACCTAGCAGACAGGGCCAGTTAAGCCCCACAGGAACAGGCCATCCAGGCCTCTATCCCAGGGCCAGCAAAGCAGACAATGGACCACTTCCCTCTCTAAGGCAGGGAGTTCGAAGCCAACCTTCTATGGCAAGCACTCACAATGACTCTCCCTCCCCCCGTGCCCTCCTTTCACTCATCAAAAACTGTGAGGAAGGATCTCCCTCTTCAAGGACAATTGGATCTCTATAACCAGGGACCAATGGGTCTTAAAAATCATTTTCCAAGGATACAGTTTCTCCTTCAGCAAACTCCCTATTCCAAGAGGGTACCCAGACCTCCCCCCAAACCACTGGGAAGAGGCATTGAAACGGGTCCAAACTCTAATATCCCATGGGGCAGTAGAACCTGTCCCTCCAGATAAAACAGGAAAAGATTTTTACTCCCGACTATTCCTTGTTCCCAGAAAAGAGGGCACTTAACGCCCCATCCTGGATCTATCCAAACTGAACACCTCCTTGGTGGTCCCCAGAGTCAAAATACTAACCTTGCAGCAGCTCCTGCCTATGCTCACACAAAATGCCTGGCTTGTGACACTAGGCCTAAAAGATACCTACCTCCACATCCCCATCAGGGAATTGTGCAGAAAATTCCTGCTTTTCAGAGCAGGCTATTAACACTTTCAGTTCTCTGCATTGCCCTTTGGCTTATCTACTGCTCCCAGAGTATTCACCAAGTGCTTGGCCCCGGCTGTAGCATTCTACAGACAGAGAAGTATACAGTTTTACCCTTATCTGGATGACTGCCTCATTCAGGCAAACTGCAAAGGACTGCTCCAGGACCTTCTCTTTGTCAGATCACTCCTAACTTTTCTAGGGTTCACCATCAACAAGAAAAAATGAAAACAAAACCCCACCAGGAAAATTGTTTTCCTTGGAGCTGTGCTAGACACAGCAACCCAAATGGCCTTCCTATCCCCAGAAAAGCAGAGCTTCCTGCCTCTCTACTTCACCCAGCTGGCTTCCAGAAGTCACCTCACTGCGAGGAAGTTCCTGCAAGCCCTGGGATACATGGCATCTTGCATCCTTCTCATCCCTCTCGCCAGGCTTCACATGAGAAAACTTCAGTGGTACTTAAAGAACCTTTGGTGTCAGTACTCTCAGTCCGTAGAGACCACTCTCCCTCTGATCCCTTCTGTAAGGGCCGAGTTTCTCTGCTGGGCAGAGGCCTGTGCCATGAACAAGGGTCTTCCCTTCATCCTCCGCCCATCCAACCAGACCATCACCACTGACGCCTCAGACATAGCTTGGGGCGCTCACCTAGCAGGCCGGTGTACCCCCAAGGCCTTTGGAATGCCCAACAACTTCACTTGCACATCAACCAGAAAGAAATTATGGCAGTGCAAAAGGCTGTAACTTCCTTCCAGCCCTATCTCAGGCCAGGGGTCCTCTTTATACAAACAGACATCACCACAGTAATGTGGTACATCAACAAGCAAGGGGGGGGGGTGGAAACCCAAACTTAACCTCTGTGCAGGTTGGCCATGAGTCTCTGGCTTACAGCCACCTCCATGGGGCTGCACCTAATTGCCCAAAACTTACCAGGGATCTACAACACACTAGTGGGCCATCTAAGCTGAAACTTACTGGACCCCGACGAATGGCAGCTCTACAGAGAAATCTTTCGCAAATCACCCAGGAGGAGTGGGGGACCCCAGAAGTGGACCTCTCTGCCTCGCACCTCAACCATCAGCTGCACAAATTCTGTACAGGGATTATCATCTCCAAGCATGGAAAGTGGATGCATTGACCTTCCCCTGGAGCTCCCACTTTGTGTACGCATACCCTTCTCTGCCCCTTATTCCCAAAGTTCTGATCAGAATAAGAGAGGAGAGACCAAAGGCCATCCTCATTGCTCCTGATTGGCCCAGACAGCATTGGTACCCCTTATTGCACAGTTTGACCTTACAGCCCCCAAAGCTGCTTCCCCTGATGTCAGACTGCTTGACCCAGGAGAGGGGGAAGGTACTGCACCTAGACCTACAGACTCTCAAACTTTCAGCATGGCTTATACACTAAAAACTAACAAGGAGTCCCCTGTTAAGCGTAATGGTCCTGGACATCATCACAGAGCCCAGAAGGCCCAGCATAAGAAAATCATATGCAGGAAAATGGAAAAAATTCTGCGCCAGGAAACTATCAAAAGGGGGGGGGGGCAGTACCTCCCAACCTTCCATCCCTCTCCTGAATTACCTAGCAGAGTTGCTCAGTAGTAGCCTGTCTTTCTTCCCTATTAAAATCCATGCCTCAGCCATCTCTGCCCATTGTGGTTCAGACCCCACCCCTCTTCTCTCATCTTTTGATTAAGCAATTCCTCAGAGGGGCTTCTAATCTCAGGCCTCCCAGAAGGGCTCCGATGCCACCCTGGGACCTGAGTTATGTGTTAGAGAAACTAACCTTACCTTCTTTCGAACCTGCCACTTTTGCAGAATTGAAATACCTCTCTTGGAAGACTGCCTTCCTACTAGCGATCACCTCAGTCAGAAGGGTCTCTGAACTTCAAGCTCTATCTTTTTTTTTTTTTTTTTTTTTTTTTTTTTTTTTTTTTTTTTTTTTTTTTTTTTTTTTTTTTTTTTTTTTTTTTTTTTTTTTTTTTTTTTTTTTCTTTTTTTAAGCTTTTTTTTTTCTTTTTTTTTTTTTTTTTTTTCTTTTTTTATTTTTTTTTATTTTTTTAATTATTTTTTTTTTTTTTTTTTTTTTTTTTTTTTTTTTAAAAAAAAAAAAAAAAAAAAGAAAAAAAAAAAAAAAAAAAAAAAAAAAAAAAAAAAAAAAAAAAAAAAAAAAAAAAAAAAAAAAAAAAAAAAGAGAAAAAAAAAAAAAAAAAAAAAAAAAAAAAAAAAAAAAAAAAAAAAAAAAAAAAAAAAAAAAAATAAAAAAAAAAAAAAAAGAAAAAAAAAAAAAAAAAAAAAAATATTGGGTAGTCCGCTGTCCAGTCCGCCCGAATACCAAAGTATATGGCTGACGTCGGGCAAGGCGCATTAGACTGACGCCAGTACGCCAGGGTACTAATGCCCATGACCGACGTCATATCCTCAGTCTTTTTTGCCGCATGGTCCGATGCAGAAGCAGTTTTGCGAGTGCAGGTTGGCGTTCTGAAAGTTTCTGAAGTCAGAGTTTCAGTCCGAATCAAAGTTGGCTAAGTACCCCGTTGGGGAATATTTTGGTTTTTTCTTGCCTCAGTATTTAACCGGATGTCAGAAAAAGTGAATAACTGTATTTCTTGTGGGAAACAGATACCTCATAGGGATTACCATACTTTGTGTATACCTTGTTTAGGGCCTGAGCACGACGTTGTTGGATGCCGCTCTTGTGCTAGATTTAACAAACGCACTATTAAGAGAAGGTTAGACTGTGCCAGGTTAGTTTTTGGGAAGCGTTGTAATTATAAAATGCCGTCGGATGCTCCGCCCGCCGCCAAAAGCGCAAGGACAAAGCAGCAAAGCCTAGAGGGAGGAACCGACAGTCCCGGACGTCGGTTCTTTAGAAGGCTCAGTGGAGCCGGAGGTTTTGCCAGGAGTTTCTTTGGAGTCTCAGGGAGAGACTTTACTGTTACAGGATGTGTCCTCTCAGGAAGTAGGCCAGGCTGAAGGGGCCTCTCAGGCAGCTGTTCTTCCCTGTCTTCCTAAGGTGCCTAGGGCCTCACCTTCTGTTTCCAAGGCTTCTTTAAGAGGCAGGCCTAGTTTAGCTTCAGTGGGGTTTCTCCGAGTGTTCAGGTCTTTGCCTAAGAACATATGCTTAAAATGGCAGAGGATTTGATTACTATGATTAGAGGTTCTATGCCCCCTCCTGATAAGAGGCCTAGGGTGGAACCTGAGTTTGAGAGTTTTGAGCAATGTTCGGAGGCTTCTGAGTCTTGCTGAAGACTTGCAGGAGTATCCTCCTTATTCTGATTCTGATGTGGATGATTCTACTCCTTCAGCTTCTCCTCCTGAGGATTTTTCATTTTCAGAGACTCTGCATTCCATGAGGGAGCATTTTAAATGGGAAGGTCAAGATTTCTCTGATTCCAGGAAGAGGCTTAGGGAATTCTTGTTTTTGCCCCAGCATAGGCCTTTAGCTATACCTCCTGTTCTGAATGTGGTAGAAGATGTTTTTGCAGAGGCTTCCCTGAATCCTGATTCTTTGCCTCCTGCCCCAGTTAAACCGGATAGGTACTATAGGGTGCCTGAGGCTCATAAGTATCTTTTTAAGAGTCCTAGGGCAGACCCGGAAACTGTCTCTCAGGGGCCTAAAGGTGTGAAGGCTTCTGTTGTTAAAAATCCTGTTCCTCCTGATAAAGAGGCAAGGGCTTTGGATAGATGGGGAAAGAAAGTGTATACTTCTTCCACTTTAGCCATGAGGGCGTTGAATTGTCAGTTTCACATGTTAAAATATCAGAATTATCTCCTTTCACAATTGAAGTCTAAGGTGGATGCTCTGGCTGAAGGTATTGAGTGTAAAGAGTTGCAGGATTTAGTTCATGTGTCTGAACAGGTGGGTAAGCATTCCTTGCAGTGTGGTTTTGATGCTGTGCAGGCCTCCTCGAGGGTGGCTGCCACTGGTTCTGTTCTTCGTAGGCACGCCTGGTTGAGAGATCAGAATTTAGCTGAGCATGTTAAGACAAGGATTTTGGATGCTCCTTTACAGTCTGATGTGTTTGGTTCGCCTGTGGAAGCAGTTTTAAAGAAAATGGAGGACAAGGCTAAGTCTATGCAAACTGTTAAGGATTTTTTGCAGGTGCAGCCTCCAAAGTTTAGTAGAAATTGGCCTACTAAGGGATGGACATATCCTGCTTATGATTCCCAGTCTAGGGGTAGGTCTAGACGTGGTAGGGGCAGAGCTCAAGGTTCTTTTAGGCCTAGAACAGGGAGTTCACCTGCTCAGACTTCTGGTGAGGGCAGGGGTCAGTCCTTTCGTAAACAGACCCAATGACCTGCCTTTTCAGCTGCCAGTACATTCTCGCCTGGCAGCACCTTTGGGAGGAAGGCTGTCTCTTTTCAAAGAAAATTGGGATTTAATTACCCAAGACAGATGGGTTCTGGATATCATTCACCACGGTTACAGGTTTTATTTCCATACCTTGCCTCCTTTCAAAGGCATGCCAGACATTCCTCCTCTACAAAGACAAGAGGCTCACAAGCAAATTTCTCTGTTGCTCCAAATAGGGGCCATTCAGCCAGTTCCTGTGCCAGAAAGGGGCCTAGGATTTTATTCTCGCCTGTTCCTAGTACCAAGAAGGGGAACACGTGGAGACCAATTTTGGATTTATCTATCCTCAACACTTATCTGGACATTCCCAAGTTCAAAATGTTGACGTTACAACAGCTTTTACCTCTGCTGGGCAAAGATCACTGGATGGTAACTTTAGATCTCAAGGAAGCTTACCTTCATGTGCCTATCAGACTAAGTTGCAGGAAGTATCTGCTTCGAGCTGGAAATTCTCATTATCAGTTCTCTGCATTGCCCTTTGGCTTATCTACTGCCCAGAGTATTCACAAAGGTTCTGGCTCCAGTGATAGCTTACTTCAGGCTAAAAGGAATTCAAATCTATCCTTACTTGGACAACTGCCTGATTCTGGCTCAAGAAAAGGAAGACCTTTTACAGCATTTGGAATATGTGATAGCAGTGCTAAGATGCCTAGGGTATTCTGTGAACGAAATAAAGTCCAGTCTAGTACCCTCTCAAGACATGTGCTTTCTGGGTGTGAGCGATACAGCAGCCCAAGGCCTTTTAACCCCTGACAACCAGAAAGAAATTATGGCAGTGCAAAAGGCTGTAACTTCCTTCCAGCCCTATCTCAGGCCAGGGTCCTCTTTATACAAACAGACATCACCACAGTAATGTGGTACATCAACAAGCAAGGGGTGGAAACCCAAACTTAACCTCTGTGCAGGTTGGCCATGAGTCTCTGGCTTACAGCCACCTCCATGGGGCTGCACCTAATTGCCCAAAACTTACCAGGGATCTACAACACACTAGTGGGCCATCTAAGCAGAAACTTACTGGACCCCGACGAATGGCAGCTCTACAGAGAAATCTTTCTTAAATCACCCAGGAGGAGTGGGGGACCCCAGAAGTGGACCTCTCTGCCTCGCACCTCAACCATCAGCTGCACAAATTCTGTACAGGGATTATCATCTCCAAGCATGGAAAGTGGATGCATTGACCTTCCCCTGGAGCTCCCACTTTGTGTACGCATACCCTTCTCTGCCCCTTATTCCCAAAGTTCTGATCAGAATAAGAGAGGAGAGACCAAAGGCCATCCTCATTGCTCCTGATTGGCCCAGACAGCATTGGTACCCCTTATTGCACAGTTTGACCTTACAGCCCCCAAAGCTGCTTCCCCTGATGTCAGACTGCTTGACCCAGGAGAGGGGGAAGGTACTGCACCTATACCTACAGACTCTCAAACTTTCAGCATGGCTTATACACTAAAAACTAACAAGGAGTCCCCTGTTAAGCATAATGGTCCTGGACATCATCACAGAGCCCAGAAGGCCCAGCATAAGAAAATCATATGCAGGAAAATGGAAAAAATTCTGCTCCTGGAAACTATCAAAAGGGGGGGGGGGCAGTACCTCCCAACCTTCCATCCCTCTCCTGAATTACCTAGCAGAGTTGCTCAGTAGTAGCCTGTCTTTCTTCCCTATTAAAATCCATGCCTCAGCCATCTCTGTCCATTGTGGTTCAGACCCCACCCCTCTTCTCTCATCTTTTGATTAAGCAATTCCTCAGAGGGGCTTCTAATCTCAGGCCTCCCAGAAGGGCTCCGATGCCACCCTGGGACCTGAGTTATGTGTTAGAGAAACTAACCTTACCTTCTTTCGTACCTGCCACTTCAACAGAATTGAAATACCTCTCTTGGAAGACTGCCTTCCTACTAGCTATCACCTCAGCCAGAAGGGTCTCTGAACTTCAAGCTCTTATGGCTGTTGAGCCCTTCATAATTTTTCCATGCAGACAGAGTCTCCCCTAGGACTTAACCTCTCCTTTATGCCAAAGGTTGTATTTGATGTGACCCTTAACCAGGCCATACACCTTCCCTTCTTCTTTCCCAACCCTCAAAACAAGGGGGAAAGAATTCTACACTCATTAGATGTGCACAGACCACTCAGATACTATCTGGACCATACAAAGCCATTCATAAAAACAGACCAGCTTATTGTAAGCTTTACTCCAAGGGAAGAAGGGAAGCCCATCTCCAAGCAAACCATTTCCAAAAGGATTTCACACTGTATCCATTTTTGCTACAGACTACATGGGAAACTCATCCCTAAGTCTATCTGTACCCACTCCACTAGGGCAACCTCCACTTTCACTGCCTTCCTCATAGGAGTACCTACTAGGGACATCTTGGAACCAGACACCTGGACCTCTGTTCATACCTTTAGAAAACATTACCACCTACTTACCTCTCTTTTCTAAGTTTAGGACAGGGTTTGCCAGTACAGTTGTGTACACCTACCATAAATGTAGATTGTTTGAGTGTATTCACTGTTGCAGTCTTGGTTTCCCTCCCTCCATCCCCTATTTAACATCTTCCCCTAGGGGGACACAAGCTTCCCAAGGTGGCTTTTAGCCACCAGGACAACTATTCTCTTTTCCTTTGTGCTTTTGATGGGTTAGGGCAAGAAAAACTGATGTAATGACGTTGGCTGCCTTGCTTTATAGCACTGACAACCTCACGTCAGACTACAGGCGACGGCAGACGGCACACAAAAACATTGACTCTGGTATTCGGGCCGACCGAGGGCAACCACACCAGGGATAACCCACAGGTGATGACTGCAATAGTGAATACACTCTTAACATCTACATTTATGTTAAGTGTACACAACTGTACTTTCTCTGCACTGCCCTTTGGCTTATCTACTGCTCTATTCATCAACGAGAAAAAAAATCAAAGCAAAACCCCACCAGGAAAATTGTTTTTCCTGGGAGCTGTGCTACACACAGCAACCCAAATGGCCTTCCTATCCCCAGAAAAGCAGAGCTTCCTGCCTCTCTACTTCACCCAGCTGGCTTCCAGAAGTTACCTCACTGCCTGGAAGTTCCTGCAAGCCCTGGGATACATGGCATCTTGCATCCTTCTCATCCCTCTTGCCAGGCTTCACATGAGAAAACTTCATTGGTATTTAAAGAACCTTTGGAGCCAGCACTCAGTCCCTAGAGACCACACTCACACTGATGCCTTGCATAAGGGCTGAATTTCTCTGGTGGGCAGAGGCCTGTGCCATGAACAAGGGTCTTCCCTTCATCCTCCGCCCTTCTGGCTAGACCATCACCACCGAAGCCTCAGACATAGCTTGGGACACTCACCTAGTGGGCAGGTGTACCCAAGGCCTTTGGAATGCCCAGCAACTTCACTTGCACATCAGCCAGAAAGAAGGGATGGCAGTGCAAAAGGCTCTAACTTCCTTCCAGCCCCATCTCAGGCCAGGGGTCCTCCTTATAAAAACAGACAACACCACAGTAATGTGGTACATCAACAAGCAGGGGGCACCCAATCTTACCCCCCGTGCTGGTTAGCCATGAATCTCTGGCTTACAGCCACCTCCATGGGGCTACACCTAATTGCCCAATACTTACCAGGGATCAACAATACACTGGCAGACCATCTAAGCAGAAACTTACTGGACCCCGACGAATGGCAGCTCCACAGAGAAATCTTTCTGCAAATCACCCAGGAGTGAGGGACCCCAGAAGTGGATCTCTTTGCCTTGCAGCTCAACCACCAGCTACACAAGTTTTGTACCAGGGAGCATCACCTCCTAGCATGGAAGGTGGATGCCTTGACCTTCCCCTGGAGCTCCCTCTTTGAGTACACATACCCTTCTCTGCCCCTTATTCCCAGAGTTCTGATCAGAATAAGAGAGGAGAGACCGTCATCCTCATTGCTCTTGATTGGCCCAGACAGCATTGGCACCCCTTGCTATGCAGTCTGACCATACAGCCCCCAAAGTTGCTTCCCCTGAGGTCAGGCCTCTTGACCCAGGAGCGGGGAAAGGTACTGCACAAGACCTACAGACTCTCAGACTTTCAGCATGGCTTATACACTAAAAACTAACAGGTCCTGGACATCATTATAGGGGCCAGAAGGGCCTGTACAAGAAAATTATATACAGGAAAATGGAAAAGATTCTGCTCCTGGAAACAAAAGGGAGCAGTACCTCCCAACCTTCCATCCCTCTCATCCTGGATTACCTAGCAGAGTTGCTCAGTAGTGGCCTCTCCGTCTCCTCTATTAAAATCCATGCCTAGGCCATCTCTGCCCATTATAATTCAGACCCACCCCTCTTTTCTCATCCTTTGATTAAGCATTTCCTCAGAGGGGCTTCTAATATTAGGCCTCCCAGAAGGCCTCCAACGCCACCCTGGGACCTGAATTATGTGTTAAAGAAACTAAACTTACCTCCTTTCAAACCTACCGCTTCAACAGAATTGAAATACTTCTCTTGAAAGACTGCCTTCCTACTAGCTATCACCTCAGCCAGAAGGGTCTCGGAACTTCAAGCCCTCACGGCGGTCTATCCCTTCATAATCTTCCATGCAGACAGAGTTTCCCTGAGGACTTAACCCCTCCTCTATGCCCAAGGTGGTATCTGATGTGACTCTTAACCAGGCCATACGTCTTCTCACCTTCTTTCCCAACCCTCAAAACAAGGGGGAAAGAATTCTGCACTCACTAGATGTGCACAGACAACTCTGATACAATCTGGACCGTACTAAGCCATTTAGAAAAACAGATTAGCTTCTTGTAAGCTTTGCCCTAGGAGCAGAGTGGAAGCCCATCTCCAAACAAACCTTTTCTAAATGGATTTCACACTGTATCCTTTTTTGCTGCAGACAACATGGGAAACCCATCCCCATGTCTATCCGTACCCACTCCACTAGGGCAACCTCCACTTCCACTGCTGTCCTCAGAGGAGTACCTACCAGGGGCATCTTGGAAGTTGCCATCTGAACCTCTTCCCATACCTTTACAAAGCATTACCACCTTACCTCTCTTTTCTAAGACTAGGGCAGGGTTTGCCTCTGCATTTCTGCAGGGCCTCCTGACCCGTACCTAGGACTCAACCTATCCTTCCACCCTTTTCCTCAGCTTTGGGAATCCTCCCAGAGGTGATGGCTGCAACAGTGAAACACAAAGGACATAGTACAGATGTTCTTCATTCCACATTGCTGCAGTCCTAACTATTGGGTAGTCCGCTGTCCAGTCGGCCCGAATACCAAAGTATGCGCATGACCGACGTCATATCCTCAGTCTTTTTTGCCGCATGGTCCGATGCAGAAGCAGTTTTGCGAGTGCAGGTTGGCGTTCTGAAAGTTTCTGAAGTCAGAGTTTCAGTCCGAGTCAAAGTTGGCTAAGTACCCCGATGGGGAATATTTTGGTTTTTTCTTGCCTCAGTATTTAACCGGATGTCAGAAAAAGTGAATAACTGTATTTCTTGTGGGAAACAGATACCTCATAGGGATTACCATACTTTGTGTATACCTTGTTTAGGGCCTGAGCACGACGTTGTTGGATGCCGCTCTTGTGCTAGATTTAACAAACGCACTATTAAGAGAAGGTTAGACTGTGCCAGGTTAGTTTTTGGGAGGCGTTGTAATTATAAAATGCCGTCGGATGCTCCGACGCAAAAGCGCAAGGACAAAGCAGCAAAGCCTAGTGGAGGAACCGACAGTCCCGGACGTCTTTAGAAGGCTCAGTGGAGCCGGAGGTTTTTTGGAGTTTCTTTGGAGTCTCAGAGAGACTTTACTGTTACAGGATGTGTCCTCTCAGGAAGTAGGCCAGGCTGAAGGGGCTTCTCAGGTGGCTGTTCTTCCCCTCTTCCTAAGGTGGTTAGGGCCTCCCTTCTGTTTCCAAGGCTTCTTTGAGGCAGGCCTAGTTTAGCTTCAGTGGGGGTTTCTCCGAGTGTGTCAGAGTCTTTGCCTAGAAGCATATGCTAAAAATGGCAGAGGATTTGATTACTATGATTAGAGGTTCTATGCCCCTCCTGATAAGAGGCCTAGGGTGGAACCTGAGTTTGAGAGTTTTGAGCAATGTTCGAGGCTTCTGCGGCTGAAGACTTGCAGGAGTATCCTCCTTATTCTGATTCTGATGTGGATGATTCTACTCCTTCAGGCCTCCTGAGGATTTTTCATTTTCAGAGACTCTGCATTCCATGAGGAGCATTTTAAATGGGAAGGTCAAGATTTCTCTCCAGGAAGAGGCTTAGGGAATTCTTGTTTTGCCCCAGCATAGGCCTTTAGCTATACCTCCTGTTCTGAATGTGGTAGAAGATGTTTTGCAGAGGCTTCCCTGAATCCTGATTCTTTGCCTCCTGCCCCAGTTAAACCGGATAGGTACTATAGGGTGCCTGAGGCTCATAAGTATCTTTTAAGAGTCCTAGGGCAGACCCGGAAACTGTCTCTCAGGGCCTAAAGGTGTGAAGGCTTCTGTTGTTAAAAATCCTGTTCCTCCTGATAAAGAGGCAAGGGCTTTGGATAGATGGGGAAAGAAAGTGTATACTTCTTCCACTTTAGCCATGAGGGCGAATTGTCAGTTTCACATGTTAAAATATCAGAATTATCTCCTTTCACAATTGAAGTCTAAGGTGGATGCTCTGGCTGAAGGTATTGAGTGTAAGAGTTGCAGGATTTAGTTCATGTGTCTGAACAGGTGGGTAAGCATTCCTTGCAGTGTGGTTTTGATGCTGTGCAGGCCTCCTCGAGGGTGGCTGCCACTGGTTCTGTTCTTCGTAGGCACGCCTGGTTGAGAGATCAGAATTTAGCTGAGCATGTTAAGACAAGGATTTTGGATGCTCCTTTACAGTCTGATGTGTTTGGTGTGGAAGCAGTTTTAAAGAAAATGGAGGACAAGGCTAAGTCTATGCAAACTGTTAAGGATTTTTGCAGGTGCAGCCTCCAAAGTTTAGTAGAAATTGGCCTACTAAGGGATGGACATATCCTGCTTATGATTCCCAGTCTAGGGGTAGGTCTAGACGTGGTAGGGGCAGAGCTCAAGGTTCTTTAGGCCTAGAACAGGAGTTCACCTGCTCAGACTTCTGGTGAGGGCAGGGGTCAGTCCTTTCGTAAACAGACCCAATGACCTGCCTTTTCAGCTGCCAGTACATTCTCGCCTGGCAGCACCTTTGGGAGGAAGGCTGTCTCTTTTTAAAGAAAATTGGGATTTAATTACCCAAGACAGATGGGTTCTGGATATCATTCACCACGGTTACAGGTTTTATTTCCATACCTTGCCTCCTTTCAAAGGCATGCCAGACATTCCTCCTCTACAAAGACAAGAGGCTCACAAGCAAATTTCTCTGTTGCTCCAAATAGGGGCCATTCAGCCAGTTCCTGTGCCAGAAAGGGGCCTAGGATTTTATTCTCGCCTGTTCCTAGTACCGAAGAAGGGGAACACGTGGAGACCAATTTTGGATTTATCTATCCTCAACACTTATTTGGACATTCCCAAGTTCAAAATGTTGACGTTACAACAGCTTTTACCTCTGCTGGGCAAAGATCACTGGATGGTAACTTTAGATCTCAAGGAAGCTTACCTTCATGTGCCTATCAGACTAAGTTGCAGGAAGTATGAGCTGGAAATTCTCATTATCAGTTCTCTGCATTGCCCTTTGGCTTATCTACTGCGCCAGAGTATTCACAAAGGTTCTGGCTCCAGTGATAGCTTACTTCAGACTAAAAGGAATTCAAATCTATCCTTACTTGGACAACTGCCTGATTCTGGCTCAAGAAAAGGAAGACCTTTACAGCATTTGGAATATGTGATAGCAGTGCTAAGATGCCTAGGGTATTCTGTGAACGAAATAAAGTCCAGTCTAGTACCCTCTCAAGACATGTGCTTTCTGGGTGTGAGACTGAATACAGCAGCCCAGATGGCCTTTTTAACCCCAGACAAACAAAAGAATCTTTCCAGTTACTTCCATCACCTATCTCTTCAGTCCGGGCTGACTGCAAGGACAGTCCTTCAAGCCTTAGGGTTCATGGCATCTTATTCTGGTGCTTCCCAATGCCAAACTGCATATGAGGAAGCTGCAATGGTATCTCAAAAATGTATGGACACAGCACTGCCAGGAATTGGACACTGTCATTCAAATAATACCTTGCATTCAGAAGGAATTTTTGTGGTGGGCTCAGGAATGTCACCTAAACAAGGGAGACTCTGTGACCCGGCCAGAGGCGAGTCAGATTCTAACGACAGATGCCTCAGACATTGCTTGGGGAGCTCATCTAAATGGAAAGTGGATACAAGACAAGTGGCCTGCCAGACTACAGCATCTACATATCAACATGAAAGAGATGTTAGCAGTCCAGTTTGCATTAATGGCTTTCAAGAAGTTACTTCTTCCAGGGCAGGTGTTGATTCTAACAGACAACACAACTGTCATGTGGTACATCAACAAACAAGGGGAACACATTCTTAGCAAGCAATGATTTTATGGGAGACTGCGCTCAGCTTGCAACTAACTCTTCAGGCAAGGTTTCTGCCAGGAGCACAGAACTCCTTAGCAGATGTGTTAAGCAGACAAATCATGGATCCCCACGAGTGGAAACTGGATCTTCATGTATTTCACAAATTGACAGTGTCATGGGGAACTCCAGACATAGATCTGTTCGCTTCTCCACTAAACCACCAGCTGCCAAAGTTTTGCACAAAGAGGTTTCATCACACAGCTTGGAAAGTGGATGCTCTTTCTTTCAGTTGGAAAAATCTTCATGTGTATGCCTTTCCACCTCTGCCTCTTCTCCCAAAGGTGCTCCTAAAGGTCAGACAAGACAAGCCGAGGATGATTTTAATAGCTCCAGATTGGCCTCGGCAACACTGGTACCCATTACTGAGGAGTCTGGTACGGAAACCTCCATGGCCTTTACCTTTGATTCCACACCTGTTGTCTCAGACGGACGGTCACCTGCTCAATGTCAAGCTCCACTCTCTTCATCTAACAGCCTGGCATATTCTGTTTTGAAACACAGCAGGTCTCAACTTCCTCAACAAGTTTTAAATGTGATTATGGAAGCCAGAAGACCTAGTACAAGGAAGGTGTACTCAGAAAAATGGAAGAGATTTTTATTTTGGAGTGCAGCGAACAATTTGGAGATTTCTGAGCCTAATTTGAGTGTGGCTCTTCAATATCTTACTGAGTTATTGGACAAAGGTTTGTCTTTCTCTTCCATTAAGATTCATGCTGCAGCAATTTCAGCTCACTATGATTGTGATCCACCATTGTTTTCGCATCCTTTGTTCAAGCAATTTCTTAGAGGGGCAAAGAATATAAGACCCCAGAGCTCCTACTCCTGCTTGGGATCTCAATTTTGTGTTGGAGAAACTTACTCTACAACTTTTGAGCCTGCGGCTACTGCTGACTTGAAATACTTGTCATGGAAGACTGCTTTTTTCTTGGCCATTACTTCTGCAAGAAGGGTTTCTGAGTTGCAGGCCCTTATGGCGGTTGAGCCTTTTTTGATTTTTCATAAGGATAGGGTATCATTACGTACTAATCCTTCCTTTATGCCTAAGGTGGTTTCTAGTGTGGCTTTAAACCAAACTATTCATTTGCCTACTTTTTATGCAGATCCCCAAAATAAAGGGGAAAAGATTTTGCACACTTTAGATGTACACAGGCAATTGCGTTATTATTTAAGCAGGACTAAGGATTTTAGGCAGTCTCAGCAGTTGTTTGTTTCTTTTGCTTTGTTCGCAGGGCAAGCCTGTGTCAAAACAAACTATTTCTAAGTGGATTGGTTTGCATTGCATTTTGTTATTCCCATCATGGCAAGGAGATTCCAGCTGGGATTAGGCCTCATTCCACTAGGGCTACTGCCACTTCAACAGCATTTCTAAGGGGTGGCAACTAAGGATATTTTGGAGGCAGCTACTTGGAGTTCAGTGCATACTTTCTCTAAGCATTATCACCTTCCTCTCTACTCTAAGTCTAGGGCTGGTTTTGCCACAGCTATTTTGCAAGGCATGTTGTCAGCTCCTGTTTCCTTATGATTTGCCAGCCTCCCTTACCTCTGCTTTGGGATTCTACCCAATAGTTAGGACTGCAGCAATGTGGAATGAAGAACATAGTACAGTTTTGTACCTACCATAAATGTAGATGTTCGAGGATCCACATTGCTGCAGTCCAATTTACCCTCCTCCTTCCCTCTGTGTTTAGGGGTGGTTGTGTAGGTGAGGTTATATTCTGGTACTTTTGTATATATTGTACATATTTTTGGTGCAGGTATGTTTGGAGTTTTTGGTATTGGCCTTGTCTTTTTAGGGTCTTCTGACATCTGGGGCAAGAAAGACTGAGGATATGGCGTCGGTCATGCGCATTTGTACCATGACGTACTTTCGGCAGTCTAATGCGCCTTGGTATTCGGGCCGACTGGACAGCGGACTACCCAATAGTTAGGACTGCAGCAATGTGGATCCTCGAACATCTACATTTATGGTAGGTACAAAACTGTACTTTGTGTACACTTAACATAAATGTAGATGTTGGAGTGTATTCACTGTTGCAGTCTTGGTTTCCCTCTCTCCATCCCCCATTTAACATCTTCCTCTAGGGGACACAAGCTTCCCAAGGTGGCTTTTGGCCACCGGGACCACTTCTCTCTTTTTTCCCTTGTGCTTCTAACAGGTTAGGGCAAGAAAAACTGATTTAATGACGTCGGCTGCCATGCTTTATAGTACAGCCTAACAGGTGATGGCAGCCTGCGCACAAAAACATTGACTGTTGTATTCATATTCGGGCCGGCTGAGGCTACCACAGCAGGGATAACCCATAGGTGATAACTGCAACAGTGAATACACTCGAACATCTACATTTATGGTAAGTATACACAACTGTACTTTTTCTCTTCTGTGTTACCTGTCAAAAGAAAAGTTCAGGAGTATTCTTCCAAAACCAGACCTAATCACCCAACAGAAAGGACTATTCCTTCACTCCAATCTCAATTCTGTCAGTCTGACCCTTTTGATGATAGGATTTTAATCCTACCAGACACAATTTGTAACAGGTGATTCGGATTTTACAAGAAGTGAAAAAACTAGCACCAGAAAGTCTTGAGCAGCCAAGGGGAGAAGATTTTCCATCTGATACTTTAAATACAAACTCCAACCCATTTTAACGGACACCCCCACAGTCCTACTGTACTTGTGACATCTTTTACACTCAGGGTTGTCCTCCTCTTCCATTAAAACTCACTTATTGGCTATTAATACTCATCTACCTTGGGAACCCCCTCTTGTGCCCATGACCGAGGTTAAACTTTTCTTAAGAGGAGTTTTACACATTAACAACCCCCCCCTATGGAAACCTATTGCTCCTCCATGGGACCTTAATTTCAGTTTAGAAAAGCTAACTTACCTCCTTTTGAGCCAACTGCCTCAGTTCGCATAAAATTCTGCACTTGAAAAACAGTGCTCCTCTTGGCATTGACTTCAGCCAGCAGGGTCTCAGAACTACAGACAGTCCTGGCCAAATCCTCCCTTCCTCATCTTCCATAAAGATAGGGCAAGTCTCAGGGCCAACCCATCCTTTATGCCAAAAGTGGTCAATGAACTTGAATTCAGCCAAGTGATCAACCTGCCTACCTTCTTCCCCAACCCCCAGAATAGGGGGGAAAGAATACTGCATTTTTTAGACAATCGCAGACAGCTGAGGTTTTACCTGGAAATCCAGATTCGGCCAACCAGTTTCCAAACAGTCTGTTGCCTCCTGGATCTGAAAGGCTGTTTTCTTCTAGTATTTTCACCATGGAAAAAGCAGCAGCTTACTGCCCAAAAGATAATCTATTCGAGCAGTAGCTTCCTCAGGTAGTTTATACAAAAATGTTGGCACCAGGTCCATTTTTGAAGCAGCCATCGGGTCTTGTTTTCACACCTTCAGAAAACACTAAGCTGGATGCTTTCTCAAGGTCCAGGACAGTCAGTGTTTGCCAGAACTATTTTGTATGGCATCCTGGACTCTTCCCATCCTAGTTCCTTTTAACCTACCATCCTCTTTCTGTACCACTCAGGGAATCATCCATCTGTCAAGAATACTGCAACAAGTGAGTCAGTCAGGACATAGTACAGTTGTGTAAAATCTTACCATAACAGTAGATATCCTACTGATCACTGTTACAGTATTCCTTCCTTCCCACCTACTCTTCCCCCCTTTTCTGAACTCCTTTGCCTTTTTACACACACAAGCACATTCTGCACTACAGTTTCTTACTTTCAGAGGGGGAACATGCTTACCCTGTTCAACCTAAGCCCCTCCTAGCTGACACTTTCTCTTCCTTGGTATTCAGGCCAATGCTGGCTTGAAGATAGTCTGAGAATCTCATACATATGTCTGCTTTTATACCCCAGTGCCTACTAGCTGATGTAGTTGTAAATACTTCATATAAACATAAAACTTTGGTACCCTGGCCAGATTTCAGTGAGCAGAAACCCTCTGTTAATAATACTGCTGCAGTAATCAGGATATCTACTGTTATGGTAAGTTCTTACATAATTGTACTTGATTGACAAGTCATGCATACTGCAATATAAATAATTTTACGTAGGAAAAAGTAATAGGAAACTTAAGGATATGATTTTTGAGCATTTATCCAGCAGAAGAAATGTAAAGATGAATGCCTTATTTAAACATGTCTGAGCAAGGGGATGACTGTTATTTTAAATTTGGTGCACTGCAAGTGATTTTAGAAAATGAGTGGGTGGTAATTTAAAAGCAAAAACTGAAGATATGGAATGCAAACAAATAAACATCTTAAAGGGTTATCAGACACCTGGTTTGAATGGGATGTCCATTATAAAACCTTACTTAAAAATGTGTCCTTTAAGATGGTTTTAGATGTCACATGACTAGTAAAGGAATGCTTTTAAATTGATTTTTTTTGTGTTTTTTTACTAATGAAATGCATTTTGTGTGATAGCATTTTGAAGCTTGTGTTTTGATATTAAACATTTATGTGCTGCGGACTTTTGCTTTCTGGCCACCAGCTTGGGCTAACTTTTTGGATTATCGTAAAATTTCAACCCCCGAAACGCTGAGAATACTGCTGTCTGTGTGTAACTGTTCACAGGAACCCTGTACAAGTATGTTTGTAGCTGTTCCCACCAGGAAACTAACTGGAAAACAAGACACCCTGGTGGAATCACAGCATTAGTAGGGCTGTGTAACACAGGAAAATTGTGACAAAAATTAGGTGGTGTAGTACCCAGCAGGATAAAAGTGCTCTCATCAAATTAAACAAATAACTGAAAGGACAAATAGTCTACCAAAGCTAAATTCAAAGTTAATTTGGCCTTTCAGGCCAAAGACAACCAAAAAGCATTCTTTAGCTATGTCTGAACCCTCAAAGGCAGTACACAGTTGTGTGCAGAGCTCCTGTTAATGGAGACACCTACACTGAGCCAGAAGATATAGCAAACTTTCTGTCAGACAAATTGAGTTCCCACCAGCATCTTTCTAAGTAACATGAAACATGACCCATCAAGCCCTCTGTAGTCACTGTTTAACTGTAGCCTCCAAACAAGCTTTGTTCCTTACAAGTGGGGAGTAAGAAAAGTCATCCTTCTGCACAAAGGTGGGCCATCTACAGACTCTGAAAACTACAGATTCATAAGTCACACTAGTCTCTTATGCATAGCCATGGAAAAAATCGTCATGGAAATAATGACAGAAACCTCCAGACATTGGACCCAAACCAGTTTGGTTTCGTCAAGGGCAGGTAATGCCTACTCGACCTCATGGATGATTTTAAGAAGGTCACCAAAACAAATGGACAAGGGCTAAGTGGTTCACCTGCTACTTTGACCTGGCCAAGGCATTTGCAAAATACCCTACTTGGGCATCGTTTGACAAACTTAAGGGGTTAGGTATAAACCCTTATTTCACCCAGTGGATTGCCAGCTGGCTCACAGACAGGACCTAGAAAGTCAGAATTGTGGAGTCCCAGCTCCACAGAGAGGCCAGTCACAAGAGGAGTGCTTCAGAATCTGTCTTGGCACTGCTCCTTTTTGACATCTGTGTCTCTGAAGTTAAGGCCAAAGTCAAGGATTGCTGGCTGACCAAATTTTGCAGACAATTGCAAATTAGGAGCAATCCTAGAATTCCCCCATTGGCACTGTTGTTTTCCAGAAAGGGCTGACGTAGACAAAAAACATGTCAGAGCCATGGACTAAAAACTAAATGCTAGTAAAGTAAGAACTGCATCAGAAAATACAAGTCAAATGAGATGAGCAGTTTAAAAAGATAGCCATAAAATCCCATGATTGAACACTGCCAGTCATTAAATAGTGGGTGTTGTCACAAAATGAGTTACTTGAACTGAAATTTAAAGTGTAAGTGAAGAAAAATAAACTAATGTCATATCATATAAAGTGTAAACTATCAGCGTAACTTTTGCATCAGTAAAAAACAATGTGTATTTGTGTTCATTAAGTCCAGAATCATTATCGGCGCTAAGCCAAATCTGCTATCCAGATTCATGGCATTCAAGCAAACTGTGTTACTGTCACCACAGAAATTCTCTGTGTACAAAATTTAAAACAAAAAAGTGAACTTTAAAGTCACTACATAACAGCATGTTTAGCAAGTGCACTATTTGAATATTTGTTGTCTATAGCCAAGGTGTGTCTTGATAAACATCTTATAGGTTTTGAAAGCTTTTACATCGGCAAGACCACAAGATGTTTGTCAGAGAATCTACGAGCACATCTTGGCTGTAGGCAGGAAAGATCCAAATAATGCACTTGCTAAACAAGCTGTTTTATTTAGAAGTTCACTTTTTCGTTTTAGTTTTTGTACACACGTAGAATTTCTGTTGTGACAGTAACAGTTTGCTTGAATGTTGTGAATCTGCATGGCAGGTACGGCTTGGAGCCGATCTTGATCCTGGACTTAATGAACACATGAATGTAAAGTGTGTTTTACTGATGCAAAATTTACACTGATAGTTTATTCTTTGTATTTTAAATTATATGACCTTAGTTTATTCTTCACTTGCACTTTAAATTTCAGTTCAATTGTTTCCTTCTGTGACAAAACCCACTATTTAATGATCGGTAGTGTTTAGTCATGTGATTTGTTTTAGGCTGTCTTTTTAAACTGCTTGTCTCATTTGACTTGTATTTTCTAATGAAGTTCGCATTTTTACTGCTAAAGAACGAAAGCTCTCAAAAATGCAAGCTGTGTCTGGAGCCTTGCCTAGGTGTTTGGTAGAAGTTTTCTCAGTTACTAAGTTTGCTTTGTGTTCTACTATGCTCTTGGTGTTCTAAATGCCAAGAAATGCATAATAGTATCATTTGGGAAGTCAGCCACCTCTTGTAGCTGTCATATTGATGACACAACCGAGGTGGGGACACATGTCGACCATAATCTCGCCTTTGACCATCACATATCAACAGTAGTGAAGAAATCGTTCTGTTGTGCTACCTTATAAACAGAGTTATGGCATCGAAGTCCAAGGAGGTTATTGTTATTGTCCCACTGTATTCAGCATTTGTCAGACATATCATTGAGTACTGTGCCCCATTTGGTATGCACCTAACAAGGCATATCCAACAATCAGAACGTCCACAGAGGTTCCTCACTAAAAGAATACAGGGTGTAAGTAACATGTCCTATGCAGATTGCCTTAAAGCCCTGTCCCTGTAATCTGTCTCCTAAAGTCTGTTCAGGGGAGCTCTCTGCCTGGTGTTGTCGGACCCCGGCCTGATGATCTCCTGCATATCTGCAAAATAGCACCAGAATCACCTGTTCTAAAGACATCAAGTCTTTCCTGTGGTATATGTAGGACCTGATGGAGTGTCTGGTATGTATCCCAGATACTACCCCTTCTCTAGAAGAGGCTCCCCATCCATGTGAAATAGAGTTCCTCGCTAACCCAGTCCAAGTGTAACTGGGACAATTTGATGGAGAACAGTAAATTCATCCCTGGTTTGGCATCTTGTGTCTCATGGACACAGGCAACCTGTAAATGGTTCATCTCACTGACCCCTGCTTGTAAATATTTCATCTCCCAAGCACCTGTTTACACTTATCAAGGGTACCAGAACTTGACAGAGATTGGGGATGCATGGCTGGGCTGATAAAGGCCCCAGTGACTGGTAGTGTAGTAGAGGCTTTATATCTCTGCTTCTTAGGAATGCCCGGGGATCCCAAAGGATGAGCTGGTGGCTGTTGCTGTGGATAGGAAGTCTGGTGTACCTTACTTGGCTTGCTACCAATACTTACCCTTACCAGGGTAAGTGGTTTAGAAAGTAGATAATGGACTGAAATACAAACAGGTCATATGTTCTCCAGAAAATTGACATTTTCTGGTTACTGGAAAGATATCACAGACTGCTTGCTTGCTTGCTTGCATGAATCTAGGCAAAATGGTCCAGTTGACCTCCTGAGATGCAGTTTGTAATTGAGCATCTATAAATGCATCACTGAATGTTGTACATAAATGCGTCAAAGGTAAATTGTGATTTGTTTTTCATACAATGGGGTATATGCAGTCCTTTCACTTCTCAGTCTGGATTATGCTGCGTTATACTCAGTTTCCAGTGGGTAGTGAGTTTACGACTTTTCAGGGTGGGGACAGATATGTCCTGAACATGTCTCTACTGAGTTGGCATTACAGCAGATGTAGATATGTGTACTTTTTTAGAACTAGAATCTTTTCTGTCACTGATAAAGTGCTGTTACTAGATTTTTTTTGTAGTGATGTACAGTATGGTTGAGTCATATTCAGAGCTGAAAGTAGGTTTGTTTTTTAAATGAAGGAATGAATATATTTGATGCATTTTTACTGTCATAGCTGTGCAGATTGCAGAATAGTTGGGTCTCCTTTGTGGGTGGGTACATACCCTTTTTTCAGGCTGGAGAATGCAGTATATGTCCATAATGTGTGTGCATTTGTGTCATTGGATCAGAAGTGAAAAATTCTCTTTTTCCAGAACAAAGAAAGCTTGTTGCATGCTGTCATTAATAAAGCTTCATGTACTGACACTGGCAATAGAGCTAAGCCAAATTCAATTTTGAGCTTAAATCCTTAAGGGTTGAGCGTCAGTTTGAGGATGTATTTTATATCAGGATGTCTTTGTTGAATTCCTTTTAAGCTGTTTTGAGAACTTTCAAAAGAGATAGAGTAAAACTTGTTAAAGTAGGCATTCCTACTATTGGTCAAGTGTAAACTGGGTAAGCTTTCATTTCATGATGCATTTCACAAGACACTTCCAACAGCTGAAAAGACCACAAAAGTACCTCACCAAGAGGATTACTGGCCTCAAACATATGTCCTATGCAGCCCGACTGAAAAAACTCCGGCTGTACTCAGTGGCATATCGCTTACTCAGAGGTGATCTCTGCCTGACTTACAAAGCCATGTCCAACTCAGAATTGATGGACATGCTCCACCTAAAGAAATCCAAGTCACTGCGAGCCATGCGCTCTAGTGAGCTAAACCTCGCCACAACAATAA
Source organism: Protopterus annectens (assembly GCF_019279795.1). Classification (NCBI taxonomy): domain Eukaryota; kingdom Metazoa; phylum Chordata; order Ceratodontiformes; family Protopteridae; genus Protopterus; species Protopterus annectens. Next base: position 455,282,597 of record NC_056745.1, read on the forward strand.
ATAGAACATGCTGGAGGGATAGATTACTGTCACAGAGACTCCCCATGCTTTGGAACAAAATTCCAAATTATATCAGGCAGAGCCCCTCACTAACACTCTTCAAGAGAAACCTTGAGTGGATGGGTAACAGAAAATACACCCTTGGGATCACTTCATTGTCTCTGCTTGACAGAGGATCAGTTAATTAATCAATGGGGTGGTGAAAGCCGGCACACACTGGCTAGGTTTATAAATGCCCTTTGGCAGATAACCTAGTACCTACCTATGAACCTAAGTACTCTTACCCATTATATAGCTTGATAAATGGATAAGCCTGCACAAAGACAGTGTGTGAGCGAGAATCACTGCTGATGTATTTTCTTTGTGCACCAGCAGTGATTGTGTTTTTAGGCTTTGCATTTTTGTCTTTGACAATAAATGTCATTTCTTTCACATTCACATTTGCATATATTAGGGTTTATAGGGGCAGGTACTCCTGGTATAAATTTTGCTTCATATTAAACTGACACTTTTATGCAGTGTTTATGTAAAATATATGTATGGAAAGAGTATTTTATCTCATTTGTTCATTTAAACCTTAGACTTGCACTGCTGTAATATACCTAGGCTGTAAATTAGTTGAAAATCTGATTAGATTTGTCTTTTTTTCTTTAGAAAAAAGCAAACCTTCAATAACTGTAAATAATGCCCTCAATACCAGTTCACAGCCAGCTGTATCAGTAGCAAGTTCACCAGCAGTTCCTGCAAATCAAGTGACTCCCACTTCACCTGTGAAAAAGGTAAAACAGACAGTTATTTTGTATTTTTTCTGACATATTATTTGAGGTTGAGTAATTTCATTTCTCAGCATGTTTTAGTTCGGAATGTAATTACATTTTTTGACTGAAAATGTTCAAATGAATCTTGACAATTTTCTTTGTAGTCAGTAGAAAAACTCTGAACGTTACACTGACACTGTACAATACAAAGAGAAATTAGGAGGAAAAGAAACCATGGCTGGATAAGTTATTTGACAAAAACAATTATGTAAATGGTTAGCTGGCACACATGAAACAGATGAACAGAATAGAAGATACACACAAACTTCAATATATTTTTACTTTGCTCTCAGTGCTTATGTTGCTTTAGTGTTACTTATGTTGCTTCTATAACTGCCTCCTTCCACAGTGGAATTTGTCAATACCACAGCGGTTTTCTACTGTTTGTGTGAGCCATTGCGGTCTGGCCTAGCATACACATCTGTTAAGGCACACATTTCCAGCCATATCTGCATACCTACCTCTTGACCCCCTGCTTCTGGCCACACTAGAGGTAAAACAATTCTTAAAAGGCGTTCTCCTCCCAAAACCTTTCAAGGAAAGCTATCCCTCCAGCTTGGAAACTCAACTTTGTGTTGGAAAAACTTGCTTTCCTCCTTTATTGAACCAGCAGACCAGCAGCGTCTGCCTGTCTCAAATTCTTTACTTGGAAGACTATTCTTATGGTGTCTCTCACCTTTGCTAGATGGATCTCCAATCTACAGGCCCTTATGGCAGCCCCTCTCTACCGCATTTTTCAAAAGGACAGTATGTTTTTAAGAACCAATTCCTCCTTCAAGCCTAAAGTAGTAAATTAACCTGTCTGTCAGGCCATATTACTGCATTATTTTTGGATTAGAGAAGAAATTCTACATTCACTGGATGTACATAGACATCTCATACACTTCCTGTTTAAGACTAAGGGTATTTGCAAGTCTGACCATTTTTTTTTTACTTATCAAGTTAGATTTAGTTTCAAAGCAAAGTATTGCTAACTGGATTTCTAAATCTATATTGTTTTGCTATACTCAGCTTGGGAAATTCTTACTCTCTCCAGCAAAGGCTCAGAGCAGTAGCCTCACCAGGAGACTTTTACAAGGGGATTGACTTTAGAACAAATTTAGAAGTAGCTACTTGGACTTCTGTAATTCTTCCACCAAACATTGCAGTGTGGATGCCTTCTCTGTTGCTATCTTTGCCGGGTCATTCCTCTCTGGAGTACTAGACAATTCTCCTATTTCCCTTCTATCCACCCTTCACATTTCTTATGCTATGGGAATCACCCAGTAGTCTGGAATACTGCAACAGCGACCTAAGAAAGGATATAGCACAGTTATGTAAGAACTTACCTTAACAGTAGATGTCCTACTGATCATTGTTGCAGTTTTCTTTCACCCCCCCGATTCTTCCTTTTCTTCTTATGGACCAAGGGTGATCACGGTCATTCTGCCTCTCCTCTTACCTGACCAGTTTTTGTCTCCCAGGCCACTTCAGGCTTACTTGACTTAGAGGTAGTCTGGAAATTTACTCTTACATCTGCTTATGTACCCTTATGCCCATATGCTTAGGCCGTACATCGGACACATGGCTGTATGGAAGGTTTGGTTTTGGGACCCCAGCCAGATGTCCAGGTTATTTGGTGAGATAACCCAACACTTTGGAATGCTGCCACAGTGATCTGTAGGATATCTGTTATGGTAGCTCTTAGACAACTATACTTTTTCAGAAGTGGTACTGTCTAGATTCCCAAATATTTAAAGCAGGTAGACTTCCATCAGTAAAGGTAGCATTGCTTTGTGTGCAGCCAGCACCTTAGTTTTTAATTGAATTTGATACTTTTCCAGATGTTCATCGTGCATACAGCTGCAGTCATAACAGATGGGTTCTCCTGCCGTCAGGCAGGTCCTCGGTCGGCCGAATTCCAAAGTCTAGGTCCGGCGTCGGTTGTCGTCGCTTCTTCCCTGACGTCAGTGCGACAGGGGTATAAAGGAACCAGCCGACGCCATTTTCTTCAGTCTTTCTTGCCGCGCGGTGCCCGAAGCAGAAGCAGTTCGCAAGTGCCGGTTGGCCAGCTCCTGAAATTACGAAATTTGGATACCGAAGTCTTCTTAAAAGCTAAGTACCCCGTTGGGGAAACTTTTCTTGCCTCAGACCGATGTCAGACAAAGTTAATAATTGTATTTCTTGTGGGAAGCAAATACCGCATAAGGATTTCCATTCCCTCTGTATACCTTGTTTAGGCCCAGACCACAACGTCTCAGTCTGTCGCTTTTGTGCTACATTCAACAAACGCACTATTAAGCGTCGGTCGGAGTTCGCCCAGCATTATTTTAGGAAAGCATTTAACTATACTATGTCGTCGGACACTCCGACTCCGGTTTTGTCTAAAAAACGCAAAGACAAGGACCGACACATGAGACCCGCGGCCTCTACCGACACCACGCCAAAGCCGACTACACGTGGTCCGGTTCTCAGGCGCCTACGCAGCCCCTGATTACCGACGACACTCCTTTGATGGTGTCTCCTGTGCCCGAGGTCGCAGGCTCCTCAGCCCACACCCCGACTACAGATACCGAAGCCACCCTTGGCGTTGAAGCTCAGAATGTGGACAGGTCCACATCCACTCAAGGTGTCTTCAGACCTTCCTCTTCTTTCTCCATCAAGGCTTTCACAAAGTCTAAAGCAACCATACACTCTGAGACCAGCTACACAGGGCCCATCTCCAGGCCCCATGCTTAAGAAACAGATGCTTAAAATGGCTGAGGATTTAATTACTCTAATCAGAGGTTCTCAGCCCCCACCGGACAAAAGGCCCAGAGTGGAGGAAGATTCCCCCTCCTCTGATCAGGGCTCCATTATTTCAGAGCACTCTGATGATGAGGAACATTCTTACTCCCCTTTTGAAGGCTCTGATGCAGAGGAGTCCATCCCTTCTGTATCCCCCCCCTGAGGATTTCTCATTTGGGGAAACTTTGCATACCTTAAGGGAACACTTCCACTGGGAAGGCCAGGATTATTCAGATTCCAAGAAAAGGCTCAGGGGAATTTCTCTTGTTACCTCAACATAGACCTCTGGCTATACCTCCTGTCTTGGACATCCTAGATGATGTTTACTCGGAGGCCTGCTTTAACCCGGACTCTCTACCTCCAGCTCCAGTTAAGCCTGACAGGTACTACAGGGTTCCTGACTCACACCAATTTCTTTACAAAAGCCATGCTGCTGACATAGAAACCATCTCACAGGGCCCCAAGGGCGTTAAGGCCTCCATTGCCAAAAATCTATTACCTTCCGAGAGAGATTCCAGATCCTTAGAAAGGTGGGGAAAAAAGGTATATACCTCTGCTACCTTATCCATGAGGGCCTTAAACTGTCAGTTTCATATGCTAAAATACCAACAGTTTTTGTTATCACAATTGAAGAGTAAAATGTCACAACCTGAACAACCAGATTTGAAGGAGTTGCAGGATTTGATGCATAGTGCAGAACAAGTGGGTAAGCATACCTTACAATGTGGTTTTGATGCTCTAGAGGCCTCATGTAGAGCTGCTGTTACAGGATCAGTCATACGTAGGCATGCCTGGCTCAAGGAACAAGCCTTGCCTGATCATGTCAAAGCTAAATTACTAGACGCCCCTCTTCAGAAGGATGTATTATTTGTTGCTAATGCTGAGGAGGTATTAAGGAAAATGGAGGAAAAGGCTAAATCAATGCAAACTGTGAAAGAATTTCTACAGGTTCAACCCCCACGTTTTAGTAGAAATTGGCCTTCCAAAAACTGGTCCTTTCCTGCCACAGACAGACCCCAAAGAGGCAGATACAGGCACTCGAGGGGCAGAGGACAATCCCAAGGATCGTATAGAGGCAGACAATGGCAAACTGCTACACAAAGAGGTGGTGAGGACAACTCACAATCCTTCAGAAAGCAAACCCAATGACTTTCCCCTTCGCATGCCAACCAGGTTTCAAATGGCAGCCCCCTTAGGAGGAAAGCTGGCATTATTTTCAAAAAATTGACATGTTGTCACAAAGGACAAATGGATCCTGGACATTATAAACAGAGGCTACAAATTCCATTTTCACACCCTTCCAAAAATGAGAGGCATGCCAAACCTGCCACACAATCAAAGGGCAGAGGCACAAAAACAAATTTCAGATCTCATAAGCATGAAAGCTATTCAAGAGGTACCTACGCACGAACAAGGTCAAGGTTTTTATTCCAGACTATTTCTGGTGCCAAGGAAGGGAAAAGATTGGAGACCTATTTTGGATCTATCCATCCTAAACACATTTCTACTCGTACCAAAATTCAAGATGCTCACTCTACAGCAACTTCTTCCCATGCTGGGCAAGGGGTCTTGGCTGATAACACTGGACCTCAAGGAGGCATACCTGCATGTCCCAATCAGACAAAATTGCAGAAGGTACCTCAGATTTCTTGCAGGTTCAACCCATTATCAATTCTCTGCATTGCCCTTTGGCTTATCTACTGCGCCCAGAGTATTCACGAAATGCCTGGCATCAGTAATTGCCTACTGCAGACTTCAAGGGATACAAATATACCCCTATTTGGACGACTGCCTGATCCAAGCGGACAGCAAGCATATTCTTCTGAAACATCTGGCTTATGTAATAATGTTATTGAAATCTCTGGGATACACAGTCAACAAAAAGAAATCAAGGCTAATACCCTCTCTGAAGATAATTTTCCTGGGTGCCAATTTGGACACAAACACCCAGATGGCCTATCTCATGCCAGAGAAGCAGGGGCAACTAATACAGATTCAGAACACTAGCAAATTGCACCAGGCTGACTGCAAGGAAAATCCTGCAGGCTCTGGGATTCATGGCATCTTGCATCTTACTAATCCCATGTGCAAAGCTGCATATGAGGAAACTACAATGGTACCTGAAAAACATATGGTCTCAACTCAGCCACAGTTTGGAAACAATAATACCACTAATTCCCCTAAAAGGCTGGGTTGGGGGGCATGAAACAAACAAGGCTTATTCAGAACCCCCAAAAAGTAACAAAACCCTGACACGGGCCCCAAAAGAGGGCATTCGGGAAATGGAAAAGGCATTAAAAATAAAAGAAAGTGCAAATAAATGCTATTTGTTTCGGGGGCCCTTTTCAACCCGGCCCCTATTATAAGAACAACAACCCCGTTTTTTACAAAAAAACAGGGGGAACCCCTTTTTTGCAACTGGGCCCGCATTTCTCCGGATCAAATGGAACTCAAGAAACTTCCAGGGGGAAAAACCTGGCAGAAATAACAAAATAACGACCACAGAAGGAAACTCCAAATTTTAAAAAAAAAAACCAAAAAGGGGGGGAAAACAAGTTTTCCCAAAATTAAACCCCAAAAAAACCTAAATCTTCCCCCAAAGGCCTGGGGATACCCCTTTTTTCAGTTTGGAAACAAGAAGTTTACCCCCCCTCTTTCCCCTTCTCCCAAACAAAAACAGAAAAAAAAGAATTCTCATTCTGATGGCCAAAACAACACTGGTACCCCCCCCCGAGGGGCCCAAAACCCCCCAAGGGCCCCCTTTGCCTTTCCGAAGAAGCTTCAAAACTCTTCAAGATAAAAATCAATTTCCCCATGGGAAAACCTTCATTAAAACCATTCCAAGGATAGGGGTTTATTTTAGGCCCAAAACCATCAAAAGGCTTACCCAAAAAAGGGAAAGTTTTGGTCTGGAATGGAAAAGGGGCCCGGCCTAAAATGTTTATCAAAAACACAAATTTTACTGCTAAGCAGGGGCTTTTCCCTATCAAAAAAAATCCTCCCATTTTGCAAAAAAAACCCACCATTTTTTTACCCCAAAACATTTCCCAGAGGGGGGAAGAATTTAAACCCCAAGGGAAAAAAAAAATACCTGCTTGGGGTCTTTTTCTTTTGGAAAAAACCTTGTTTTACCCTCCTATAGATTTTTTTTTTTGGAAAAGTTTTTTGGCATACCCCATTTGGTTTCAAAAAAAGGCCCCCTGGCTTCCATTTTACCTTCCCCAAAGGCAATTTCCTTGAAAACCCCCTTTTTTTAAATGGCCGGGTAGCTTTAAACAGGGCCCAAATTTCCTCATCCAACCTCAAAAAAAAAAGGGGGGGAAAAATTTTGGAATCCCGACCGTTTTTTGGACAGAAAAAACCTTTAGAAAAAAAGAACCCTTTTTTCCTATTTGGGGGTCAAAACCAATTTCCAAAAAAAAAATTCCCAAAAAAAGACTCTGTTTTCTACCTTTATGGCAAAACTGTCCCACGGTTTTAAAAATTAAACCCCCGCCACCTTGCATTCCCAGGGGTTTACCAAAATATTTTAAACAGCCCTTAGCTGGCATACCCTTTTAAGATATCCATTTTATCCCAAAAAGCATTTCCCTGAGTCTTAGGGGTTTGGCCCCCTTTACGTCCTAAACCCCCCCCTTTTGCTTTGGGATTCACCCCCTTTTTTTTCGCAGCTGTTGACAGAACAATAATTTTTCCACCCTAAATGAGAGACAATCCCCCGGCAGTTTCCCCCTTTCCCCTCTTGGGAAAATAGGTAAAACCCTTCTCAACCAGGGGGGGTTATTTATATGATTTTCCAACATTATTTTATTAAAACATGATTAAACAAAATTTTTTTATTGCCCCCGGGGAACATTGGGGCAAAAAATAAAAATCTCCTGGTTTTTTTTCCCCCTTTGCATCCCGGGGGAACCGGGGAAACCAACCCAGCTTTGGAAATTACGGGCCCCTAGGGAAAACCCTTTTATGACTGATGTTTACATCAAACCAATTTTTGGTGGACAAAACTGATTTTTCCCTTTTTAAAACTTTTTTATAGTTTCCAATTAATTTTTTTAAAAAAATTTTTGTGTCACCATTCACATGGACTTGGACAAACTACTTTTTTTTAAAACCAAAAGGGGGGGGGGAATGAAGACTTATTTTTGCCCCTTTTAATTCATTTGGGCAATTAGTATCCTTAAAAGGAAATCCTTTTTTTAAAAACCCCTATCAAAAAATTAAAGGTTTGGGGAAAAAAATTCCCCTTAGGCCTTTTGGATGTTTAAATATCAGGGTGCTGATTTTTAAGACCCTTTATCAATATAAATTCAAAATTTTGGGGACCTTTTTTTATATTTGGACTACCTTCCTTATTTTGCGGGGAATTTCCATCTAGAATAGACGTGGTTAACCCATTCGGCTTAAATTAACCAAAAAAGATAATTTTTTCATTTTAATTTTTCCCCTTTTTTTTTTATGGTTTAGAAGGGTTCAAATCTTGAATTCCTTAAAAATAAACTGTTTTTATCCAAAAAAACCTTTTTTTTTTTAAATTGTTAAAGGACTTTTTTAAAACCTTTAAACACCAAATTTTCCAGGGAAAGGCAAATGTCCAAATTTTAATTAAAATAATGTTTTCTAATTTTTCTCATTTTTGGAAAAGGTCCTATGAAAATTTTCCATAGCCTGCAATTTTTTTTTAGAATGTTCCCCCTTTTCATTTTCCAACCCGGAGTTTTCCCCTTTTGGGAAAAAATTTTTTAAAAAGGGTTTTTCTTACCTCAAAGATATTTTAAAGAAAATTTTTCAGTAATTTAACCATCTTTAAATTTTTCAAAGGGGGATGTTCAATTTTTTGGGGGGTTAGCTTTTTTGGGGGTTATTAATAATTAGATTAGTTTTAACCAAATCGAACAATTGCGAGTTTTTTACCTTAGATTTAACATTTAAAAGATAACTGTAAACCCCCCGCCCAATTTTCTTGGAGCTGAAGGTTAAAGGGTAAAATTTTCTCATTTTTTTTTTTTTTTAAATTTTTTTAAAAAACCCAAAAAAACCCCAAATCCCAAACCCCCTAGGGGCTTCTAATTTATTTTAGGATTTTTATACCGGGTAATTAGGTTTATTTTTTTGTTTTTTTAAATTTTTTTAAATTTTTTAATTTTTTTTTCCCCCCGGATGGAAGATTTAAAAAAAAAGGTGTGACATGCAATATGTAACAGTCATCTCTTAAATTTTAAAATTTTCCCCTGGTTTTCCCCCCAAAGATCCCCAATTTTTAAAATTGGTCCCTTTTTTTGAACAGGGCCCGTTGGGGTATAGCAAATAAAGTGGTAATTTTTGAATTTATAATTAAATCAGGAAATTTAAAATTTAAAATTTTTGTCCCCTTTTCCCCTTGGGGTTTAAAGGAAGTTACCTGTTACCTTATTTTTTAAAAATTTTCCCTTTTTTTAAAATTTCCAAAAATTTTTCTTAGGTCCAAAATAAAATTTTTGTTAACACAAAAAAGTTGGGTTTTTGGGGTTTCAAAATAACCTATTATCGGGATGCTGCGCTGGAGGAACAAATCATTAACCTATGCCCTTTCCTTTAAATTTCTTAAGTAGGCTCATCACCCAAAAAGGGTTTTGCTTTTACCAAGGAAAATTTTAATGCTGGCAAAAAAGATCTCTAAAACCAAAATTTTTTTAATTTTAGAATTCCCGGAATACTGTCTGCATCCTTGCGGAAAACCCTTTTCGAATTTGCTTTCAAAAAACCCAAAAAAAGAGGAGAATCCAAGGGCCCCACCAATTTTGGTTTCTTAAGGAAAAACAAAGCCAAAGTTAAATTTGTCCCAATTAACCCTTATAAAAATCACACCAACAAGCTTTGGGCTATTGTGGTTTATACTGGGGTTTTAAAACCCTTTTTCTTTGGGGGCAGGAGGGCAAGGGGAAATTTTATATTTAAAATAAACCTTGGAAATAGAATGGCCAAAGGGAATCTTTTACAATTGTCTCCATTTAGGTTTGAGGGAAATTTTTTTTTAAGGCCTTTTTTTAACATTAATGATGAGAATTGGATTATTGTTGGGCTGTTGAAAGATGAGTAAAAGGAATTGGTTTCTTTAACAAATGGGTTTAAATTTTTAAAGAGGTAAGGTTAAAAAAAATTTTTATGTAAAATAAGGAATTTTACAACACTCCTTTAAAATCCTATTGGGTTTAAGATTAAATTTTGATTAAAATTTTTTAAAAACCCTATAATAATTTAATTTTTCATTTTTTGGGCCCCAAAATTTTTCACCCAAGGGTTTGTTAAATAGGATATTTCGCCAGTTTAATTTTTTGGAAACTGGGGAAATTTTAGGCCAAAAGTTGGGGTTAAAAATTTTAAAAGATCCAGATTAGCAAAACCAACGAAGTGGTCCAAACCAACCGCTTAAGGGTTTTTTTTTTTTTAAGGGCTACATACCCTATGAAAATTTTCAGATTTAAATTTTTTAGAATAAATTTACAAATTTTTAAGGGGTTTCCTCCCTTTCAAAGGAAATTTGCAATTTTTACTTTTAAAAAAGGGAACAAGTTTTAACCCAACCCTTTAAAGGGTAATTGGTGGTTACCATTGCCACTTAATATTTTGAGAAGAGTCACTAATACTCGTTCTACACCCCTGTTTTTGGAAAAAATTTGACCTGATTTTTGGGGATATTTTTGCCACCGCCCTTGTGCAAGTTGGAGACCTTTTTTTTTCCCGCAGTTTAACTCAACAATGAACGGCTAGAAGTAAAAGTTTTATATATTTAAAAAAAAGCAAAAAATTTTTGAATTATTGTTAATAAAAATTTTAAATTTTTAACCCGTAATATAAAGGGGAAATGATAACCAAATGGAAAATTTTTAAAGAAATATGAGTGTGATGTATATAAATTATAAAAATTGGTGTGCCTATATAGATAATATTTAACTGACGGCTTAATTATATACTTTCACTGGGGCTCGTTTTCAAAATCTGAACTAAATAAAAACCCGAAGAAATTTTATAGATTGAAAATTTTTGGATAATCGGTAATCTTACCCAAAGTGGTTGTTTAAAATTTTTGGATTCTCTCTTCACTTGGATTGATACAAACACGACGTACAGCCTACAAAGTTAATGAAGTATGTTAATAGGCCCGTTTGCCAAGGGCAAATGACGAAACTGCCAATAAGTGAAGCAGTTTTTTCTAATGCAGGTTAATGTATATTCCCCCTTGTAAGTTCTGATACTTATACTTTTTTAAAAGCCTTTACAGGGGCTCCAGTGGTTGGTTGTATTCCATGTGGGCACTGTAAATTTTGTAACAGAGTCTCACGTACTGGTGAATTTAGCAGTCAGAACACACCTGATGTTTTTGAGATTAAGTTTTGGGCCAACTGCAGTTCAGAGTGGGTTATATATTTGGTGACCTGCACTTGTTCTGCGTTTTATGTTGGCCAGACCTCTAGGGCTTTCCGTCTTAGAATTGGTGAACACATCAGTGACATTAAGAACAAGCGCAGTAATAATGCATTATATAAGCACAGTTTAAAACATACTACAGCTAGTTTTATGTTTTGCATTATTGATTACATCAGGGGTAAATGTCAAGATAAATTGAAGTGGCATGATATGCTGACCTCAAAGGAGAGGAAATGGATAATTAGACTTGGGGCAATGTTTCCACCTGGTCTCAATGATCAATTGTGATTTGTTAATCATGATTTGTTAATTATATATTGTGATTGGTTTTTGTCATTTCCTGATATATATATATATACTGGGTTGGAGCATTCATGAGTACACATATATTTTTTCACTGAAGAAGGCTCTGTTGAGCCGAAACCGGTCTGTATACTTGACACCTGAGGGATTTGTCTCTCAGTTATGATGGAATAAATTATTTGTATTCTGGTACCAACAGCTGCTGTTTGTTTGAATTTGTGGTGGATTTTTGCCGTGCAGCGTCTTTTCGTGCATCCTTTTTGGATTTATTGAAATAGCGAGTCACACACAGCTACTAGAAGTTATTGTAGATGAAAATATGCAGTGTGAGCTGTATATACACCAAGTTATCAAAAGGACCCATGAAAACTGTGGCCTATATAGAGATGAGCAGTATTTAACTGACAGTGCTTAAAAAAATGTATACTTCCTACACTGTGTGCGACTCAAGTTTTCATGAATCTGCAAACTACACTAAAAACTAGGCTAGAAGAATGCTATAATAAGATTGAAAGATTTTCTGCTGAGTACATGCAGGTAAATCTTATCAATGAGTGGTCCTGAGTCAAACATCTTTAAAATGGATTGAACTCTCAAATTAACTGACTTGCACAGCATTGCATACAAACCACGACCTTGTACAGCCATACAAAGTCATACGCAGCAGTACTGTCTTAATAGGCCTGTTTGCTCCAAGGGCAAATTGTTACTGCAAAGAAAGCTGCCAATACAGCTGACAAGGCAGTTTATTCTATATGTCAGGGATTCATGACTGCCCCTATATTACCCCCCTTGGGTAACGCTCTTTGCTTGTTACTCCTTTATACCTCTGCCTACTACCTTCAACCTTTTTTCACAAAATAGATAAGGGAATTGACTGCCGCTGAAGAATTGACATGGAAGATCAGCTACTAACTACTTTTAGTCCATTGTTTTCTTTATTCTCTTACTGCCCATCTAAATCATCTCTCTAATAGCCTGCCCCATCCCATGTTAAACTTACTCTGTTGCAAACTTTATTATTATATGAAGTCTGATGCGGAGAATTTTCCGCATCTAATTAATGGCTGTTTGAAATTCTAGCACACCTGCTTATGCACACAAATTTTATTCCATTCAAACTCAGTTCATTGGATGTTTTCCTTTGATGTTGCTTTCTTTTCAGTATTTGCTGTATGTCAGTTGTTTTTTTTTATTTGTTATAAATGTGTTTGTCACGGTTATGTATTCAATTGAACTTATTGCTCATGTGCTTCTGCTGCTTCCTGAATTTATTCTGTTACTATCTTTGCATTTTTGCGGAGCTGTTCTCACTAGGCCCCCCCCCCCCCCACTGAAAGGGTATTTCCTGCCAGTTGGACTTTCCCAGTAACCAAATGCAAATAAGTAAATAATAGTTCTCTTCAGCTCTTTAACTAGGTAGTTTTTGTGTTCTTTTCAGGTAGATAGAATGATACTTCTTATAAGCTATAACTAATTTCTTTTATCGTGCTGTATAGCTTATTAATGTAGGTATTCCAGAGGTTGTTTTTACATTTTTCTCATATTTGGTCTGGATAGGGGATTGCCTTAATACAGCTGTTTAAGTGAGAATAGACGTCAGAGTCTTAGATAGCTTTGGCAGTGGAATCTCTTGGAGGAAGACTGCAGAAGAATTAATGTAGGTCATCAAGTAGTTGAAGGAAGTGTGCTTTTGAGAAGTCTTTATACACCGAGGTATTTGCAGGAGAAGTGAATCTAGTTTTAAAGAAAAGGTCGCTGATTTATGACCTCAGTTAACAATATAGTATGACACGTGGAAATGTGCAAGAAGTGGCTCTATTTGTGAGGCCAAAATCAAATGTATTTGGGCCCCTAGTAGAATGGTTAACTGGTAGTTTAAATGTTAACTCCCTTGTACAGTCAAAGAAACATTAGACAGGCCAGTCATCGGGCAGTTTATAGCCAGTTGAATTCCCCTAGTAAAAAGTGTTGGGTATAATCAGCTAAGGTCTTTAGTAACTATTGTCCAAAGAGAACATAGAGGGTGCTCTGTGCCTAGCTATGAAGTGGAAAGAAGTCTTGTTTAGGGTTGTTTGGATAAATAGGAGTTCAAATTTGGTGTCCCAAGGGATCTGTTGTGATCTGAGGATTTCCTTGGCAAATAATGATTCTCCTTTACAGTTACCAGTAGGTCTGAAGACATGGATGGTAGGTAAACCCAGGAACACTGAGAGCTTTTATTGGTTTGAAACTGTGTGTGTAACTGCACATACATGAATATGTTCAAGTTGCAGGAGGGTCTAAAGTGTGGTCATTTTTTACAGTAAATGGACTTTGCTTAAAAAGGCACTGTTGATTCACCAAAGACTAGCCAAAATGACAAGGCCATGGTAAGAGAGGTGCAGACAGCCTCTGGCAACGCTGGAAGGCTTGCCAGCAATCTTCTCCCAAGTTGATACATACAGCATCACCTTAGAATGACACCAGCATTATAGCCCTTAAAAGTTAATTTTATTGCCTTTGATTCTTGACATCATCTTAGGTGATGGCAAAATACCACTACAGACCATTGTCTCTTTTGCCCTCAAATACATACATAGCAAGCTTAGTCATATCCCTTTGCATGTCTCATAAAGTTGTGTACATAAGGTTATTCATCCCCATATGGACCACTACTGGTACATAGTCATATTTGCTAGAATGGAGGGATACAAGTGCCCATGTTAAATCCTGGATCCTGTGTCCAGAAAGGCAACTAGCTGTTGTCATATTGTTATCAGCCTCATGAAGATAGTGTCCATATGGCTTACAGTTAAGTTACCTATTAGTACAGCAGTACTGTGGGTGGAATGCAGTGTCAGTGGGATTTAAAGGCATGGAGGTTGACACCATTATGACATTTTAGATGAGTTTCTTATAGGCATACTCAGTATGGTCATATAGGTGAAGGCTGTGGCTGTCTTAATGTTCCAGAAACAGGTTATAACGCTCATTTAAATATATTTAGTGTGTTCTAATAGAGTAATCAGTCCTTATGAGAACACACCCCCACCCTAACAAAAGAATCTCTTTTCCCCGACCATAGCCTTGTCTGTTAATGGTTCAGTTTCAAAGCTACATCTTAGTGTTGTATATCCTTTTCATGTCCTACTCCTTTAAACTCAGATCTGATATTGATATTTTTAATAACTGTTCCATAACTAGAACATGTATTTTGTACATCTTTTGTAACTGACATCTCTTTAACCCTATAGAGGGCTAGTAAACCAGTTTTTGTTAATCAGTCATTTACCATTGAACAGCTTAAAGCAAATGGCCGTGAACAACATCTTAGCAAGAATGTTGCAGTTAAGTTGCTTGAAAGTGTGTTATTACTGTTTACATTACTCTCTTAAAGTGGATGGAGTTACTGAGGATAAGAAAAAAATTATGTATTTGTTACTATTATGCAAGAAGTCCAGAGTTTCCAAATAAAAGATATTCAAAAATATCGAGAGTGAAATTAGAGGAAAGACAAATACCTGCACAAAAAATGTCAAAAGCTTTGAATGCAAGTTTATGTTCATTAGTGCAACAGATTCATGAAAATATTATATAGAGCAAGAAAGTCTGAAAATATAAAGAACAAAACCTAGAGAATTTTGAAAGGTATAAAAATATGGACATTGGAAAGAGAGAGAGATCTGATTATGGTGCAATATTTATGCAAAGGAGAAAGCCAGACTAGTCCGTACAAAAAAACAAATCCAAAGATATTTGAAGAGAAGTACAGGCAATAGCACCCAGATAAGGGAAATTTCACAGTACAAAAAATAAAATCACAAAGGGGGACATACAACAGAATGTCAGTAAAGCAGAAGTTAAACAAATAGAGAAGCCGCAGTGGTACAGCGGTAGCGTTGTTGCCTCACAGCAAGAGGTTCTCCTGTTCGATTCTTGGCTGGAGTGCCTTCTGTGTGGAGTCTGTATGTTCTTCCCGCAGTCGAGTGGCCTCCGAAAAACATGCGTGAATGGGCGTGCCTTTGCTGAAGGTTGGGTGTCGGGCTGGCAACTCGGCACCGTAAAAATCAACTGCCAGTCATTAGCGGACCGGAGTTCCGCTGTGGCGACCCCAAACCGGGAAAAGCCGAAAAGACAAACGACAAGAAGTTAAACAAATAGAAACTGAAGTGAAGGATTTAATGTAGAAAGTCTAACACAAGTTGTCATACTATCATTGTTGATGGTCCACTTTCCGTATGTTTTTGTGTACTTTACTGTCATTGTTGATAGTTTTTCTCTCTCTGTCTTTCTTCCCTTTCTTGCAACAAGTGCTTTTCTATTTTTTTCTTGTTAGTGTGTTTTTCTATCTCCTCCCTTTAGTGAGAGTGTGGTGTGTGCCTTTTCCAGACTCTATTGTGGCTGAGAAAACTAACCCTTCTGGCTTCAAAAAATGACACATGTATGGCCATAAGAGCGCACACTCAGATTTGCACCTGTTATGCGTTTGTTGTCTTGGTCCTGTACATTTACAGGAAGATTGTAGTATTTGCCATGGCTTTAGTCATAGGGCTGTTATTAAAAGCAAAAACGAATTAATCTGGAAAGGTTTGATTCCTTCCACTTTTGGAGAGGCCATATCTGTTCATAAAAGCTCCTCAGGACCAATGGACTACAGTACTGGCAAAATCACCAGCACCGACCACTATTTCTGATTCAACATCCTTGATGCCGAAGGCTTCGGCATAAGAAATATTGCTTCCTTCTTCTTCCTTAATGCTGACTACATCAGTGCAGAGTTTGGATACATTGCAGAAAGATATTTTACTGAGGACTAGTTACTCCCCATCTATGGACCCTTTTGTTGGTGAATTACTCAAAGTTTTCTTACAAAGGCTGAATTCATTCTCTCTGTTAGTCAGTTCCGGCAAAAGTCTTACACAACTCTACATGGAGAGACTGGTGAATAAAATTCTGTGGGCGAGAGGTTTTACAGGACTCCCTTTGACTCCAGCCCCTATGGACTTGGGAGCCGAACTTTCATTCAGCCCTTTAACTACTCCTCATCTGAGGCATCAGAGTTTACAGCTCTGAGTCAGCTGGCACTTTTTGTATCAGTTCTGGAGATCACTCTCGTTTTGGAACCAGTTATTGCTCTGAGTTCTTTGGTTCTTTCAGATCTGGACACCAGAGGCTTCATCTGCCCTGTTGGCTCTGGGAGCAGGGGTCTGTTCCAATTTTTTGGGAGCTGTCCTTTGCACCTTGGAGCATCAACGTAGTTCAGTTTGGCTCTGGCTTCTGTCTCAAGGTCTCTTTTCAGCGGAGCGGGAAGTGACCTCTGTTCTGGGCTCCCTTCCCTCTTTTGGAGGGGCAGCCTTCCAGGCAGTGGAGAGGGCCTTGTCTGTTGCAGTGACTCAGTCAGACCTGGAGCAGATACCTTCTTCACGTCCAGATGTTCTTCGTGTTTCACTGTTGCAGTCATCACTTGTGGGTTATCCCAGCTGGGGGTACCCCTTGGCCGGCCCAAATACCAGCATAAAGTGTATCCCTTCTGCATCGGCTGCAGGTCACCAGTGACTGACTTCAGGTTGTCAGTGGTATAAAGCAAGGCAGCCAACGCCATTACATCAATCTTTCGTGCTGTGGAACCTGAAGCAGAAGCACATGTTCTTCATGTTTCACTGTTGCAGTCATCACCTGTGGGTTATCCCTGCTGTGGTAGCCCTCGGCCGGCCCAAATTCCCGAGTCAGTGTTTTTCTGCGTCAGCTGCTGTCACTTGTAGACTAACGTCAAGTCGTCAGTGCTATAAAGCAAGGCAGCTGACGTCAT
Source organism: Protopterus annectens (assembly GCF_019279795.1). Classification (NCBI taxonomy): domain Eukaryota; kingdom Metazoa; phylum Chordata; order Ceratodontiformes; family Protopteridae; genus Protopterus; species Protopterus annectens. Next base: position 455,299,682 of record NC_056745.1, read on the forward strand.
TACATCAGTCTTTCTTGCCGTGGAGCCCATATCAGAAGCAGTTTGCACGAGTGCCAGTTGGTCACTACAAGAGTTTGAATTTAAGCTAAGTACCCCGTTGGGGACCCCTTTTTCTTGCACTAACCGATGTCGGAAAAAGTTAATTCTCTTGCCTGTGGAAAGCATATCCCACACCAAGACTTCTGTTCTTACTGTGTCACTTGTTTAGGCCCAGACCACGATGTCCCCCGTTCCCAGTTCTGTGCCCTCTTTAATGCGAGAACCATTTGCTGTAGAGCTCTTATTGTAGACAGTTATTTTCGTATTAGTCTTCGCATTCCGATATGGAGTCTATCAGCCAACAATCCATGGACATTCCGAAAAAACACAGAGATAAAGATAGAGACAGACCACACAAGTACCCACTGGGATCCACTTTTCCTTTTTCTTGCTAAACCCGATGTCAGTAATTGCTAAGCCTTCTGACGATGCTACTGCTAAGCAGGTTGTCAGTTCTCCGGAATTCAGTGAGGTGCTTTCGCAGCCCCTGATGCCCGATTCGAAATCTACACAGGCCTCTACTGAGACCCTTTCAGAGTCCAGTATGCCGAAGAAATCTTCCTCGTCTTCTGAGCCTTTGGCTGTCTCTGCCTCGGTTGGATCTGGAGCCACGACACAAGCACCATCTTCCGAGGAGGCCTTTCTCACTACCGAATCTAGACAAAAAACGTCTTCTCATCCGACTACCGTTTCTCTCAGACTGACTGATTCTCTCAGGCCTAGAAGACAGGCCACTCCTAGAAAATCTGCTTCGAGCCGCCATCTTGCTCCTGCTCCACCTCACAAAGCAAAATGCTTAAAGTGGCGGAGGATCTCATCTCCCTTATCTGGAGTAGTCAGGCCACAACTTCTATATGGAAAAGGCATCCTTCTCCAGAAATTGACAGAACAGGATTCTGAGGAATCTGACTATTCAGAATTTGAAGAGGAACAGCAACTTCTGACTGCTTATGAGACTTCAGATGCAGAGGAATCCATCCCATGTTCTTCGTGTTTCACTGTTGCAGTCATTACATTTGGGTTATCTGCCTGCAGGTAGCCCACAGCCGGCCTGAATATCAAAGTCTTGGGTCCTGCATCAGATGCTGTCTCTTCTTCCATGACGTCAGGCCGTCAGGGTTATAAAGCATGCAACCGACACCATTACATCAGTCTTTCTTGCCGCGCGGTGCCTGAAGCAGAAGTAGTTCGCAAGTGCCAGTTGGCCGACTCCTGAAATTTTCGTTTTCGAGTTTCAGAACTAAAGTCTTCAAAAAAGCTAAGTACCCCGCTGGGGATCCTTTTTCTTGCTCTAAACCGATGTCAGTAAAAGTTAACAATTGTATTACCTGTGGAAAGCAAATACCTCATAAAGATTTTCATTCGTACTGTATTCCTTGCCTACGCCCAGACCACGACGTCCCTCCTTGTCGGTTTTGTGCCTCATTCAGTCCTCGAACTATTCGTCGTTGGTTCATTTTTGCATCAAAACTATTTCGGTACTCTGTTTGTCCAGAAATGGCTTCGGGAAGCCATCCGACTACTGACATTCCGAAAAAAGTAAAGATAAAGACAGACACAGACTGCATAGGTCCAAAGCTGCCGACGACGCTTCCTTTAAGCTAGTCGCCAGTTCACCGGTACTCGGTGAGGCACTTTCGCTGCTCCTGATACCCGCTACTTCAGATTCGCATGCCTCTACTGAGATCCATTCGGAGTCCGGTATGCCATGCGATGCTTCTTCGACTATGGAACCTGTGGATGTATCTACCTTGGATGGGTCCGGAGCCGCTGTGCAGGCACTGCCTTCTAAGGGTGCATTCAGGAATACTGACTTGCATTTCAAACTGACACCATCTTCTTCTTCAAGGCCTAAAACTCGACCCACGCCTAGAAAACCGATGTCCAAACCGAATGGTCAGGCCCATATGCCTAAAAAACAAATTGTAAGAATGGCTGAAGACCTTATTACTTTAATCAGGGGAAGCCAGCCTTTAGCCTCTAAGAGACCTAGAACTGATTTTCCTTCTGATTCTTTTGATCAGGATTCTGAAATTTCTGTTTCTTCTGACTACCAGGATTTGCCCTTATCTATCTATGAGGATTCTGATGCAGAGGACTCAATTCCCTCTGCTTCCCCTCCAGAAGATTTTTCTTTTGGTGAAAACTTGCACACTCTTAGGGAGCATTTCCGTTGGGAAAGCCAGGATTACTCTGACTCCAAAAAGAGGCTTGGGGAATTCTTAATCCTACCTCAACACAGACCTTTAGCTATCCCTGCTGTCCTGGACATTGTAGATGACGCCTTCCATGAATCTAGCTTGGCCCCAGACACTTTACCTCCTGCTCCCAGGAAACATGACTGGTATTACAGAGTACCTGACTCTCGCAAGTTCCTTTTCAAGAATACTATTGCGGACCCAGAGACCATTTCACAGGGACCTAAAGGCATTAAGGCTACCACTGCCAAAAACCCAACCCCCTATGATAGAGATTCCATGGCCTTGGACAGATGGGGTAAGAAGGTATACAATTCTGCTACTTTTCCTGACTGTGCTGAAAATAAAGAATTTCAGGATTTAATGCATTCTGCTGAACAAGTTGGTAAACATACTTTGCAATATGCTTTTGACTCTTTGGAAGCATCTTGCAGGGCTGCTGTCACTGGGTCTGTTCATAGAAGGCATGCTTGGCTTAAGGAGCACAATTTGTCAGGTCATGTTAAAGCTAAATTACGGGATGCTCCCTTAAACCAAGACCGCCTTTTGGCAGCAAAGCAGAAGTCGTCTTTAAAAAAATGGAGGAAAAAGCTAAATCCATGCAAACGGTTAAAGATTTCCTGCAAGTACAGCCTTTATTGGCATTGGCCTTCTAAGAATAGATCCTTTCCTGTCTCTTCCAGGGCTTCTCAGTCCAAACCCAGGAACAGCAGACCACCTAGGCTACAGTCTCAAGGTACTCACAGGCCTAAGCAGTGGGGGGCTCCCACTTCCAAAGCTGGAAGTAGTAAGACACCCCCCTATGGAAAACTGTCACAATGACTTAACCTTAAACCTTCCAAGCCTTGCTCAACTGACTGCTCCCTTAGGGGAAAAGATCACCCTGCATGTAAAAAATTGGGAATTCATTACCCAGGACAAATGGGTTTTAAATAGTTTCCCAAGGATACAGATTCCACTTCCACACCTTACCAACTCCAAACAGTTGGCCAGACCTACCCCCAAATCAGTGGGCAGAAGCTCAACAGCAGGTTCTCTCTCTTCTAAGTGTCAGGGCTATTCATCCTGTCCCAGCAGAAGAAAGGGGGCAAGGTTTTTACTTGACTTTTCCTGGTACCCAGAAAAGACAGCTCCTGGTGTCCTATCCTGGACCTCCCTACTCTGACCACCTTTTTGGTAATCCCAAAATTCAAAATGCTAACTCTTCATCAGCTGCTGCCTATGTTAGGCAAAGATGCTTGGTTGGCAACCGTGGACTTAGAGGAAGCTTACCTGCACATTTCAATAAGGGAATCTTGCAGGAAATACCTACGCTTCAAAGTAGGCTACAGGCACTGTCAGTTCTCTGCATTTCCCTTTGGCTTATCTACTGCGCCCAGGGTATTCACAAAGTGCCTAGCTCCAGTCATTGCATTTTGCAGGCAAAGAAATATTCAAATATACCCATACCTGGACAATTGTCTAATTCAGGGAGAAAGCCAGGACTTGCTAATAAATCATATGACATTTGTAAAGAAACTGCTAACCTCACTGGGGTACACCATAAACTTAAAGAAATCTCATCTAGTACCATGTCAACAAATTGTATTTGTGGGAGCAAGCTTGAATACAACTTCCCAGATGGCTTACCTCATGACAGAGAAACAAGTTTATTTGACAGCATACCTCAAACTACTGGCCACAAAGACCCAACTATCTGCAAGGAAAATCCTGCAAGCCCTGGGGGTTCATGGCCTCTTGCATCCTACTAATTCCGTATGCAAGACTGCATATGAGGAAACTACAATGTTATCTAAAAAGCCTATGGTGTCAGAATTCTCAGGACCTGGAATCAATGATTCCTATCATTCCTTGTATAAAGACAGAGTTCCTTTGGTGGGCAGAGGCCTGCTACCACAACAAGGGACTGCCATTCAGTCTACCCCCTGCCGCCCAAATCCTAACAGACGCATCAAACTATGCATGGGGAGCTCACTTGCAGGGCAGTGCGTTCAGGGCAAATGGAACCCTAGTCAAATGCACCTGCATATCAATCAAAAAGAAATGTTAGATGTACAGAATTCTCTGACAGCCTTCAAGGACCACATTCTTCCAGGACAATTATTGGTAAAGACAGACAACACCACAGTTATGTGGTACATAAGCAGGGGGGAACCCACTCATACTCTCTCTGCAGACTAGCCATGGCTCTGTGGAACACAGCCTTGAGCTACCAAGTGCATCTACAAGCTCAATTCCTGCCAGGCAAACTAAATTCACTCTGACGGACGACCTAAGCAGAAATCTCATGGACCCACACGAGTGGAAGCTGGAAGCAAAGATGTTCAGCATTTTGAGAAACAAATGGGGGAACCCAGAGCTAGACCGGTTTACCTCCCCTCACAACTACCAATTGGACAAATTCTGCACAAGGACTCCCCACAGACAAGCTTGGAAAGTGGATGCCCTGTCCTTCACCAGGGAAAGCCTCTCAGTTTATGCCTTTCCCCCTCTGCCTCTCCTCTCGAAAGTTCTACTAAAGATCAAACAGGACAAACCAAGGACAATACTGATTGCTCCAGACTGGCCACGCCAGCACTGGTGTACCCCCTCTTGCGCAGTATGTCACTGCTGGAACCATGGCACCTGCCTCAGACCCCTTCCCTGCTGTCTCAGCAGGAGGGCCAGGTTCTGCACCCCCAGCTTCAAACACTGAATCTTGCAGCCTGGCTAATTACCTGAACTCTCCAATAGCATCGCTTAGTAAGCAGGTGCTAGATGTCATTCTGGAGGCAAGGAGGCTTAGTACTAGAAAATACTATGTTGAAAAGTGGAAAAGATACTGTTCCTGGAGCCAGACTCAGGGGATGGGCACAACAGTGCCCAGCTTACCTCATATTCTTCAATACTTAACAGAGATGCTCCACAAGGGCCTTTCTTTTTCATCAATTAAAATTCATGCATCAGCCGTTTCAGCGCATATAATACTGAGCCACCACTCTTCTCTCACCCCCTTCCGAAACAATTCCTCAGATGGGCCAGAAATTTAAGACCACCCAGGAGAGCCCCCACTCCAGCCTGGGACCTTAATTTTGTATTGGAAAAGATCACTCTACCTCCTTTTGAGCCAGCTGCAAATGCAGAGCTGAAATTCCTTTCTTGGAAAACAGCCTTCCTTCTAGCCATCACTTCAGCAAGAAGAGTGTCTGAATTACAGGCCCTCATGGCAGTGGAGCCCTTCATCATCTTGCAGACAGGGGTGTCCCTCAGGACCAACTCTTCCTTTATGCCCAAGGTGATATCCAGTGTGGCCTGTAATCAGTCCATTCATTTGCCAACCTTCTTTCCTACTCCACAGAACAAAGGAGAATGAATTCTGCACTCTTTGGACATGCACAGACAACTTAGATTTTATTTGGACAGGACTAAGCCTCTCAGAAAAACTGAACAACTGTTGGTTGCCTTTGCTGCTGGGGCAGAGGGGAAGGCCATTTCAAAGCAAACCATTTCTAAGTGGGATGGGCATTGCATTCTTTTCTGCTATAAGCACCATGGAAAACCTACCCCAAAGGGGATAAGATCACATTCCACCAGGGCTATATCTACTTCTACCGCCTTTCTCAGTGGTGTCCCTACCAGGGACATCCTAGAAGCTGCTTACCTGGACCTCTGTACATACCTTCACCAAGCATTACCACTTGCCTATTTTTTCTAAATCTAAAGCTGGTTTTGCCACTGCAGTCTTGCAGGACTTAATAGCTGGTCCTAATGCTCTCTAACTGCCTCCTCCCTTCTTTAGCTTTGGGAATCTACCCAAATGTAATGACTGCAACAGTGAAACACGAAGAACATAGTACAGTTGTGTACACTTACCATAAATGTAGACGTTTTGAGTGTATTCATTGTTGCAGTCCTGGATGTTCTTCGTGTTTCACTCTTGGTTATTACATTTGGGTTATCTGCTTGCAGGTTGCCTTCAGTCGGCCTGATTAACAAAGTCTTGGGTCCTGCTTTGGTTGCTGTCCCTTCTTCCATGACGTCAGGTCGTCAGGGGTATAAAACATGCAGCCGATGCACCAGTCTTTCTTGCCGTGCGGTGCCCGAAGCAGAAGTAGTTCGCAAGTGCCAGTCGGCAGACTCCTGAAATTTTTGTTTTCGAGTTTCAGGACTGAAGTCTTCAACTAAAGCCAAGTTCCCCATTGGGGAAACTTTTTCTTGCTCCTTACCAATGTCAATAAAAGTTAATTGCATTACTTGTGGAAAGCAAATACCTCATAAAGATTTTAATTCGTACTGTATTCCTTGCCTAGGCCCTGACCACGACGTACCTTGCCGTCGGTTTTGTGCTTTATTTAATCAGTGCACTATCCGTCATCGGTATATTTTTGCCTCTAAATATTTTGGTTCTCTGTTTAATTATCCAGAAATGTCGTTGGTTAGCCATCCAACTACGGGGATTCCGAAAAAACGCAAAGATAAAGACAGAGACAGGCCGCCGAGGTCCAAAACTGCCAACGACGCTTCTCCTAAGCCAGTCACAAGTTTGCCGGTACTCAGGCGCTTTCGCAGCCCCTTGATACCCGCTGCTTCTGATTTGCAGGCCTCTACTGAGACCCATTCGGAGTCCGGTATGCCGAGAGATGCTTCAACTATAGAACCGCGGATGTCTCTACCTTGGATGGGTCCGGAGCCACTGTGCAGGCACCGGCTTCTGAGGGTGTATTCAGGCCTACAGACTTGCATATTAAATCGATGCCTCCTTCATTACTTAGGCCTAAATATCGATCCATGTCTAAAAAAATGACGCCCAGGCCACATGCTCAGGCCTCTATGCCTAAAAAAATAAGAATGGCTGAAGATTTAATGACTCTGATCAGGGGTAGCCAACCCCCCCCCCCTTCTAAGAGACCTATGACTGAGGTTGATTATGAATCCTCTGACCAGGATTCTGTTTTTTCTGATTCTTCTGATGATCTGGATTTGCCCTTATCTACTTATGAGGATTCTGATGCAGAGGACTCTATTCTCTCTGCTTCCCCTCTAGAGGATTTTTCTTTTGGGGAAACCTTGCATACCCTAAGGGAGCATTTCCACTGGGAAGGCCAGGATTTTTCTGATTCAGAAAAGAGGCTTAGGGATTTCTTACTCCTACCTCAGCATAGACCTTTAGCTATTCCTCCTGTACTAGACATTGTTGATTATGCTTTTTTGGAATCTAGTGTGGCCCCTGATTCCTTGCCTCCTGCTCCCAGAAAATCTGACGGATACTACAGGGTCCCTGAGTCACGCAAGTTCCTTTTTAAAAATCTTTTTGCAGATCCAGAGACTATTTCACAGGGGCCCAAGGGCATTAAGGCTTCTACTGCTAAAAGTACTACCCCTTCTGATAGAGACTCCAGAGCGATGGATAGATGGGGTAAGAATGTTTACACTTCTGCAACCTTGGCCATTAGGGCTTTAAACTGCCAGTTTCATATGTTAAAGTATCAGCAACATGTTATTGTATTGCTTAAACAGAAAATTATGTTGATTCCTGACTGTGGAAAATAAAGAATTACAGGATTTAATGCATTCTGCTGAACAAGGTGGAAAACATACTTTGCAATGTGGTTTTGATTCATTGGAGGTCTTTTGCAGGGCTGCTGTTACTTGGTCTGTGCTCGGAAGGCAAGCTTGGCCGAAAGAGTAATCCTTGCCTGATCGTGTTAAAGCTAAATTGTTGGATGCTCTCTTAAATCAGGACCGCCTGTTTGACAACAAGGCTGAGGAAGTTCTTAAAAAGATGGAAGATAAAGCTAAATCTATGCAAACTGTTAAAAATTTCTTACAAGTTCAACCTCCTAGATTTAGTAGGCACTGGCCCTCTAAGAATTGGTCCTTTCCAGCCCCTTCCAGGTCTTCTCAAGCCAAACCCAGACACAGCAAAAACCCCAGGTTTCAGTCCCAGGGGACACACAGGACTAAGCAGTGGGGGCTCCACTTCCGAATCTGGGAGTAATAAGACTCCCCCCTATGGTAAACTGTCTCAATGACTTCTGTTTAAAATTTCCAAGCACTTATCAACTGACTGCCCCTTTGGAGGGAAAGATTGCTCTTCATGCAAAGAACTGGGAACTCATTACCCAGGACAAATGGGTTTTAAATATAGTGTTCCAGGGATACAGATTTCACTTCCACACATTGCCAACACCGAGCGAGTGGCCGGACCTACCCCCAAATCAGTGGGTAGAGGCCCAAAAGCAAGTACTTTCTCGGTTAAGCATGGGGGCTATTCAACTGGTACCGGAAGAGGAAAAGGGACAAGGTTTCTACTCGAGACTTTTCCTGGTACCCAGAAAAGACAATTCATGGCGTCCTATCCTGGACCTGTCTACTCTAAACACCTTTTTGGAAATTCCAAAATTGAAGATGCTGACTCTCCACCAATTACTTTTTATGCTAGGCAAAGGTGCCTCGTTGGCAACACTAGATTTAAAAGAAGCATACCTGCACATCCCAATCAGGGAATCCTGCAGAAGATACCTACGCTTCAAAGCAGGCTACACACACTATCAGTTCTCTGCACTGCCCTTTGGCTTATCCACTGCGCCCAGGGTATTCACAAAGTGCCTTGCTCCAGTTATTGCATTTTGCAGGCAAAGAAATATTCAAATATACTCATACTTGGACGATTGTCTAATTCAGGCAGAAAGCCAGGACCTACTTTTGAATCTGGCCTTTGTACAAAGGGTTCTAACTTGTCTGGGGTATACCATAAATGAAAAGAAATCACGCCTGGTACCCTGTCAACAAATTATATTCCTGGGAGCAAGCTTGAATACAACTTCTTAGATGGCTTGCCTCATGCCAGAGAAACAAATTCATTTGACAACCTACTTCAAACAAGTGGCCACAAAAACCCTGCTATCTGCAAGACAAATACTGAAAGCCTTGGGGCTCATGGCCTCCTGCATTCTTCTAATTCCATATGCAAGACTGCATATGAGGAAACTACAGTGGTATGTAAAAAGCCTATGGTGTCAACATTCTCAGGATCTAGAAGCAATGATTCCTATCATACCTTGCCTACGCCTTGAATTCCTTTGGGTGGGCAGAGGCCTGCCACCAAAACAAGGGACTACCTTTCACAACACCCCCTGCCGCCCAAACCCTAACAACAAATGCATCAGATTATGCATAGGGGGCTCACCTGGCAGGGAAGTGTATTCAGGGCAAATGGAATCCAAGTCAAATTCACCTGCATATCAATCAAAAAGAAATGTTAGCTGTACAAAATGCTCTGACAGCCTTCAAGGTCCACATTCTTCCAGGACAACTAATGGTAAAGACAGACAACACCACTGTTGTGGTACATAAGCAGGGGAGTACACATTTTTACACCCTCTGCAGACTAGTCATGGCATTGTGGAACACAGCCTTGAGCTACCAAGTGCCACCTACAAGCTCAATTCCTGCCAGGAAAATTAAATACACTGGCAGACGGACTAAGCCAAAACCTCATGGACCCACACGAGTGGAAACTGGAACCAAGGATTTTCAACAAGTTGACAAGCAAATGGGGGAGCCCAGATATAGACCTGTTTGCCTCTCCCCAGAACTACCAATTGGTCAAATTTTGCACAAGGGCTCCCCACAAGCAAGCCTGGAAAGTGGATGCTCTGTCCTTCTGCTGGAAAAACCTATCAGTCTATGCCTTCCCCCCTCTGCTTTCCAAAGTACTACTAAAAATCAAACAGGACAAACCAAGGATAAGTTTGATTGCTCCAGACTGGCCATGCCAACACTGGTAGCCCATCCTGCTCAGTGTGTCATGGTTATCCCCATGGCACCTGCCTCAGACTCGCTCCCTGTTGTCTCAGCAGGAGACCAAGATTCTGCACCATCAGCTTCTAACACTGAATCTTGCAGCCTGGCTAATTACATAATCTCTCCTTTACCATCGCTCAGTAAACCTGTGATGTGTATCATTTGAGAGGCAAGAGACCTAGTACTAGAAACTCTTATGCTGAAAATGGAAAAGATTCTGTGCCTGGAACCAATCTCAAGGGATGAGCACAGCAGCACCCAATTTACCTCAGATTTTACAATACTTAACTGAGATGCTTCACAAGGGCCTGTCTTTTTCCTCCATTAAAATCGACGCCTCAGCAATTTCAGCTCATTAGAGCACAGCACCTCCCCTCTTCTCTCATCCACTGCTCAAGCAGTTCCTCAGAGGGGCCAAAAATTTGAGACCACCCAGGAGAGCTCCAGTCCCAGCCTGGGACCTTAACCTTGTTTTGGAGAAACTCTCTCTACCTCCTTTCGAGCCAGCTGCTACTTCAGACTTAAAATTTCTTTCTTGGAAAACAAATTTCATTCTAGCAATCACTTCAGCTAGAAGGGTATCTGAATTACAGGCCCTTATGGCAGTGGAGCCTTTCATCATCTTTCATGCGGACAGGGTGTCCCTCAGAACCAATCCTTCCTTCATGCCCAAGGTGGTATCCAGTGTGGCTCTTAATCAGTCTATTCATTTGCCAACCTTCTTTCCCAATCCACAGAACAAAGGGGAACGGATACTGCATTCCTTAGCTGTGCACAAGCAACTTAGATTCTACTTGAACAGGACTAAACCTTAAAGGAAATTTGAACAACTGCTGGTGGCATTTGCTGCATGGGCAGAGGGGAAGGCTATTTCAAATCAAACCATTTCTAAATGGATAGGCCATTGCATTCATTTCTGCTATAAGCACCATGGAAAACCTATCCCCCAGGGGATCAGACCTCACTCCACCAGGGATGCATCTACCTTTACAGCCTTTCTCAGAGGCGTCTCTACCAGGGACATCCTAGAAGCTGCTACCTGGAGTTCTGTGCATACTTTCACCAAACATTATCATTTGCCAATTTTCTCTAAATCCAGAGCTGGCTTTGCCGCTGCAGTCTTGTAGGCCTTATAGCTGGTCCTAATGCTATCTAAATTCCTCCTCCCAACCATAGCTTTGGGAATCTACCCAAATGTAATGACTGCAACAGTGAGACACGAAGAACATAGTACAGTTGTGTACACTTACCATAAATGTAGATGTTCGAGTGTATTCACTGTTGCAGTCCTGGTTACCCTCCCTCCAGCCCCCTAACTTTTTTTGGCTGTACCTCTACTTTCCTTTACTATGCTTAAAAGCCTTTTTCATGTATTTGCTTTTTTGTTGGAGGTATATCATTATACTTTTATATTTAATTGCTCCCCATTAGGGGGGCACCTGACATCTAGGGCAAGAAAAACTGATGTAATGGTGTCTGTTGCATGTTTTATACCCCTGATGACCTGACGTCATGGAAGAAGGGACAGCAACCGACGCAGGACCCAAGACTTTGTTAATCAGGCCGACTGAGGGCTACCTGCAAGCAGATAACCCAAATGTAATGACTGCAACAGTGAATACACTCGAATATCTACATTTATGGTAAGTGTACACAACTGTACTTTCTCCTTTCCTTTCAAGGGACTTATTGGTATTTATTTTCCACTGGTGGGGTTTATTCCACCAGACCCTGGCCTCCTACTTGGGGGCTCCTGACAGATTAGGGCAAGAAAAGCTGAAGTCATGGCGTCAGCTGCTTTTCTTTATTACTACTGATGACTTGACATCAGTCCTCAAGCGACAACAACCAACGCAGAAATACTAAGCCTCTGGTATTCGAGTCGGCCGAGGGCTATCCTGGCAGGGATAACCCAAATGTGATGACTGCAACAGTGAATACACTCGAGCATCTACATTTATGGTAAGTGTACACAACTGTACTTTCCCAGTCACCATCTTCCTCAGGCCAAACCTGCTCATCAGAGGCAATCAGACTACCCCAGCCAAAAGAAAAAGGGACATTTCCCCAGAGATTCTCTCAGAACCTGACACCGAGGAATCAGATTTTCTGGATTCAGACAGTGAACAGCAACCCCTAACTACCTTTGAGGATTCTGATGCAGAGGAATCCATCTCATCTGCATCTCGCCCAGGACCTATCTTTTGGTGAGACCTTACATACCCTCAGGGAACACTTTGATTGGGAAGCTCAAGATTACCCCAGTCTAAATATAGACCTAGAGTTTCTGGACCTACCCCAGCATAAACCCATAGCCATTCCTCCAATTTTAGATGTGGTAGAGGATGTTTTTATGGAATCTAGCCTGACCCCTGATGCCCTGCCTCCTGCACCCAGAAAACCATACAGGTATTACAGGGTGCCAGGCACCCAAAAATATTTATTCAAAAAACCTGCAGCCAACCCAGAAGTCATCACCTAGGGACCCAAAGGGGCTAGGGCCATTTCCTCTAAAATTCCAATTCCTTCAGACAGGGATAGCAGAGCCCTAGACAGATGGGGAAAAAAGGTATACACGTCTGCTACCTTAGCTATCGGAGCTCTAAACTGCCAGTTCCATATGCTTAAATATCAGCAACATACTCTGGAACTGTTAAAGAAAAACTTTCCTCCTTGCCATACAGTTTAACTTCCAGAGAACTGACGGAGCTCTTATACTCCAGTTCTCAAGTTGCAAAACATGCTCTCTACTGTGGATTTGATGCCTTTGAAGCCTCTAGCAGGGCTGCTGTTGCAGGGTCAGGTATTAGGAGGCATGCATGGCTGAAAGAGCAGTGTCTGTCTGATCATGTCACATCCGTACTACTAGATGCCCCCTAGAGAAGGACTGCTTGTTTGGATCTAAGGCGGAGGAGGTGATCAAGAAAATGGAGGATAAAGCCAAGTCAGTGCGGACAGTGAAAGATTTCCTCCAAGTACAACCTCCCAGATTCAGCAAGAACTTTCCCACCAAACACTGGTCCTTTCCTTCCCAATCCAAGCCTGTGCAAAGGAAAGGGCACAGGGATAGACCCTCCCAAGCAGCAACTACAAAGCCAGCAGAGGCCCAGACAATGAACCGCAACAACCCGCAGGGCAGGGAGTTCTAAGTCCACTCCCTACCCTAAGGACTCGCAAAGATTCCTCCCACCCCTCTGCCCCACCCCACAGACTAGGAGGAAGGCTATCCCTTTTCAAAGACAACTGGCTAGCCATCGCAGCAGATCAGTGGGTCCTAAAAATAATTTCCCAAGGATACAGATTCTCATTCAAAGAGAACCCACACATATCGGAGTACCCTAACATACCAGCAAATCAGCAGGCAGAGGCCCTCTCCCAAATTCAGAAACTTTGTGCTTAAGGGGTAGCGGAGCCTGTACCTCAGGAGCAAGCCGGTAAAGGGTTTTATGCAAGATTTTTCCTGGTACCCACGAAAGAGGCACTTGGTGCCCTATTCTAGATCTGTCCATGGTAAACCTTTCCCTTCTATTGCCAAAATTCAAAATGCTTACACTCCAAAATCCTTTAACCATGCTGACTCAAAATGCCTAGCTAGTTACCGTAGATATGAAGGATGCCTACCTCCTTATCCCTATAAGGGAATCCTGCAGAAGGTTCCTTCGCTTCAGAGCAGGCTCACACTTTCAATTCTCTACTCTGCCCTTTGCTTATCTACTGCTCCCAGAGTTTTCACCAAATTTCTGGCCCCGATCATTGCCTTCTACAGGCAGAAAACATACAAATTTACCCCTATCTAGATGACTGTCTCATCCAGGCACACAGCAGGGAAAAGCTGCTGTAGGACCTCAACTTTGTCCAAGCCCTCCATACCTGATTGGAATTTACCATAAACAAGGAAAAATCCAATTTCCAGCCTGCAAGGCAGATCACCTTCTTGTGAGCTCTCCTGGACACTTTACCCAAAGAGCCTTCCTCTGTCCAGAAAAACAAAGATGTTCTTCGTGCTTCACTGTTGCAGTCATCACGCTAGGGTTATCTGCCTGCAGGTAACCCTCAGTCGGCCCGAATACCAGAGAGCTAGTATTTCTGTGTTGGATGCTGTCACTCCAGGACTGACGTCAGGTCATCAGGGGTATAAAAACAGGCAGCCGACGCCATTACATCAGTCTTTCTTGCCGAGGAGCTCGAAGCACAAGCAGTTTGCAAGTGCCGGTCTGCCGCTACCTGAATTTTTGTATACAAATTTAATAATCTTGAAGTCTTCTAAAGCTGCGTACCCTGTTGGGGATCCTTTTTTCTTGCTCTAACCGATGTATTAAAAAGTTAACAATTGTTTTGGCTGTGGAAAGCAAATAACTCAGATTTTCATTCTTACTGCATCACCTGTTCTGGCCCAGACCACGACGTCCCTCTCTATTGGTTTTGTGCCTTATTTAATGGCCGAACCATTCATCGTCTGGCTGTGTTTGTTGCTAAATTCTTTCGCTCTCAATCTCCGTATTCCGAAATGGCTTCGGTAAGCCATCCGACTACCAATATTCTGAAAAAATGTAAAAATAAAGACAGAGACAGACCGAATAGGTTCAAAACTGATGACGCTTCTCTTAAGCTAGTCGCCTGTCTGCCGGTACTCAGTGAGGCAGCCCCTGATGCCTGCTTCAGTGGATTCGCAGGCCTCTACTGAGACCCATTTGGAGTCAGGTATGCCGCGAGATTCTTCTTCGACTATGGGACCTGTGGATGTCTCTACCTTGGATGGGTCCAGAGCCACTGATCAGGCACTGGCTTCTGAGGCAGTTATTCGCCCAGCCGATGTTAGACTCAAACCGATGACTTCTTTTTTAACCAAAACTACTGAGTTTCTTAGGCCCAGAGTATGCACTATGCCTAGAAAACCGAAGACCAAAGTGCATGCACCTGCTCCCATGCCACAAAAACAAATGCTTAGAATGGCTGAAGACCTTGTTACGCTGATTAGGGGAAGTCAGCCTTCCCCTGCTAAGAGACAGAGTCCAGTCCCCTTCAGCTTCTACAGACCAGGAGTCCGATGACTTTGAAATTTCTGATTATGAAGACATGTTATCTGCTTGTGAGGATTTGGATGCAGAATAATCCATTCCCTCTGCCTCTCCTCCAGAGGATTTTTCTTTTGGTGAAAGAATTTCCACTGGGAATGCCAAGACTGTTCTCATTCCAAAAAGAGACTCAGAGAATTTCTAGAGTTGCCTCAACACAGGCCCTTAGCAATACCCCCTGTCCTGGATTTTGTGGATGATGTTTTTATGGAATCCAGTCTTACTCCTGACACTTTACCTCCTGCCCCTAGGAAACAGACGGGTACTACAGAGTACCTGATATGAGACACTCATAAATTTCTTTTCAGGAATCCTACTGCTGACCCAGAGATCATTTCCCAGGGGCCTAAAGGTATCAAGGCTACTACAGCCAAGAATCCCACCCCTTCGGACAGGGATTCCAGAGCTTTGGACAGATGGAGTAAGAAGGTGTTACACCTCTACAACTCTTGCTGTTAGGGCATTGAATTGTCAGTTTCACATGCTGAAGTACCATCAACATAATTATGGAACTTATTAAACAAAAAATGGCTACATTTTCAGACTGTGCAGAAAATAAAGAATTGCAGGAGCTTATGCACTCTGCAAGCCAAGTCAGGAAGAATACTTTGCAGTGTGGCTTTGATATCCTAGAAGCATCTTGCCGGGCAGCTGTCACTGGCTCTGTACTGAGAAGACATGCTTGGCTAAAGGAGCAGACCTTGCCACACCATGTCAAATCAGTTACTAGACGCTCCTTTGAATAAGAACGGTTTGTTTGGCACCAAAGCAGAAGAGGTTCTTAAAATATGGAAGAAAAATCTAAGTCTTTGCAGACTGTTAAAAAATTCTTACAGGTGCAGCCCCCTAGATTCAGTAGGCATTGCCCTTCCAAACGCTGGTCCTTTCCAGCCCCCTGCAGGCCTTCTCAAACCAGACCCAGGGGAAACAGACTACAGTCTTGGGGTTTGCAGAGATCTAAGCAGTGGAGTGCCCCCACCTTTAAAGCAGGGAGTGGTAATCCACCTCATTATGGAAAAAGCTCACAATGACTTCTTTACTTGACTCCCCAGCCCTGCCCAAGTGCTTGTGCCCCCTAGGAGGAAAACTTGCCCTTCTTGCAAAAAACTGGATGTCCATCACTCAGGACTGGTGGGTCCTCAACATTGTATCCCAGGGGTACAAATTTTATTTCCATTCACTGCCAACCCCAAGCGGGTTTCCAGACCTTCCTCCAAACCAGTGGGCAGAGGCTCAAAACCAAGTACTTTCCCTACTCAATATCAGAGCTATTCAGCCGGTTCCAGTAAAACAGAAGGGCCAAGGATTCTACTCCAGACTCTTCCTGGTACCCAGGAAAGAGGCCTCTTGGCACTCAATCCTGGGTCTTTCCATTCTCAACATGTTCCTGGTGGTACCAAAATTCAAAATGCTTACCCTGCAACAGCTTCTTCCTATGTTAGCCAAAGATGCCTGGTTAGTCACCTTAGACTTAAAAGAAGCCTATCTGCATATCCCCATAAGGGAATCATGCAGGAAGTGTCTACATTTCAAGGCAGGGTCTATGTATTATCAGATGTTCATCGTGTTTCACTGTTGCAGTCATTACACTTGGGTTATCCTGCTGACAAGGCTACCCGCAGTCGGCCTGAATTCCAAAGTCCTGGTCCGGCGTCGGTTGCTGTTGCCTCTTCCCTGACGTCATTGCGCCAGGGGTTTAAAAGATGCAGCCAACGCCATTTTCTTCAGTTTTTCTTGCTGCGCGATGCCCGAAGCAAAAGCAGTTCGCAAGTGCCTGTCGGCCGACTCCTGAGAATTTCAAAACCGAATTTCAGATCCGAAGTCTTTATTAAAGCTAAGTACCCCGTTGGGAAAACTTTTTTCTTGCTCCAGTCCGATGTCAGAAAAAGTTAACAATTGTATTTCTTGTGGGAAGCAAATACCTCATAAGGATTTTCATTCTTACTGTATTCCTTGCCTAGACCCTGACCACGACGTTGTTAGCTGTCGGTTTTGTGCTAGATTTAACCAACGCACTATTAAGCGTCAGTACGATTTTGCCTTTCATTATTTTGGCCGAAGATTTAATTATATAATGCCGTCGGAACAGCCGACGACTGGAGTTTATAAAAAACGCAAGGAAAAGGACAGGCATCCGAGGTCCAAAACCGACGAAGAGGCCTCCGCTAGGCCAGTCGCCGGTTCTCAGTGAGGCGCTTTCGCAGCCCCTGGCAAAGGCTACCTCAGAGCCATAGGCCGCTTCCGACTTCCACATGGAGCCGACTAGGCCTCTGGATACTCAAGGTATTGGACACTCGGAAACTATTCCCTCAGATGGGTCCGGAGCCGCTGAGCAGGCATCGGCTTCTGAGGGTGTTTTCAGACCTACACAGTTATATGTAAAGCCAACCTCAGCTTCAAAGGCAAAGACTAAAGCAGCTCTAAAGACAAAGAAACAAGTACAGCATTCTCCTGCACAGACTTCCATGCCTAAAAAACAGATGCTTAAAATGGCAGAAGACCTAATTACTTTGGTCCGGGGTTCCCATCCCCCTCCTGATAAGAGGCCTAGGCAAGAGAGAGAATATAAATCTTCAGATCAGGTTTCCATTTCCTCTGAATCCTCTTCTGAACAGGGATACTCTCTTCCTCCCTATGAGGATTCTGATGCTGAAGAGTCTATTCCTTCAGCCTCTCCTCCTGAGGATTATTCTTCTGGGGAAACCCTTCATACCATGAGGGAGCACTTTCACTGGGAGAGCCAAGATTACTCAGAATCTAAGAAAAGGCTCAGACTTTCTTTTACTACCTCAGCACAGACCTCTTGCTATTCCAACTGTTCTAGACATAGTAGATGATGTATTTTCAGAGTCCAGCCAGTCTCCGGACTTTGCCCCCTGCACCGGTTAAGCCAGACAGATACTACAGGGTTCCAGATTCCCACAAATTTCTATTTAAAAACCCTGCTGCTGACCCAGAAACTATATCTCAGGGTCCCAAAGGGGTCAAGGCTTCGACTGTGAATAACCCTGTCCCCCCTGATAGGGATTCTAGGGCACTGGACAGATGGGGTGAAAAAAGTTTACACTTCTGCTACCTTGGCTGTAAGGGCTTTAAATTGTCAGTTTCATATGCTTAAATATCAGCAATATTTAATGTCACTGCTAAAACAGAAAATGTTGACAAATTCTGAATGTCCAGATAACAAGGAAATGCAGGATTTATTGCATGCAGCTGAACAAGTGGGAAAGCATACTTTGCAATGTGGTTTTGATTCACTGGAGGCCTCTTGCAGGGCCGCTGTTAAGGTACTGTCATTAGAAGGCATGCTTGGTTAAAGGAACAAAATCTGCCTGATCATGTTAAATCAAAATTATTGGATGCTCCTTTACAGCATGATACTTTGTTTGGTGTTAAGGCAGAAGAGGTGTTGAAGAAAATGGAGGATAAAGTGAAATCTATGCAGACAGTTAAGTATTTCTTACAGGTACAATCACCCAGATTTACCAGGAACTGGCCTTCAAAGAAATGGTCCTTTCCAGTGTCAGACAGGCCACAAAGAGGCAGATACAGACGCCCTAGAGGCAGATCCCAGCCCCAGGGCTCATACAGGCGTAAACAATGGGGTGCTTGTACCTCCAAAAGCGGAGAAGACAAATCACAGCCATATAGAAAACAGTCCCAATGACTTTCCTCTGCCAATACCAAGCACTTGTCTTCTGGCAGCCCCCTTAGGGGGAAAACTAGCACTTTTTTTCACAAAATTGGCATATAATCACCCAGGACAAATGGGTCTTTAATATAGTGTCCCAGGGCTACAGGTTCCACTTTCACACCCTGCCAAAGGCAAAAGGTATGCCAGACCTGCCACAAAATCAATGGGCAGAGGCACAAAAGCAAATTACATCCCTCATGGACATGAGGGCCATTCAGCGAGTACCGCAGCAAGAGCAGGGACAAGGATTTTACTCGACTATTCCTGGTACCCAGAAAGGACAAAGCCTGGAGACCAATACTGGACCTGTCTAGTCTAAACACTTTTCTGGACGTTCCAAAATTCAAAATGTTGACTCTGCAGCAGCTTCTGCCCATGCTGGGCAAGAAGGCTTGGCTTGTAACTTTGAACCTAAAAGAGGCATACCTGCATGTCCCAATCAGACAATCTTTCAGACGATACCTCAGATTCATAGCTGAATCAATGCACTACCAATTCTCTGCACTGCCCTTTGGCTTATCTACTGCGCCCAGGGTCTTCACAAAATGCCTGGCACCAGTAATTGCTTTCTGCAGACAAAGGGGAATTCAAATATACCCTTACTTGGACGATTGCCTTATTCAAGCAGAGAACAAAGACATTCTACTGAGGCATCTGGCGTTTGTAAAAAGATTACTAATTTGCCTAGGGTACACGATAAATGAAAAGAAATCAAAACTAGTACCCTCTCAAGAGATAATATTCTTGGGTGCAAGCTTAAATGCAACTGCTCAGATGGCTTATCTCGCGCTAGACAAACAAAGGCAACTGACTTCTTACTTCGAAATGTTGGCAACAAAGACCCAGCTATCTGCAAGAAAAATTCTGCAGGCTTTGGGCTTCATGGCATCCAGCATTCTACAAGACTGCATATGAGGAAACTACAGTGGTATCTAAAAAGTGTTTGGACTCAACATTGCCACAGCCTGGAAACATTAATTACCCTCATTTCCTGCCTGCAACAGGAGTTTCGATGGTGGGCACAGGCCTGTCACCACAACAAGGGACAGCCATTCACTCTACCCACAGCCAGGCAGACACTAACAACAGGTGCATCAGACTATGCCTGGGGGGGGCCCACATGGCAGGAAAATGTATTCAGGGAGCATGGCCAGCAAGCCAAATGCATCTTCATATCAATCAAAAAGAGATGCTAGGTGTTCAGAATGCCCTGACAGCCTTCAAGGATCTACTTCATCCAGGACAACTGCTGGTAAAGACGGACAATACTACAGTCATGTGGTACATAAACAAGCAGGGAGGCACACATTCCTACCCCCACTGCAGACAAGCCATGACTTTGTGGAACATAGCATTGACTTATCAAGTACACCTGCAAGCACAATTCCTGCTAGGAAAGACAAATTCTCTGGCAGACGAACTAAGCAGAAATCTCAAGGATCCCCACAAGTGGAAACTAGATCCACAAATCTTCAGCATGATAACAAGGAAATGGAATAAAAGAAGATGTTCTGGTGATGTGCTGGTGATTTTGTGTTTTTTTATTTTATTATATAGATCTATTTGCCTCCCCGCACAACTGCCAACTACAGAGATTCTGCACAAGGACGTATCACAAACAAGCATGGAAAGTGGATGCCCTATCATTCAGCTGGAAAACCCTTACAGTATATGCCTTTACTCCACTGCCTCTCCTCCCTAAGGTACTCCTAAAGGTCAGACAAGAGAAGTCAAAAATGATACTGATTGCCCCAGACTGGCCATGCCAGCACTGGTACCCAATCCTAAAGAGCTTGTCTCAAGGCCCAGCTTGGACATTACCCCAAATTCTTCATTTGCTGACCCAACAAAACAATCAGATCCTGCACAGCCAACTCAGAAGCCTAAATCTGGCTGCATGGCTGATAGTGTAACCATTCAGAACACACCTCTCTCCAAAGCAGTTATGGATGTTATTTTGGAGGCCAGGAGGCCCAGCACCAGAAAATCCTATACAGAAAAATGGAAGAGATTCTGTGCTTGGAACCAGGCACAAGGAACAGAAAAAGTTAATAATTGCATTTCTTGTGGGAAGCAAATACCCCATAAGGATTTTCATTCTTATTGTATCCCTTGCCTAGGCCCAGACAACGATGTCACAGGTTGTCGGTTTTGTGCTAGGTTTAACAAACTAACTATTAAATGTCGGTTTGATTTCGCCCGACATTTTGGTAGAAAATGTAATTATACCATGCCG
Source organism: Protopterus annectens (assembly GCF_019279795.1). Classification (NCBI taxonomy): domain Eukaryota; kingdom Metazoa; phylum Chordata; order Ceratodontiformes; family Protopteridae; genus Protopterus; species Protopterus annectens. Next base: position 455,320,709 of record NC_056745.1, read on the forward strand.
TCAGAGCAACAGACCCGGATGCATAAAAAGTGCAAAGATAAGGACAGGCAGCCAAGACCCAAACCAGACACCGAGGCCTCTGCTAGGCCAGTCGCCAGTTCTCCGGTTTTTAGTGAGGTGCCTACGCAGCCCCTGACGGCCACTGATTTAGAACCCCAGCCTGCATCCGACTCCCAAGTGCAGATTTCAGGGCCTCCAGAGCCTTTATCTTTAGGCCCTTCTGACTCTGTGACTGATGGGGATTCCGGTGCAGTTGAAAGGCTGTCAGTTGCTGAAGGTGTCTTCAGACCGACTACACTTACTATTAAATCCTTTGCAACACTGAAAACTCCATTAAAAGTAAGGAAGCCTGTACAGCAGTCTCCAGTGCAAGGCCCCATGCCTAAGAAACAGATGCTTAAGATGGCCGAAGACTTAATTACCCTAATCAGGGGTTCCCATCCCCCACCTGACAAAAGGCCTAGACAGGAGGAGGACTACGCTTCCTCTGACCAGGTTTCCATTACCTCAGATTCTTCTGAGGAACAGGAGTACTCTTTTCCCCTAATGAAGACTCTGATGCTGAAGAGTCTATTCCTTCAGTATCTCCCCCAGAAGACTACTGTTTTGGGGAAACTTTACATACCATGAGGGAACATTTCCACTGGGAAGGCCAGGATTACTCTGATTCTAAGAAAAGGCTCCGAGAGTTCCTCTTACTACCCCAGCACAGACCCCTTGCTATTCCACCTGTGTTAGACATTGTAGATGATGTTTATTCAGAATCTAGCCTTACCCCAGATTCATTACCTCCTGCACCAGCCAAACCAGACAGATTCTACAGAGTCCCTGACTCACATAAATTCCTATATAAAAGCCCTGTTGCTGACCCAGAAACCATTTCCCAGGGTCCCAAAGGGGTTAAGGCCTCTATTGCTAAAAATCCTGTACCGTCTGAAAGGGATTCTAGAGCACTAGACAGATGGGGAAAGAAAGTATATACCTCAGCTACTCTAGCTATGAGGGCCTTAAATTGTCAGTTTCACATGCTGAAATATCAACAATATTTGATGTCTCAATTAAAACAAAAAATGAGCACACATACAGAGCAGCCTGATTATAAGGAAATGCAAGATTTGTTGCATGCAGCAGAACAAGTGGGAAAACATACTTTGCAATGTGGATTTGATTCATTGGTAGCTTCTTGCAGTGCAGCTGTAACAGGGTCTGTCATTCGTAGGCATGCTTGGTTAAAAGAACAAACTTTACCTGAACATGTTAAAGCAAAGTTATTGGATGCACCCTTACAGCAGGATGTTTTATTTGGTGTGAAAACAGAAGAGGTTTTAAAGAAAATGGAGGATAAGGCAAAATCTATGCAGACGGTCAAGGATTTTTTACAGGTCCAACCCCCTCGTTTCAGCAGAAATTGGCCAACCAAAAACTGGTCCTTTCCAACTTCTGACAGACCACAGAGGGGCAAATACAGACGCCCAAGGGGCAGAGGTCAGCCACAAGGCTCTTACAAGCCACGACAATGGGGTGCCACAACCCAGAAAGGAGGAGAAGACAGGTCTCAAACTATCAGAAGACAATCACAATGACTTACCCCTCAGACTGCCAAGCAAATCACTCTTGGCAGCTCCCTTGGGAGGAAAACTTGCACTTTTTGCAGACAATTGGCACATCATCACAAAAGACAAATGGGTCCTAAATATTGTAACTCAAGGATACAGGTTCCACTTGCACACTTTACCAAGGATAAAAGGAATGCCAAACCTGCCATCAAATCAATGGGCAGAGGCTCAAAGACAAATTACAGCACTCATGGACATGAGAGCCATTCAATAGGTTTCTACACAGGAGCAAGGACAAGGATTTTACTCAAGACTCTCTCTGGTTCCCCGAAAGGACAAAGCCTGGAGACCCATTCTGGACCTTTCAATTCTAAACATACCTGGAAGTACCCAAATTCAAGATGCTCACACTACAGCAACTTCTTCCCATGCTGGGAAAGAAGGCTTGGCTAGTAACGTTGGACCTCAAGGAGGCATACCTGCATGTCCCTGTCAGACAAAATTGCAGAAGATACCTCTGATTTATAGCAGGTACAACTCATTACCAATTCTCTGCACTGCCCTTTGGCTTATCTACTGCGCACAGGGTCTTCAGAAAATGCCTGGCACCAGTAATTGCATACTGCAGACAAAGAGGAATCCAAATATATTCGTACCTGGACGACTGCCTTATTCAAGCAGACAGCAAGGACATTCTTTTAAAACATCTGGCGTTTGTAAAAAACCTACTAAGTTGCCTAGGGTACACAGTAAACGAAAAGAAGTCAAAACTAGTGCCCTCACAAGACATAATATTCCTGGGTGCCAGCTTAAATTCAATGGCCCAGATGGCTTATCTCATCCCATACAAGCAAGGACAACTGACTCAATACTTCAAAATGATGGCAACAAAGACCCAACTCCCTGCAAGAAAAATTCTGCAGGCCTTGTGATTCATGGCATCTTGCATTCTACTAATACCATATGCCAAACTGCATATGAGGAAATTAAATGGTACCTGAAAAGCATATGGACTCCACAGCCACAGCTTGGAAACAATAATACAACTAATTCCCTGCCTTCAACAGGAGTTTCTATGGTGGGCTCAGGTATGTCACCTCAACAAGGGTCAGCCTTTCACCTTGCCCACAGCCAGGCAAACAATGACAACAGATGCATCGGACTACGCCTGGGGAGCACACATGGCAGGACAGTGTATTCAGGGCAAATGGTCTGCAGATCAAATGCATCTCCACATCAATCAAAAAGAGGTGCTAGCTGTACAAAATGGCCTAACAGCTTTCAAGGACCTCCTACATCCAGGACAACTTCTAATAAAGACTGACAACACCACAGTGATGTGGTACATAAACAAACAAGGGGGCACACATTCCTACCCCCTATGCAGGCAAGCAATGACCTTGTGGAACACAGCACTGACCTACCAAGTTCAACTACAAGCGCAATTCCTGCCAGGAAAGAAAAATACATTGGCAGACAAACTAAGCAGAAATATCATGGATCCTCACGATTGGAAACTAGACCCACAAGTATTCACAATGATAACTCAAAAATGGGGAGCCCAGACATAGATCTGTTTGCCTCCCCCCAAAACTACGAACTGCGAAAGTTTTGCACAAGGACATACCACACACTAGCTTGGAAAGTGGACGCCCTCTCATTCAGTTGGAAAACACTAACAGTGTATGCCTTTCCTCCACTGCCTCTTCTGGCAAAGGTGCTGCTAAAAGCCAGATTAGAGAGGCCACAAATGATACTCATTGCTCCAGACTGGCCACGCCAACACTGGTATCCAATATTAAGGAACATGGCTCAAGGCCCACCATGGATTTTACCTCAAATTCCTCATCTGCTGACTCAGCAAAACAATCAGATTCTACACAGCCCGCTCAAGACTTTAAATCTGGCTGCATGGCAGATTATCTAAACAACCAGTCAGCACTTCTCTCTACAGCTGTTATGGATGTCATTCTGGAGGCCAGGAGACCCAGTACCAGGAAAACCTACTCAGACAAATGGAAAAGATTCTGTGCCTGGAACCAGGCTAAAGGCCAAAATCTTCTTGTCCCAAATATTCCTCAGATTCTGCAATATTTAACTGAGATGTTGCACAAAGGCCTTTCCTTTTCATCTATAAAGATCCACGCTTCAGCTATTTCAGCTCATTACAACATTTTTTCACATCCATTATTAAGACAGTACCTCAGAAGGGCTAAGAACATAAGACCGCCCCGTAGAGCACCAACCCCAACTTGGGACCTCAATTTTGTTTTGGAAAACTTACACTACCGCCCTTTGAGCCAGCTTTTTCAGCTTATTTACAATTTTTATCATGGAAAACTGCCCTGCTGCTAGCAATAACTTCAGCACGAAGAGTCTCAGAGCTACAGGTCCTAATGGCAGTGGAGCCTTTCATCAAGACAGAGTCTCTTTACGAACTAACCCTTCCTTTATGCCAAAGGTAGTATCCAGTGTGGCTCTAAACCAAACCATTCATTTACCCACCTTTTATCCAAACCCCCAGAATAAAAGGGAAAGGCTCCTACACTCTGGACATTCACAGGCAATTACGTTTCTACTTGGATAAAACAAAGGTTTTCAGAAAATCTGATCAGCTCTTTGTATCCTATGCTGCAGGATCTCAAGGAAAGCCTATATCGGAACAGACCATTTCAAAATGGATAGGACATTGTATCCATTTCTGCTACACACACCATGGGAAACCTGTACCTGGTAACATAGGCCTCATTCCACCAGGGCTACAGCAACATCAGCAGCCTTCCTCAGAGGGGTACCAACCAAGGATATTTTGGAAGCTGCAACTTGGAGTTCAATGCACACCTTCACCAAGCACTACCACTTACCTCTATACTCAAAAAACAGAGCTGGCTTTGCCACTGCAGTTTTGCAGGGCCTGCTAGCTTCTCCAAACCCTGTTTAGTACCAACCGCCCAGCCTTAGCTTTGGGATTCAACCCAAGTGTGATGACTGCAGCAGTGTAACATGATGAACATAGTACAGTTTTGTACCTACCATAAATGTAGATGTTCGAGTGTTCACACTGCTGCAGTCCAGGTTACCCTCCCACCTGCCCCTCTTCTTACCTGGGTTTTATCTATAGCTCCCTGTTTATGCAATCTCTAAGATGTATTTCTGTATGATGTATTTGCTTACAGCTCTAGCTATTGTTTTCTACTTATGTAATTTACTTAGGATTATGTATTGCCTTCCTACTTGGGGGCACCTGACATGTGGGGCAAGAAAAACTGAAGAAAATGGCGTCGGCTGCCTCTTTTATACCCCTGTCGCACTGACGTCAGGGAAGAAGCGACAGCAACCGACGCCGGACCAAGACTTTGGAACTCTGGCTGACTGCGGGACTGCTTGACGGCAGATAACCCAAGTGTGATGACTGCAGCAGTGTGAACACTCGAACATCTACATTTATGGTAGGTACAAAACTACTTTCTGCAGGGCCTCATAGCCACTCCTAATCCTATCTAGGCCCAGCCACCCAACCTCAGCTTTGGGATTCAACCCAAGTGTAATGACTGCAACAGTGAAACATGATGAACATAGTACAGTTGTGTACCTACCATAAATGTAGATGTTCGAGTGTATTCACTGTTGCAGTCCAGGTTACCCTCCCTCCATCCCCCTTTTCATTGCTGGGACTTATCTGTACTTCTCTATTCTATACAACCTATGTGGTGTACTTGCTTGTAGATGAAGGTGATGTTTATGTTACTGCATGCTTTTTTATGAGCAGAATTTTTAGCCTACCCTTTTGGGGGCACCTGACATCTGGGGCAAGAAAAATTGAAGAAAATGGCGTCGGCTGCATCTTTTATACCCCTGGAGCAGTGACGTCAGGGAAGAGGCAACAGCAACCGACGGTGGACCAGGACTTTGGAATTCAGGCCGACTGCGGGTAGCCTGCCAGCAGGATAACCCAAGTGTAATGACTGCAACAGTGAATACACTCGAACATCTACATTTATGGTAGGTACACAACTGTACTTTCTCTGCACTTCCTTTTGGCTTATCTACTGCTCCCAGAGTATTCACAAAATGCCATTGCATACTGCAGGCAGAGAAATATCCAAATTTACCTGTACTTGGACCACTGAATTGCTGCTGCAGCACCTGACGTTTGTGAAAAACCTTCTCACTTCCTTGGGGTACACCATCAACGAAAAGAAATCAAAACTGGTACCCAGTCAAAAGATTGTATTCCTGGGAGTAAGCATGGACACAACTTCCCAGATGGCATTCCTCACCTCAGAAAAGCAAGTCTATCTGACAGACTACTTCAAACAAATGGCCACCAGAACCCAGCAATCTGCAAGAAAAATACTGCAAGCCTTGGGGTTCATGGCCTTATGTATACTGCTGATTCCATATGCAAGACTGCATATGAGGAAACTTCAATGGTCCTTAAAAAAGTCTTTGGTGCCCAGATTCTCAGGACCTGGAAACAGTCAATGTTCTGTAGTCCTATCTCGCCTTCATTCTTACATATGGGATCAGAGCCAATCCTCTGCTCCGACTCTGCCTATTTAAAAGTTGGAAGTCTTCTAGTTGCCTTGTGGCTAGGTAGGTATCCCATGGTGCACCAGTACAATCCCCAGATCTCGTTTGCCATGTCGACGAGTTTGGTTGTACTTCTCCTTGACTCTGGCTAAGTCTTTCAAATTTATTCAAAATTTTTGGATAATTCTCCACTTTTACCTTTGATACAGTTGTATAGCATTGTATAGTCATAGTTGCTGTAGTTTGCAAGTTAGAATAGTTAGCGTTTACCAGTGCGCCATTTGTGTGCAATTTCTTTTAGTACAGTTAGTCTTTTGGCTTTATAGTTCTTGGTATCCTGTGTGACAGTTTTTCTTGTTTTATAATTAGATATTAGTAATAGGTGTCTTTTGCGCTCATTTAGTCTGAGTGTGTTAAGTAGTTATAAGTCTTTTTTGCAGATTTTCCGCTTGTTGATATTATTAGATATGCAAACAGGTGAGTTTCTGTTCACCTTGTGTAATAAATTTACACTTTATTCCGGTTTTGGGTGTGCGAGTCTTTCTAATTCTCGGTGTCCCCCCCTAGGTCTGTTTTAGTTAGAGGACCTAGTTTTCTTTTCTTCCTGCCCAGGCTAGGCCCGTTTAATTTAGAGGGACCTAGTCCTCGTGGTGTCTCTCTACCATTCCTGTAGGGCTAAGCCCATTTAAGTTAGAGGAACTAGTCCTCTCTTTCTGTGCATGTGTGAGAGTTCTTTTTCTGTGAAAATGTCTAAGGAAAACAAGGGCCATAACCCATCTGGCTTCAAAAAAATGCATAAAATGCTCACAGAAGATGTCTATAACGGATGGCCACAGTAACTACATTTACTGTCTTGGGGCCATCCACTTACAGGAAACTTGCTTACTTTGCCACTCTTTTAGTGCTAGGGTATTGCAAGAAAGAAAAAATAAGCTCATTCTAAAAGGTCTTGTAAAACCTTCCTTTGAGGAAGATCTGGCTAGCTCTTCCTTCTGTGCTAGATCGCAGGGATCTAAAAAGGAAAAGTCCTCTAAGAGGCCCTCCTCGGCACCGGCTGGTGTCTCAGAGCCGCCTCTTAAAATGACTAAATCTGACAAATCTACTGTCTCGGCTCCACAGAGTTCGGAGCCGATTGAGAGTTGTACTACGGTGATTACAGGGTCGGCGCCAAGTAGCTCGGAGCCAACCACTTAGAATATTCTATGGAGCCAGTCGATGGAACCTCTACCGGTCTCCCCTACATTGAAGTCACCAATATTGCAGAGATCCCGTTCTACTCTGTCTTCCAGGAGTTTATTGGAAGATGTGGAGAGGGTAGTCCTGAGACGTTTGAAATAGTCTGCCTTACCGAAATTGTTGTTGGCTCCGACCCAGTCTGTTCCGGGGCCAATTGAGTCCATTCAGCCCCTTTCAGTCATTCCTCCTCTGAGCCATGCTGGCCTTTCGGAGCTGGAGTGTTTGATACCGCTGGTGGAGCCCTCCGTTCCAGCTCCCTCTGTTGTTGTTTTGGAGCAGAGTTCCACTCCAACACTCTCGGTGCCATCTGTGGTGTCTAGTAGCTGAAGCTCCCTGGTCGGCCCCGACCGGGATGCTTGGAACTTAACCTCTTCAGTTCCTTGCCTCCCTCTCTGGGATTGGCGAGGGTGAGTTCGGATCCTACATCTGTCTCTGAGCTGATGGCTCTGGATCCGATGGCATCCTCTGTCTCCTCGGAGCCAGAGAGGTCGGCATTCAAGCTGATGAAGAGTGTGCTGTCCCGATCTTAAGCTCCTACCAGGGGTACCGACACTAACCCTCCCCCAGGGCGCACCTACTTCTGTCTCAGCTCCTACTCTCTCCCTGGACAGCAGAGACCCACAGCCTCAGGAGCCACCGGCCGGTGGCCCCCACTCTTCTGAGACCTCCCAGGAATATTCTTCCGAGGAGCCCCCCGGAAGAGAACATGTAAGAGGAAGCATGTAGACTCCCAGGATGAGTCTCTGACCACCGACTCTGACCTTGAGGAGTCAGAATGGTCCCCCCAAGTTGTCCTGTGATGATGTCTCCTTCTTAGACATCCTGGAAATCCTTAAGCAGAGGTGCAGCTGGCCCACTGTCACCCCTGATGAGGAGTGAGTGTACCTGAAGGCTTTCAGGTCTCATCCTTAAGCCTCTTGGGCGTCTCCACCCTTCGAACTGATGGAGCTAGTTACTCGAAAGGTGTGGGGGATACTCCTGATGCTGTGGAACCAGTCCCCAGGAGGTCAAATAAGTTTCTTTCTGCACCCCGAGAAAAGGAATTTTTGTCTAAAGGTGTTCCCATAGATGCCATGGTGGCGGCGGCGGCCACTAAGAAAGAACTAGCAGAAACGTCTTCTTCTGTTCATCTGCCAAATAAGGAGTCTCGAACGATGGACAGATACAGGAAGCATATTTTCTCTTCAGCGGCATTTACCCTTAGATCTCTGAACTACCTTACACACTTCACAATGCTTCAGAGAGATCTCCTTAAGGAGTTAGGAGATTCTCTACAAGGTAGATGTACTGAGGGAGTCCCTGACTTAGGTGTCTGCCCAGTTGTCCACTTTAAACTCTATTGTCAACTCGTCCATGAGGCTTATCTCGTGTGCAGCCGATGGAGCGAGTAGAGCAGTGGGTTCAGGAATTTCCCTAAGGCGTTTGTGTAATTTTGCGGAACCGTTCAATTCTATCTTGACCAACGCCCCCTTCGACGGTTCTTCATTGTTTGGACCCAAGGTAAAGGACACTCTCACCCAGTGCGAGCAAGAAGGAAAAACACTCTGTGCCGTGGGAGTACGTTTTACTGTCCCCTTTAGACCATACCCTAAGGGTCAGAGGGGTGGTAAAACGTGGTTCAAGAAGTCCCAGAGGTTTTTCCGGGATGCACAGGGTGAATCCTCATTCAGAGGAGGAGGAGGAAATGGTAGACATCACCCTAGAGGCAGGGGCGGACTGCAAAACCAGGGAGGCTGCGATTCCTTTCGGGGCCGACCTTACCAGCGCTCCGAATGTGGGGCCTGACTGTGCTTCTCTAGGGCCGGTAGGGGGTCGCATTTCTTTGTATCCAGAAGCCTGGCTAAGTATCCCTCAAGACAAATGGGTACAAAGAATTATTACCAGAGGTTATGTCATACCCCTTTTTCTCCTACCTTTTGTTCCCAAAAGATCCCGGATGTTCCACCCAATCACAGTCAGCTGTGGAGGTCAGCAAGTTACTGGCAAAGAGTCATCCAAACCGTCCCAGCAGACCAAATAGGATCCGGAACTTACTCCAGATTCTTTTTAGCGCCAAAACGTACAGGGGACTGGAGACCCATCTAGGACATCAACAGATTGAACGAATCAGTAAAGGAGGACAAGTTCTAGATTGTGACACTGCAGTCTATACTCCCTTTATTAGGGAAAGACAATTGGATGTACTCAATAGATCTCCAAGACCCCTACTACCACATAAAAATGGACAGGGTGTTGAGGAGTCATCTACGCTTCCAGCTGGGCGCCAGTCATTACCAGTTTTGTGTTCTGCCTTTTGGTTTCACCACAGCCCCCATGGTGTTCACCAAGTGTATGGCAGTAGTGACAGCTCACCTGAGACATCGAGGATTCCAGGTGTTTCCGTATCTTGACAACTGGCTCTTGACCGCCCCCACCAGGCATCTACTTCTTCAGACTAGGGACGCTACCATTCAGCTTTGTGCCCACTTGGGAATTTCTATAAATTGGGAAAAATCTGCCTTATTGCCCTCTCAATCTGTGATTTTTATAGGCGTAGAGATAGACACAGTAGACATGCTGGCTTTTCTTCCTGTAGAAAGGGCACATAGTGTGGTTCTTCAAATTCAACGTCTTCTCCCCTTACGAAAGGTCAAAGTCAAGACTATTCTGCAGCTTCTAGCGACCATGGCTTCCACCATATTACTAGTGCCACTAGCCAGACTACACATGAGGTTTCTTCAGTGGCTGCAGGTGACCCAGTGGTCTTTCCAGCACCTACCATTATCTCATCACATACTGCTGACAGACACTTGCAAGAAGGACCTCATTTGGTGGACTCTACCCAATCAGTTAACCACAGGCACTTCATTTTTTCCTCGCCAACCCGTTGCCACTGTGACCACGGATGCCTCACAGATAGGGTGGGAGGGGCATTATCTATGCAGGACTGTCCAAGGTACATGGCAACATCACGAGGCTCACCTGCATGTCAACATTCTAGAGATGAGGACGGTGCTTCTGGCAGTGCAAGCATTTTACGACCTTCTGCCTCTGGGGACTATTGCAATACAATCAGACAACATGTCTGTAGTATGGTATATCAACAAACAGTGCGGAACCAGATCTTACCCACTCTTTCGAGAGGCCATTTGAGTGTAGAAATGGGAATTATCTTCCCAGCTTTTCCTGGTGGCAACACACATTCCAGAGACAACCGATGTGATCGCTGACAAGCTCAGCCGGGCAATCCTGATGCCTCACGAGTGGTTTCTGAAACAGGAAATAGCAGAGCAGATTTTCCGCAGATGCGGACAGCCTTGCTGCAATCTCTTTGCCAGCCCAAGCAATGCCAAATGCAGCAGCTACTTCTCCCTCATTCCCCCTCCGGGGGGTGTCACCAAGAGACGCACTTGTTCACGATTGGCCCCTGGGTCTCCTTTATGCCTTTCCTCCCTTTCCTCTCATACCCAAGGTTATTCAGAAAGCGAAACGGCTGGGAAGCAAACTGATCCTCATTGCCCCTTACTGGCCTCGTCAGGTTTGGTTCTCCTTTCTCTGTCCTCTTTACATAGACGATCCTTGGATTCTGGACCCAGTACCAGATCTCTTGACTCCCATGTCAGGCTCGCTTCACCCCTCCTTACACACACTCAATTTGACAGCTTGGCTGTTCCAGTTCCATCCCTAGTCAGGCTTCACGACTTCTCACCCTCCGTGACTCATATCCTTATGTCCTCTCATAAACCTTTCACTAGGAGACTTTATTCCAGTAAATGGAGGAGGTTCTCTGTATGGGCGGAGAAAAAGAATGTTGACCCTTATACCGCCTCCATTCCAGTGGTTTTGGAATTCCCGTCTGAGCTTTTCCGTCCGGGATCTGCAGCTGCCACCATCAGGGTTCAATTGGCAGCGATTTCAAATTTTCATCTAGGCATACAAGATTCTAATCTGATGTCACATAGGCTGTGCAAAACTTTCCTTAAAGGTGCCACTCTGTTAAGATCCCCATTTCAAGAACCTGTTGCTTCATGGGATTTAAATTTTGTGTTATCCAAATTGACTTCTCCGCCCTTTGAGCCTTCTCATTCATCCCCTTTGAAATTCTTGTCTTGGAAGACTTTGTTTTTGGTGGCTGTCACATTGGCCAGATGGGTGTCAGCATTAACAAGCATTGTCTGTAAAACCTCCTTACCTGATTTTTCACAAGGACAGAGTATCTCTTCGTACTAATCCTTCTTTTGTCCCCAAGGTCTGTTCCCATGCCACTTTGAATCAATCCATAGAACTTCCGGTGTTCTTCCCAAGTCATTCCAACGCAGCTGAATACAGGTTTCATCAGTTGATTGTACATAGACAATTACGTTTTTATTTGCACTGGACTAAGGAATTCAGGAAATCAGATCCGTTATTTATTTCCTTCTCCAAATCCAGGTCGGGTTTACCAGTTTCCAAAGTGACACACTCAAATTGGATTTCTAGCTGTATAGCTTACATTTACACCTCTGAGGGTAGAACTTTACCCTTCAAAATCAAGGCTCATTCTACGAGATCTCAGTCTTACCTCTGCAGCCTTCCAAGCCAGGGTCCCACTTGATAATATTTGTGCAGCAGCAACTTGGGCTACCCCTCACACATTTATTACTCATTACAAATTAGATTCTACCTCCAGGGGTATAGCATCCTTTGGTTCTACGGTACTCAGGAGTATTTTTCCTTGAGCCACCCATATGGTGCTAGGGACGCTGTCCCATGTGCAAGAATGAAGACTAGATAGGTCTACAGAACATAAAGAAGTTATGTACTCACCATAATGTTTCATGTTTGTAGTCCATCTCGCCCTGCATACTTACGAGCCCACCCCCATCCTGGAAATACCTGGAGACAGAAAATACTGTTATTCTCTGGAGACCTTTTATTCTCTGGAGACCTTTTAGTATTGGCTTCTTTCTGTATGTTGGTTATTATTTTTCTTAGCAGCAAACAAGATCTGGGGATTGTATTGGTGCACCATGGGATACCTACCTAGCCACGAGCCAGCTAGAAGACTTCCAGCTTGTAAAGAGGCCGAGTCGGAGCAGAGGATCGGCTCCGATCCCATATGTAAGAATGAAGGGTGAGATGGACTGCAAACATGGAACATTATGGTGAGTACATATCTTCTTCTTACATGAGGAATGTGCAGCAGGTGCTAAAGAAGACAAGAAAATCTGCAATTAGAAAATCTTAACAAGTGGAAAATGTACCTAGGCAAAACCCAGAGCTCTAATCAGGATTATATACTACTGTATCTGATGTCTTTTCTATACATCTCATCTTGTAAATTATCAGATCCAACACCCGCACTCAGGGTTTTCAATCCATGACCTCTGCCTCCTCCACCCGTAACTCCGTGCTGTGACTGCCTCTCCTCAAATCTCATTTGCCGCCGAGTTCAGATTCTGGTCCAGGAGCTCCATCATCAGCATATCCTTTTTGGATATGTTTTATTGTGATTTGTATACCCTTTTTTTTTTCTTGCTGTGTCTCCACTGTTTTTCGTCTAGTTACAGTTAGGTTGTTAGGTGGTGAATAAGTACTTTATTCCTCTCGCTCCACAAGTAGCATCAGGTGTGTGCCTTTCTCTGCAAAAAAGGAAAAGCCGTATTTTTATTAGTAGTGTGTTAGGATATTGTAGTTATTTCTAATCATAGTTAACAGTACTTTCTTAGTGTTTGTTGTTTATCACTAGGATTTTTAATGTCATTTTTGACTTTTCTGTAGAGCGTTCGTTGTGAAGTTGTTGTGTTTGTTGTGCTGTTTGTTTTCTTCCCTTAAGTATTATGAACAAAGCTTAATGCATTAGCTGTGGGCATAAATTGCCAACTGAGGACACTCATGACAAGTGCATCTACTGCTTGGGTGCACTTGGAGATAAGTGTCAGGCCTGTACTTCTTTGTGCTCCATAGCCCTTAAAGAAAGGAAGGATAAGCAGGTCATGAAAAGGTCCTCTCCATCCTTCATCTGCTTCTTCACCCTCTTCCTCCTCCAGCAAAAAACTAGGTAGAAGAGAGAGGGAGAGATCCAAAGAAAAGAAAAGTCAAAGGTCAGGAGTAAAGAAAAGGGAAGAGCGCAAATGCTGTTTTTCCACCAAGGTCCAGCTGAAGTCGAAGGTTCATTGATCTTCAGCACTTCCAGCTCCAACCTCTTTGGGTCATTCGGTGCCACTTCAGCCCTAGTCACCATTTGTCATGGTCTGAGTCCTCCAACTCCACCACTTTAAGCATTGCCACTCCTTTCCTCTTTAAGGACCCTTCTGCTTTTTTAGACTAGCTCCAGTCCTCCTTTTGTCTGATTACACTGGTGACATTTTCTCCAGGTCCTTGTCTTTACCTTACTTGGCTCCGAGTCTTGTCATTCTGGATTCGATCTTTGGATCGGGTAACTGCTAAGATTGTCTAAGCCACCCTCAGTGGCTTCTTCAAAGTCCTCTAGGTCAGTTGGGAAGCCTTAAGCCATCATTTGTAGAGCAACTGATGCATTCCCTTTAGGCACTGATACACCTAGGAATCATCTTTGCCATCTTAGGTCCCTGGGTCTGATGTTTTGGCTTCCCAGTCTTTTGGTTCCTTTCTAAATTCCCTTGGTTCTGGGATTATCTGGTCCAATTCAGCTGCCCTCCTCCAGCAGCGTTAATGGCTTAGTTTCTTCTGACACTGTCTCTGTCTTTAACATTCTGTACTCTGGCTCTGTTGGAGCCAAGTGTTCCTGACCGGTGCCCTGGGATCAGCCTTCAGAGTTTGAATCGTTCCCTTCTTCTCTGTATGCTTTGACTGTCAGTAGCTCATATCTCAGTCAGAGCCAGACGACTCGGCATCAGGTCTTCAGATCTAAGGAGTGCTTAGTCTGGCTTCATTTTCTGATTTCTAAAATATGGAGGAGATCCTCTTCCATCCAGAGACAGGAGCATCGACAGTAGCATCAGATCCATCCCCATTCCCTTACCCTCTCTCTGTGGATTTGCATCAGCTGGCTTTAGGAATAGCCCATTGGGTCTCAGGCTCCATTCCATCATTCTGTTCAGGAACCCCCATCTCTTCTGTGTTTCTTCCTGCTTCTCCACTCAGGAAGGTATACAGGAAGAGTAAGTGCAAGAGGAAGCATTTACATTCCACTGCAGAGTCCTTCACAGAGGATGCTAACCTAGAAGGAGAAGGCTCCCCCCAAATCTCCCCATGAAGGTACTTCCTTTGGTAATTTGCTTGAAATATTTACAGTGTGGAGGGAGTGGACCACCAAAGCTCCTTCCATGGAGGAGTCTGTTTTTCTGGACTTCTCTAATGTGGGCTTAAACACATCCTGGGTTGTCCTCACTCCAGGTGCCTTTGTAGACTGGGTGTCTCTGTAGGCTTGCAGAAAATCCAATGTGGTAGAACCAATCTCCAGGAAACCTGATAAAACTTTTTGTCCTTGAGGTAACCTGGTTATGGCAGCCACATAAAAATACATCTCTGAAAGTTTTGCATTCTGTCTGGCTGACAGAGATTTTTGGGCATTGGGCCATTTGGAAAAGCACTTTGCCACTTTAGCCACCTTTGCCTTACTGCTGATTTATCTTGCCCATTTGACTAGACTTCAGTGGACCTTATTGCTGAAGTGTCAAAGATCATTAAGACTTAGCATACTCCAGACATTCAGAAAAACCTTGTGGCTCAGTTGTCTATAATGCAGTGTATGTTTAACATTTCCATGAGGCTTTTGCCTACCATGTCTGATGAAATGTCCCAAGTGCCAGGAACACATGCACTTAAGCATTTTTGCGGACTATTTCAGGGCATCATTTTTGTTCTTTCCTTTTGGCCAGAGGTCAAAGAGACTCTGACTAGAAGTGAGCTGACTAGGAAGATGCTGTCTGCAGTTGAAGTTCACTTTTCTACCCCTCAGAGGTTTTTCTCTAGGAACCAGAAAGGTGGAAAGCATTTCTTTTTTCACAGATTGCAGCAGCCTTTCCAGGATTCCCCAATGTAGATTCTGATTTCCATTTTCTATTAGATTTTTTGGCAACTAATAACATTACATTTAGTACAGCTTTACCATGTCTAGGCAATTCAGATCCTATATCCCAGATGAAAAGAATAATTTCCTTGGTTACAAACTTGTTTTCCCTATGTAATTTTCTTAGTTACAATCTTGTTTGCCCTATATTTCTTTCAAAGTATTGTGTAGGGAATTGTTAAAATCTGCCAACTCGTTACATTCCTAAAAATAAAATGTTTCCAGTTTACTTCTGTTGTCTTCATCACATTTGTAGGATGCTCTTTTCCTGTTGAAAAGTCGACTGAAGTCTTACTGGGCTATAAAACACATATGCAGACACTTCCTTGAAAAAAAATCCTAAACCTTTTGGACTTGGCATATTTTGGAGCCTTATAAATTTCTTTCCTTTGTAAATTACCTTTATTGTTTTTTTGTAAATCCCTTGTTTTTCTTGCCTTGGCTCTAAATGTGAGGCAGTAAGAGTGGGAAGACATCTGTTCAGAGGACACAGCTTGTCAGATAGAAATCCTCCCACCTTAGTTCTCGTCTCCACCTCTTTTTATGTTAGCCTTTGTAACCTTGTTATTCTGTCAGAAAGTGCAAATGCCAGCATTGCCCTACCTATAAAATTCCAGCTGACCCTGTCAAATGCTATATCCTTCTTTATCACTGTTGCATTATGCTTTACTCTTGGGATATCTTGCCATGGATAGCCTAATGGATAGCCTAATATCTGGTCTGTATACCAAAGCCATTATAAATTCAAGGCATCGTACGTCCAACATGCAAGGGGCAAGGTACATATGCAATATATTTCTTCTTTGCGGTTTGTTTTCATGTCATCCAGGAAGGGAAAATGAGTGTGGGAGACAGATTCCCCTTGAAGATAGACACTTAGACGTGCCTTCTTTGTTTGAGTGCTATGCAGGACCATACTTGGTGTGATATCCGTCAGGCGTTTGTCCCGAAGACACTACAAATCTGCTTGTCATCCCTTTCTATGTATTTGAAAAAAAAAGTCTGAAGTTATTGACCCTGAATACCATAGCCAAATCCACCCATCCCGAAGTTTAGCTCCCACTTAAGAAAAAAGATAAAGTGCAAACTGAACCTGCTGCTGTCCATCTTCCACTGGATGCCTCCCCTGGGCCCAGTGATTGGATAGTTTTTACATCATTTCTCTCTGACAAGACCCACCTTCTTATTTCACTTTGGTTCTCTGGGATCTGTTGGAGCAGGGAACCATCCAGCCTGTCCCTTTGTCTCAGCTGTGAACAGGTTTTTATTCCAGAATGTTTTTGGTTCCTAGTAGGGATTGTGGATCTCGGCACCATTCTCAAGGTTCCTTCCTTCAGGATGTTTACTCCTCAGACCATATGATCGAACTTTTGAGAGTTAGAACGTTTTAATGGAGATCTCCGTACAGCGTGGAATGGGAACATTTCCCTTTCCTGCACTGTAGTGCGATCTCGGAGTTGGTGTATTTAAAGAGTGGGAGGTGTGGGGGGTGGAGGGGGGCCCTGCCTCCCTGCTTAAAACATTCAGGTAGGTTATTTGTGTAGTTTTTTTTTTTTATTAAATGTTCGAACTTTGTTCGATCATATGGTGTTGACCATATGACGGCCGAACTTTTGAAAGTTCGATCATCTAATATAGACCCCTTCATATTCACCCTCTGTCTCAGGAAGATGTTCATCGTGCATACAGCTGCAGTCATAACAGATGGGTTCTCCTGCCGTCAGGCGGGTCCTCGGTCGGCCAAATTCCAAAGTCTAGGTCCGGCGTCGGTTGTCGTCGCTTCTTCCCTGACGTCAGTGCGACAGGGGTATAAAAGAACCAGCCGACGCCATTTTCTTCAGTCTTTCTTGCCGCGCGGTGCCCGAAGCAGAAGCAGTTCGCAAGTGCCAGTCGGCCAGCTCCTGAGATTACGAATATTTTTCAACCAAAGACTTCTAGAAAGCTAAGTACCCCGTTGGGGAAACTTTTCTTGCCTCAGACCGATGTCAAAGTTAATAATTGCATTTCATGTGGGAAGCAAATACTGCATAAGGATTTCCATTCCCTCTGTATACCTTGCTTAGGCCCAGACCACGACGTCTCGGCCTGTCGTTTTTGTGCTACATTCAACAGACGCACTATTAGGCATCGGGCGGAGTTCGCCCAACACTATTTTGGCAAAAAGTTTAACTACAACATGTTGTTGGATACTCCGACTCCAATTTTGAGTAAACGACGTAAAGATAAGGACCAACATACGAGGTCCGCGACTTCTACCGACACCACGCTAAAGCCGACTACATGTGCTCCGGTTCTCAGCGAGTTGCCTACGCAGCCCCTGACTACCGATGACACTTCATTAGCGGTGTCTTCTGTGCCCGAGGTCGCAGGCTCTTCGGCCCACACCCCGACTACAGATACCGAAGTCACTCTTGGCGGGGAAACTCTGAGTTCAGATAGGCCTGCCACCTCTCAAGGTGTCTTCAGGCCTTCTTCTTCTTTTTCCATTAAGGCTTACACTAAATCTAAAGCAACCATGCATTCTAAAAGACAAGCTCCACAGGGCCCCTCTCAAGGCCCCATGCCTAAAAGCAGATGCTCAAAATGGCTGAGGATTTTGATTACTCTTATCAGGGGTCCCCCCCCCCCCGGACTAAAGACCCAGAGTGGAGGAAGAATACCTTTCCTCGGACCAGGCCTCCATTACTTCAGAGCATTCTGAGGACCAGGAACATTCTTACTCCCCTTTCGAAGATTCTGATGCAGAGGAGTCCATTCCTTCTGTCTCCCCCCCTGAGGATTACTCTTTTGGGGAAACCTTGCATACCTTGAGGGAACACTTCCTCTGGGAAGGCCAAGAGTACTCAGACTCCAAGAAAAGGCTCAGGGATTTCCTCTTGCTCCCTCAGTACAGGCCTCTGGCTATACCTCCTGTCTTAGACATATTAGATGGTGTGTATTCAGAGGCCAGCCTTAACCCAGATTCTTTACCTCCAGCTCCAGTCAAGCCTGACAGGTATTATCGGGTTCATGATTCACACCAATTCCTTTACAAAAGCCATACGGCTGACCCAGAAACTATTTCACAGGGTCCCAAGGGAATTAAGGCCTCCACTGCCAAAAATCCATTACCTTCAGAGAGAGATTCCAGAGCTTTAGAAAGGTGGGGGGAAAAGGTGTACACCTCGGCCACTTTAACCATGAGGGCATTAAACTGTCAGTTCCATATGTTAAAGTATCAACAGTTTTTGTTATCTCAGTTGAAAAGCAAAATGTCACAACCTGAACAACCAGACTTGAAGGAGTTGCAGGATTTGTTGCATAGTGCAGAGTAAGTGGGTAAACATACCTTGCAATGTGGTTTTGATGCTTTAGAGGCCTCTTGTAGAGCTGCTGTTACAGGATCAGTCATACGTAGACATGCTTGGCTCAAAGTGCAAACCTTACCAGATCATGTCAAAGCTAAATTACTAGATGCACCTCTTCAAAAATATGTATTGTTTGGTGTTAAAGCTGAGGAGGTATTAAAGAAAATGGAGGAAAAGGCAAAATCAATGCAAACAGTGAAAGATTTCCTACAGGTACAACCGCCACGTTTCAGTAGAAATTGGCCTTCAAAAAATTGGTCCTTTCCAGCCACAGACAGACCTCAAAGAGGTAGATACAGGCGCCCGAGAGGTAGAGGGCAATCTCAAGGATCATTTAGAGGCAGACAATGGCAAACACCTACACCAAGAGGGGGTGAGGATAGTTCACAGCCATTCAGAAAGCAGACCCAATGACTTTCCCTTTGCATGCCAAGCAAGGCTCAAATGGCAGCACCTTTAGGGAAAACTGGCATTATTTTCAAAAATTGGCATATTGTCACAAAAGACAAATGGATCCTGGACATTATAAACAGAGGCTACAGATTCCACTTTCACACCCTTCC
This sequence comes from Protopterus annectens, assembly GCF_019279795.1. Lineage (NCBI taxonomy): Eukaryota > Metazoa > Chordata > Ceratodontiformes > Protopteridae > Protopterus > Protopterus annectens. The sequence continues at coordinate 455,339,955 of NC_056745.1, forward strand.
AAAAATGAGAGGCATGCCAAACCTGCCACACAATCAAAGGGCAGAGGCACAAAACAAATTTCAGATCTCATGGACATGAAAGCTATTCAAGAGGTACCTGCACAAGAACAGGGTCAAGGTTTTTATTCCAGACTATTCCTGGTACCAAGGAAGGGCAAAGATTGGAGACCTATTTTGGACCTCTCCATCCTAAACACATATTTACTCGTACCAAAGTTCAAGATGCTCACATTACAGCAGCTTCTTCCCATGCTGGGCAAGGAATCTTGGCTGGTGACATTGGACCTCAAGGAGGCATACCTGCATGTCCCAATCAGACAAGATTGCAGAAGATACCTCAGATTTCTTGCAGGTTCATCCCATTATCAATTCTCTGCATTGCCCTTTGGCTTATCTACTGCAGCCAGAGTGTTCACGAAATGCCTGGCATCAGTAATTGCCTTCTGCAGACTTCAAGGGATACAAATATACCCATATCTGGACGACTGCCTGATCCAAGCGGACAGCAAACACACACTTCTGAAACACTTGGCGTTTGTAATAATGTTGTTGAATTCTCTGGGATACACAGTCAACAAAAAGAAGTCAAGACTAATACCCTCTCAAACAATAATTTTCCTGGGTGCCAGCTTGGATACAAACACCCAGATGGCCTACCTCACGCCAGAGAAACAAGGGCAATTAACTCAATACTTCACAAAACTGGCAACCTTCACCAGGCTGACTGCAAGGAAAATCCTGCAGGCTCTGGGATTCATGGCATCTTGCATTCTGCTAATCCCATGTGCAAAGCTGCATATGAGGAAACTTCAATGGTACCTAAAAAACTTATGGTCTCAACACAGCCACAGTTTGGAAACAATCATACCACTGATTCCATGTCTTCAAAAGGAATTTCTGTGGTGGGCTCAAGCATGCCAAAGAAACATAGGTCTCCCATTCTGCAAGACTCAAGCAAATCAAGTCATCACAACAGACGCCTCGGACTATGCCTGGGGGGCGCACATGACAGATAGGTGCATTCAGGGCAAATGGTCACAAAAAGAAAAGCACCTACACATCAATCAAAAGGAAATGCTAGCAGTAATAAATGCTATTATGGCTTTCAAAGACCTACTGCATCCAGGCCAGCAATTGATAAGAACAGACAGCACCACAGTGATGTGGTACATAAACAAACAGGGAGGAACTCATTCATATCCCCTGTGCAGACTAGCCATGTCCCTTTGGAACATGGCTCTGGAATTGCAAATCCAACTTCAAGCACAATTCCTGGCAGGGAAGGAAAACACACTGGCAGACAACCTGAGCAGAAATATGACAGATCCACACGAATGGAAGTTGCATCCTCAAGTTTTTACAATGATAATTCAAGCATGGGGAAGGCCAGACATAGATCTATTTGCCACCCACAGAAATTACCAATTGACAAAATTCTGCTCAAGGACCTTTCATCCACAGGCCTGGAAAGTGGACGCACTCTCTTTCAGTTGGACAACAATGACGGTTTATGCCTTTCCACCTCTTCCACTGCTGGCCAAAGTTCTATTAAAAGCCAAAGCAGACAGACCAAAGATGATTCTCATTGCTCCAGACTGGCCAAGACAACACTGGTACCCACTCCTGAGGAGCCTGACACATTCCCCACCATGGATCCTGCCTCTAATGCCTCTTCTACTGACTCAGCACAACTTCAAAACTCTTCATAGTCAGCTGAAAACACTCAATCTAGCCGCATGGAGAATTCCTTAAATTCACAGCAGACCCTACTGTCCAAGGAGGTGCAGGATGTCATTTTGGAGGCCAGAAGGCCTTCTACTAGAAAAGCCTACTCCGCAAAATGGAAACTGTTTTGTGTCTGGAATCAGAAAAAGGGTCAGAATCCTGGAATACTGAATTTACCTCAAATACTACAGTACCTAGCCGAGCTGCTAAGCAGTGGACTTTCATTCTCCTCCATCAAAATTCATGCCTCAGCCATTTCTGCAGAGTACAACACTGATCCTCCTTTATTCTCTCACCCTCTCTTAAGACAGTTCCTCAGAGGGCTAAGAATATAAAACCCCAAGGAAGCAACCAGTACCTGCTTGGGACCTCAATTTCATTCTAGAAAAACTAACCCTGCCTCCTTTTGAGCCAGCTGCTTCAACAGATCTGCAATATTTGTCATGGAAAACAGCCTTCCTTCTAGCTATCACCTCAGCGCGCAGGGTTTCGGAACTACAAGCCCTCATGGCTGTGCAGCCTTTCATCATTTTCCATCAGGACAGAGTTTCCTTACGAACCAATCCTTCATTTATGCCAAAGGTAGTATCCAGGGTAGCCGTGAATCAGGCTATCCACTTACCTACGTTTTACCCTAATCCACAAAACAAAGGGGAGAGGCTACTGCATTCCTTGGACATTCACAGACAGCTTCGTTATTATTTGGACAGAACAAAGCCTTTCAGAAAATAAGAGCAACTCTGTGTCCTATGCTACAGGTGCTCAAGGGAAGCCTATTTCCAAACAGACAATCTCAAAATGGATAGCCCCCTGCATATGCTTTTGTTACTCTTTTCATGGTAAAACTGTACCTACAGGCATCAGATCTCACTCCACAAGGGCCACAGCTACCTCTGCTGCCTTCCTCAGGGGGGTACCTACCAAAGATATTTTGGAAGCAGCCACTTGGAGTTCTGTACATACTTTTTCTCCATGCACTACCATTATACTCCAAAACTAGAGCGGGCTTTGCCACTGCAGTCTTGCAGTGCATCCTGGCTCCACCTAGTTCCACTAAGTGCCTACCACCCCTTTATTAGCTTTGGGATTCTACCCATCTGTTATGACTGCAGCTGTATGCACGATGAACATAGTACAGTTTTGTACCTACCATAAATGTAGAGTGCTAATACAGCTGCAGTCCAGGTTTCCCTCCCTCCTTCCCCTCTTGGGACAGGACTTATGGCTAACACCTCCTCATACAACCTCATTGGGGTATTCTTTTATGGTGTATTTGCTTGCAACTACTGTTTTTTGATTATATTGCATTTGCTTTACTACATAAATTTATGTTTTGCCTTCCTTCTGGGGGCACCTGACATCTGGGGCAAGAAAAACTGAAGAAAATGGCGTCAGCTGGTTCTTTTATATCCCTGTCGCACTGACGTCAGGGAAGATGCGACGACAACCAACGCCGGACCTAGACTTTGGAATTCGGCCGACGAGGACCCGCCTGATGGCAGGAGAACCCATCTGTTATGACTGCAGCTGTATTAGCACTCGAACATCTACATTTATGGTAGGTACAAAACTGTACTTTTTTACATTTCTCCATTTCTTTTTCTCATTATCAGTTCTCTGCTTTGCATTTTGGTCTTTTTATAGCTCCATGGGTATTACCCAAATGTCTGGCCCCTGCAGACTTCAGGGAATTCACTGTTCCCTTATTTGTATGACCTACTGATTCAAGTCCCCTCTCAGCAGCTCCTACTTCAAAATTTACATTTCACTATGCTTCTGCTGCCCATTGTGTGATTCACCTTCAGTCCCAAAAAGTATGTGTTTGACACCCTGTCAGAGCCAAGCAGTTTTGGATTGCAGGATTGAGACCATCCCAATGTTGGCTTGTTTTCCACCTCAAGATCCTCTTTTTGACTACTTATTTCCAGTCTCCTCTTGCACTTCTTCCTGCAAGGGAATTTCTCTCAACTCTGGGGTACATGTCATCCACGATTCCCATGGTTCATTTTGCCAAACTGAACATGAGGAAATTTTCGTGGTATCTCAAGCCTGTGTGGCTCTAGCACTGCCACCCTCTGGAATTTAGTTCCTGTTTTACCCTGCCTCAAACTCTCTCTCTCTCTCTGCTGGTGGACTCATCAGATTTCCCTAAATCCAGGTCTGCCTTTTCAGGTTCCTCCTTTTACTGAAAAGCTGTATACGGATGCTTCTGGTTAAGGTTGGGTGCTTCCTTCAGAATCCTGAAAGTCCAGGGTGTTCACTCCTTTCAACAGATGTCAGATCATAGCAGTATCAAAGAGGTGAACACTCTAATCCTAGCTCTTCAGGACTTTCACTCAGTGTGTTCCAGGTCCTCTGAAGTTTTTTTTTTTTTTTTTTTTACAAACACTACCACAATCATCATATGGTACATCAACAAGCAAAGGGGCACAAAATCATAAGCCTTGGCTCTTCAGGCTTGGGACTTTTTCAGTCTGCCATCACCTGGTTCAGACTCTCTTTCAGCAGGTCCTCCTTTCCAGTGGATGCTTCACATGAAGTGTTTCTGGACATTGTACATCTCTGGGGTTCTCCTCATGTACATGTCTTTGCCTCCCCTCTGAATAGAAAACTTCCCCAATTCTGTTCAAGTTCCAAGTCCGCTGGCTTGTTAATTGGACACCTTGTCTTTGTCTTGGAAGTGGATGTTTCCATTCGCCTGCCGTCCTATTCTTGTACTTCCCAGGTTCTTGCACAAGATCATGTGGGACGCATCAAAACTCTTGCTGGTGAGAATGTTTTGGCCCAGACAGCACTGTCCGTCTTCTCTTTCATTTGACCTGGAACAATCATCACAAGTTACCTCAGAAAATGGAGCTTCTTCCACAAGACAGTGGATCTCTAATTCACTCTCACTTGTCCATGCTTTGACTGACAAGTTGGGTGATAGGGATGTCCTTCAAGGATGCATCTGCAGTCTTTACAAATGGGTTGTCCTGTCGTCAGGCAGCCCTTCGGTCGGCCGGATTCCAAAGTCTGGGTCTGGCTTCGGCTGGTGTCGCACTTCACCCGACGTCATTGCGGCAGTTATTCGGGTATAAAGGCATCAGCCGACGCCATTTTCCTCAGTCTTTCTTGCCGCGTGGCGCCCGAAGCAGAAGCTCTTCGCAAGTGCCGGTCGGTCAGATCCAGAGATTACTACTACCGATTACTACTTCGAAGACTTCTATAAAGCTAAGTACCCCGTTGGGGACTCTTTCTTGCCTCAGCCGATGTCAGAGAAAGTTAATAACTGTTTATCTTGTGGGAAACAAATACCTCATAAAGATTTCCACTCCTATTGCATACATTGTTTAGGCCCAGACCACGACGTAGCAGCTTGTTTAGCCTGTGCTTCTTTTAACCGACGGACGCTTAGACGTCGGTCGGACTTTGCTGAACAGATTTTCGGCTCCGATTTTGCCTACATTATGCCGTCGGATCCTCCGACTACGCAAATTACCAAAAAACGCAAAGAAAAGGACCGACACTTGCGGTCCGCGGTTTCGGCCGAAACCGCGGTTAAGCAAACCACGAGTGTCTCGGTTTCAGCCGAAACCGAGCAAGCGGTTCTTCCTTCAGCCGATAACATGCCTTCTACCGAGGCCTCTTCTAACCTGGTAGAAACGGCTTCTGAAATCCAACCTTCTGTTGCGGTTTCACAGGATTTATCAGACACCATTCCCCTGGATGTTTCAACCCCTGCACGTGGAGCTGCTAGGCCTCCTCCAGCTATGTCTATTAAGGCCTTTGCCAGGGCTAAAGCAGCCAAAGCATCAAAACCTGTTTCTGCCAAGCCCCCTTCTCACAGGCCCAGCACCAGCTCCCACATGCTTTCTTTGGCTGAGGATCTCATCTCTTTAATTCGTGGAGCCCAGCCTCATCCAGACAGGGCCTCTCTCCCTCCTCCAGAAAAGAGGCCTAGAGCAGAGCCCCCTGAGCCAGTATCCACAGATGATTCCTCTGATGACTCAGAACATACAGACCTTCCTGAGGCTTCTTATTCTCCTTACTAAGACTCTGATGCTGAGGAGTCCATCCCTTCAGCCTCTCCTCCTGAGGAATTTTCCTTTGGGGAAACCTTGCATGCTATGAGGGAACAATTTCAGTGGCAGGGCCAAGATTTCTCAGACTCTAGAAAAAGGCTTAGGACCTTTCTACATTTGCCACAGCATAGGCCTTTAGCTATACCTCCAGTTCTGTCTGTTGTTGATGCATTTAATGATGCTTGCACTGCTCCTGATTCTTTACCTCCGGCTCCTGCTAAGCCCGATGGGTACTACAGGGTCCCGGACACTCATCACCACTTATATAAGGCTCCTTTTGCAGATCCAGAGACTATCTCCCAGGGTCCTAAAGCTGTAGCTGCTACTTCTTCTAAAACCCTCCCTCTGAAAGGGAATCCAGGTCCTTAGAGATGGGGTAAAAAAGTTTACACCTCGGCTACTTTGTCAGCTAGAGCTTTGAACTGCCAATTTCATATGATTCAATATCAAGAGTTTATGCTTGACCAGTTGACTAAAAAGCTGTCCTCTGAAGAATCTTTAGATAAAAAGTATGTTCAAGAAATGGTACATAACATACAGCAGGTTAGTAACCATTCTTTAAAATGTGGCTATGATGCACTGGAGGCTTCCTTTAGATCAGCCATGACTGGCACAGTTATCAGGAGGCATGCATGGTTGAAAGAACAGGCATTACCAGACCATGTCAAATCTAAGCTTTTGGATGCACCTATGGACAAGGTCAATTTATTTGGTTCCCCTGCACAGCAGGTACTGAAAAAGAGGGAAGAGAATGCAAAATCTGTGCAAACAGTGAAAGATTTCTTACAAGTTCAACCTCCAAGGTTTAGCAGGAACTGGCCCTCCAAGAATTGGTCCTTTCCGGAATCCTCTAAGGCACAAAGAGGCAGGAATAGGCGCTCTAGAGGCAGAAACCAATCCAGGGTTGCCTACAGGGGTCGCCAGTGGCAGGGTAACAACCGAGGCACGGATACAGCCACCACCACTACAACAACTCAATCACAGTGACTTGGCGGTGGCACCGCCTACCAGGGAACAACTAGAAGCACCCTTAGGCGGAAAGCTAACCTTATTTTCAAGAAACTGGCACTGCATTACAAGAGAAAAATGGATTTTGCAAACTATAGACCAAGGTTACAGGTTCCATTTCCATACTCTTCCAGAAAAGAGAGGAATGCCAAACCTACCACCTACTCAAAGGACAGAAGCTCTAAAGCAAATATCTCAATTATTAAGAATGAGAGCTGTGGAAAAGGTACCATCTATGGAGCAAGGAAAGGGATTTTACTCCAGACTCTTCCTGGTACCAAGAAAAGAAAACAAATGGAGGCCTATTCTAGACCTGTCCGCTTTAAACACATTCCTCATTGTTCCAAAATTCAAAATGCTGACCCTACAGCAGCTTCTTCCCATGCTGGGCAAGGAGTCTTGGCTGGTAACTCTAGATCTCAAGGAGGCATACCTGCACGTCCCCATAAGACCAATTTGCAGAAGATACCTCAGATTTCTTGCAGGATCAGAGCATTATCAATTCTCAGCATTGCCCTTTGGCTTATCTACTGCACCCAGAGTGTTCACGAAATGCCTGGCATCAGTAATCGCTCATTGCAGACTTCAGGGGATTCAAATCTATCCCTACCTGGACGACTGCCTGATACAAGCGGACAACAAAAACAAAACAAACTAACAGAAGACTTGCAAAGAGTCATCTTCCTGCTGCAAGCCCTGGGATATACGGTCAATACAAAAAAGTCAAGGCTGATTCCATCCCAAAGAATAACCTTTCTGGGTGCAGAACTGGACACATCAAAACAAATGGCATTTCTAACTGCAGAAAAGAAAGAGCAGCTTCCTCTCTACTTCTTGGCATTAACAAAGCAGAACCATCTCACTGCAAGAAAAGTGCTGCAAGCTCTAGGCTTCATGGCATCCTGCATAATACTGGTCCCTCATGCCAGGCTGCATATGAGAAAGCTACAGTGGTACCTAAAGAATTTGTGGTCCCAGCACAAGCACAGCCTAGAAACCAAAATTCCAATGATCCCATGCCTGAAACAGGAGTTCCTATGGTGGGCTCAGGCCTGCCAATCAAACACAGGATTGCCCTTCTGCAAAAGTCAACCAAGACAAACCATCACGACAGATGCCTCAGACCTCGGATGGGGGGCACACATGCTGGGCAAGTGCATTCAAGGCCTATGGACTCGACCAGCTGCATCTGCACATAAATCTAAAAGAAATGATGGCAGTGAAATTGGCAATCCAGGCATTCAGACCTTTTCTCCAAGAAGGCCAGTTGATAAGGACAGACAACACCACAGTTATGTGGTACATCAACAAACAGGGAGGCACACACTCATACCCTCTATGCCGGCTGGCACTGGACCTATGGGATGTGGCTCTGAGCTACAACATTCAGTTACAGGCAATTTATGTACCAGGAAGGAAAACATTCTAGCAGACATATTAAGCAGAACTACAACAGATGCCCACGAATGGATGCTGCATCCGGACATCTTCAAAACCATCACAAGGGAATGGGGATTACCACAAATAGACTTGTTTGCATCCCCATTCAATCACCAGTTGAAGAAATTCTGCACAAGGACTTACCACCCACTTGCTTGGAAGGTGGACTCCCTCTCTTTCAGTTGGAAAAGCCTGACAGCATACACATTCCCACCACTTCCTTTGATGCACAAGGTGCTTCTGAAGATCAAAGAGGAACGTCCAAGGATCATTCTGATAGCCCCAAACTGGCCAAGACAACATTGGTATCCTCTGCTGAGGAGCATGTCCCGGGAACAAATATGGACACTGCCCCTGATCCCATTACTGCTAACACAGAACAACTACAACATCCTGCATCCAAACCTAAAAACGCTGCAGCTAACTGCCTGGAACATTACATAACAGCAATTAACCCAAATTTATCCCAAAGGGTTAAAGACATAATCCTGGAGGCTCGTAGACCTTCAACAAGAAAGAATTATGTAGCAAAATGGAAAAGATATCTCATCTGGAGTACTGCAAAGGGGCAAGATGTGACACTAGTGAACATAGCCAACATCCTTGAGTACTTGGCGGAACTCTACCATACAGGCCTGTCCTATTCCTCCATCAAGATACATGCATCAGCTATTTCAGCAGAATACAGCTTGGATCCTCCTGTCTTCTCGCATCCTCTGCTCAGACAGTTTCTGAGAGGAATTAAAATGTAAAACCTCCCAGGAAACCTCCATTGCCAGCATGGGACTTGAACTTTGTGCTAGAAAAACTGACTCTTCCTCCTTTCGAACCAGCAGCAACAGCAGAATTACAATACTTATCCTGGAAGACTGCTTTCCTGCTAGCAATAACTTCAGCAAGAAGGGTCTCTGAACTATAGGCATTAATGGCAGTGCAACCCTTCCTGATCTTCCATCAAGATAGTGTCCATGAGAACAAATCCTACATTTATGCCTAAGGTGGTATCCAGAGTCTCTTTAAATCAGGCTATCCACCTTCCTACATTCTTCCCCAACCCACAGAACAGGGGAGAGAGGCTCTTACATACCTTGGATGTACACAGACAATTACGCTACTACCTGGACAGGACAAAAACCAATAGAAAAACTGACCAGCTTCTGGTAGCATATGCAACAGGAAAGGAAGGAAAACCAATTTCTAAACAATCTCCAAATGGATAGGAAATTGCATTAGATTTTGTTACTCCTACCATGGAAAGAAAACTCCAGAGAACATCAGGCCTCACTCCACAAGGGCTACAGCCACTACCACAGCTTTCTTACGAGGAGTGGCTACCAAGGACATTATAGAGGCTGCTACTTGGACCTCCGTGCATACATTTGCCAAGCATTATAACTTACCTCTATACTCTAGATCCCGTGCTGGTTTTGCCACTGCTGTTTTGCAAGGGATCCTAACTACACCATAATCTCTTCTCATTTCCTCCTCCCTAGTTTAGCTATGGTATTCTACCCATTTGTAAAGACTGCAGATGCATCCTTGAAGGACATAGTACAGTTTTGTACCTACCATAAATGTAGATGTCCGAGAGGAATGCATCTGCAGTCAGGATTACCACCCTCCTTCCCTCTGAGGTACTCCTAGGGTATTTGCCAATCTTCAGCTAGCTTGGGGATCTATTATGGTGTATTTGTTTGTATATATGTACATACATGCTTATTTTGTGTGTTTGCTCTCTACTATTTGGAAACTTTGGCATTTATCCAAATTTAGCCATCCAAGAGGGCACCTGGCATCTGGGGCAAGAAACACTGAGGAAAATGGCGTCGGCTGATGCCTTTATACCCAAATAACTGCCGCAATGATGTCGGGTGAAGTGCGACACCAGCCGAAGCCAGACCCAGACTTTGGAATCCGGCCGACCGAAGGGCTGCCTGACGACAGGACAACCCATTTGTAAAGACTGCAGATGCATTCCTCTCGGACATCTACATTTATGGTAGGTACAAAACTGTACTTTTTGATTTCTTGTAGACCCCAATTTTTTGAGAACATGATTTGAGTTTTGCAGGAGGCTAGAAAATCCTTTGTAGCTAAATGGAAAATATTCTCTATTTGTTGTCTCTAGCATGATCTGGACCCTTTTTTCTGTGAGGGGGTGCCTGTGGTCCTTTCTTATTTGTGTGAATTGCTCAATGCTGGTTTAACATATTCTGTTAAAATTCATTTGTGAGCCATTTCTGACTGCCTCGGAGCTGTCCAATGGCTTCTAGATTTGAAGTCTGGCTGTTCCTCAAAGGCATCCTTCACATTAGGCCTCCAAGAAAGCCTGTTCCTCCTCCATGGGATCTTAATTTTGTTCTTGAAAAATGGATTCCTCCATTTGAGCCTACCTTTTCTTCTTTCTCCAGCATTGTATTTGACACACTATATTCTTGTTGGCTGTTCTTCCAGTAGGGTTTCTCCACTCCAGAGTCTTATGGCAGTACCCACCCCTTTTTTTCCCACTAAGATAAGGGCATCTTTTTGTACCAGTCCTCCTCTTAAGTCCAGAGTGGTTAAAGATTTGTCCTTGAATTAGTCCATTTATCTTTCCTTTCTCCACAGACATCTAGTGAGAGGGTACTTCACACCTTCGATTTACATAGCTCAAATATTACTTAAATAAGACAAAATGTATCGGCAGATCTGAGGAACTTTGTATGTTCTTCGTGTTTCACTGTTGCAGTCATCACCTGTGGGTTGTCCCTGCTGTGGTAGCCCTCGGCCGACCTGAATACCAGAGTCAATGTTTTTCTGCATCGGCTGCAGTCGCCTGTAGTCTGACGTCAGGTCATCACTGCTGTAAAGCAATGCAGCCAACGTCATTACATCAGTCTTTCTTGCCGTGAAGCCTGTAGCAGAAGCAGTTTGCATGAGTGCTTGTCGGTCGCTACCAAAGTTTGAATTTCAGCTGAAAACATCTAAATCTAAGTACCCCATTGGGGACCCTTTTTTCTTGCACTAACCGATGTTCGAAAAATTTAACAATTGTCTTGCCTGTGGAAAGCAGATCCCACACAGAGACTTACATTCTTACTACATCACATGTTTAGGCCCAGACCACGACGTCTCCCATTGCCGGTTCTGTGCCCTTTTTAATCCGAGAACCATTCGCCGTAGAGCTCGTATTGTAGACCGTTATTTTTGTGTTCAGTCTTTGCATTCCAATATGGCGTCTGCCAGCCATCAATCCGTGGATGTTACGAAAAAACGCAGAGGTAAAGATAGACACAGACCACACAAGGCTAAGCCTTCCGACGAAGCTACTGCTAAGCAGATTGTCAGTTCTCCAGAGTTCAGTGAGGTCCTTTCGCAGCCCCTGATGCCTCATTCGATATCTATGTTTGCCTCTATCGAGACCCTTTCGGAGTCTGGTATACAGCAGAAATCTTCATCTTCCGAGCCTTTGGCTGTCTCTACCTCGGTTGGGTCCGGAGTCGTGACACAGGCACCGGATTCCGATGAGGTCTTTCGTACTACCGAATCTAGACAAAAAATGACATCTTCTCATCCAACTACCGTTTCTCTCAGGCCAACAGATTCTCTCAGACTTAGAAGCCAGGCCACTCCTAGAAAATCTACTTCTAGCCACCATCTTGCTCCTACTCCACCTCCCCAAGCACAAATGCTTAAAATGGTGGAGAACCTCATCTCCCTTTTCCAGGGTAGTCAGGCTAAAACTTCTAAAAGGAAAAGGCACCCTATTCCAGAAATTATGACAGAACAGGATTCTGAGAAATCTGACTATTCAGATTTTGAAGAGGAACAGCAGCATCTGACTGCTTATGAGGATTCAGATGCAGAGGAATGCATCCCTTCTGCCTTCCCTACAGAGGACCTTCCCTTTGGGGAGAACCTTCACACCCTCAGGGAACATTTCCTATGGGAATGTCAGGACTTCCCCCAGTCTGAGTTTCTGGACCTGTCCCAGCACACAGACCCTTGGCCATCCCCCCATTTTAGAAATGGTGGATGATGTTTTCCATGAATCCAGCTTAGCCCCTGACACCCTCCCACCTGCTCCCAGTAAACCTGACAGGTAATACAGAGTACTGGATTCTCACAAATACCTATACAGAAATCCTGCTGCCAGACCCAGAGGTCATTACACAGGAACCTAAAGGAGCTAAGACTAGTTCTGCCAAGAATCCTATTCCTTCTGAGAAGGACTCCAGAGCTCTGGAAAGATGGGGTAAAAAAGTGTACACCTCTGCAACTTTAGCTGTCAGAGCACTCAATTGTCAGTTCCATATGTTAAAATATCAGCAAAACACTTTGGAACTATTAAAACAAATGATTTCTACTTTTCCTGACTGTGCCAAGAGAGTTAGCATATTTACTGCACTCTGCTTGTTAAGTGGCCAGACACTCATTACACTGTGGATATGACGTCCTAAAAGCTTCTAGCAGGGCAGCAGTGACAGGATCTGTCATTAGGAGACGTACATGGCTGAAGGAACAGCCTCTCCCTGATCATGTTAAGTCTAAACTTATTGATGCACCCCTGAATAAGGAGCACTTGTTTGGAGTAAAAGCTGAAGAGGTGCTTAAAAAGATGGAAGACAAAGCAAAATGTATACATACAGTAAAAGATTTCTGTCAGGTTCAACCTCCCAGGTTCAGCAGGAACTTTCCCTCTATGCACTGGTCCTTCCTTGCGCCTAGCAGACAGGGCCAAGGTAAGCCCCGCAGGGACAGACCATCCTGGCTTCTATCCCAGGGCTAGCAGAGAAGCAAACAATGGACCACTTCTGCCCCAAAGGCAGGTAGTTCTAAGCCACCCTTCTATGGCAAAAACTCACAATGACTCCCCATCTGCCCTCCCTTCACTCACCAAAAACTAGGAGGAAGGCTCTCCCTCTTCAAAGCAAATTGGCTTTCTGTAACAAAGGATCAATGGGTCTTAAAGATAATTTCTCAGGGATACAAATTCTCTTTCAGCTAACTCCCCAATTCCAAGAGGGTACCCAGACTTGCCTCCAAATCAGTAGGTAGGGGCATTGAAACCGGTCCAAACTCTCATATCCCAGGGGGCAGTAGAACCTGTCCCCTCAGATCAAACAGGCAAAGGCTTTTATTCCAGACTATTCCTTGTTTCCAGAAAAGAGGGCACTTTGTGCCCCATCCTGGACCTATCCATTCTGAACACCTCCCTGGTGGTCCCCAGATTCAAAATGCTAACTTTGCAGCAGCTGCTGCCTATGCTAACAAAATATGCCTGGCTAGTGAACCTAGACCTAAAAGATACCTACCTCCACATCCCCATAAGGGACTCTTGCAGGAAATTCCTGCACTTCAGAGCAGGATCACAACACTTTCAGTTCTCTGTGCTGCCCCTTGGCTTATCTACTGCACCCAGAGTATTCACCAAATGCTTAGGCCTCGGCCATAGCATTTTGCAGACAGAGAAATTTACAGATTTACCCTTACCTGGACAACTGCCTCATTCAGGCAGAGTGCAAAGAAAAGCTGCTTCAGGACCGTCTTTGTCATATCCCTCCTAACTTCATTAGAGTTCACCATCAACGAGAAGAAATCAAAGCAATCTTCCAGCAGGAAGATCATTTTCTTCGAAGCTCTGCTAGACACAGCATTCCAAATGGCCTTCTTATACCCAGAAAAGCAGAGCTTCCTGCCTCTCTACTTTACCCAGCTGGCTTCCAGAAGTCACCTCACCACAAGGAGGATGTTCTTCGTGTTTCACTGTTGCAGTCATCCATACTAGGGTTATTTGCCTGCAGGTAGCCCTCAGTCGGCCCAAATACCAGAGTCTTAGTATTTCTGCTTCGAATGCTGTCGCTTCTTCCATGATGTCAGGGGTATAAAAACAGGCAACCGACGCCATTACATCAGTCTTTCTTGCCATGCAGGACCCCAAAGCAGAAGCAATTTGCAAGTGCTGTTCTGCTGCTATCTGAAATTTTTGTTTTTTGAGTTGATAATCCTGAAATCGTCTAAAGCCAAGTACCCCATTGGAGATCCTTTTTTCTTGCTCTAACCAATGTCAGAAAAAGTTAACAATTGTCTTGCCTATGGAAAGCAAATACCTCACAGAGATTTTCATTCTTACTGCGTTACCTGTTTAGGCACAGACCATGACATTCCTCGCTGTCGGTTTTGTGCCTTGTTTAACACCCGAACCATTCATTGGCAGACTATTTTTGTTGCTAAATTCTTTTGCTCTCCGTATTCCAAAATGGCTTTGGTAAGCCATCCCGACTACCAATCTTCCGAAAAAAATGTAAGGATAAAGACAGAGACAGACTGCATAGGTCCAAAACTGCTGATGACGCTTCCGTTAAGCTAGTTGCCAGTCCGCCAGTACTCAGTGAGGCGCCCTCGCAGCCCCTGATACCCGCTACTTCTGAGTCACAGGCCTCTACTGAGACCCATTCGGAGTCCGGTATGCCACGAGATGCTTCTTCGACTATAGAACCTGTGGATGTCTCTACCTTCGATGGGTCCGGAGCCGGCACTGGCTTCTGAGGGTGTATTCAGGCCTACAGACATTCATATTAAACTGACGCCATTGTTTTAATCCAGGCCTAAAACTCGCACCACGCCTAGAAATCCAACGACCAAACCGCAGGCCCAGACCCATATGCCTAAAAAAACAAATGCTTAGAATGCCTGAAGACCTCATTACCTTGATTAGGGGAAGCCAGCCTTCCCCCCCTCTAAGAGACCTAGAATTGAGTTTCTTTGCGATTCTTCTGATCAGGAATCTGATTTTTCTGCTCCTTCTGATTACCAGGATTTGCCCTTATCTACTTATGAGGATTCTGATTCCGAGGATTCCATTCCCTCTGCTTCCCCTCCAGAAGATTTTTCTTTCGGTGAAGCCTTGCACACTCATAGGGAACATTTCCACTGGGAAAGCCAGGATTACTCTGACTCCAAAAAGAGGCTTAGGGAATTCATACTCCTACCTTAGCACAGGCCTTTAGCTATCCCTCCTGTTCTGGACATTGTAGATGCTTTCTTGGAATTTAGCCTTTCCCCAGACACTTTACCTCCAGCTTCCAAAAAACCTGCCTGGTATTGCAGAGTACCTGACTCTCTCAAGTTCCTCTTCAAGAATCCTTCTGCGGACCCAGAGACCATTTCCCAAGGACCAAAAAGCATTAAGGTTAGTGCTGCCAAAAATCCTTCCTCTTCTAATAGAGATTCTAGAGCCTTAGACAGATGGGGTAAGAAGGTATACACTTCTGCTACTTTGGCCATCAGGGCTTTAAATTGCCAGTTTCATATGTTAACGTATCAGCAGCATGTTATGGGGCTGCTTAGACAGAAAATGATGTTGATTCCTGACTGTACTGAACATAAAGAATTACAGGATTTAATGCATTCTGCAGAACAAGTTGGTAAACATACTTTGCAATGGTGGTTTTGATGTTTTAGAAGCATCTTGCAGGGCTGCTGTCACTGGGTCTGTACTTAGAAAGCATGCTTGGCTTAAGGAACAAAACTTGCCAGATCATGTAAAAGCTAAATTACTGGATGCTCCCTTAAACCAAGACCGCCTTTTTGGCAACAAAGCAGAAGAAGTCTTCTAAAATGGATGGAGGAAAAAGCTAAAGCTATGCAAGCTGTTAAAGATTTCCTACAAGTGCAGCCTCCCAGATTCAGTAGGCATTGGCCTTCTAACAACTGGTCCTTTCCAGTCCCTTCTAGGCCTTTTCAGTCCAAACCCAGACACAATCTCAGGCTTCGCACAAACCTAAGCAGTGGGGGGCTCCCACTTTCCAAAGCAGGGAGTAGTAAGCCATCCCCCTATGGAAAAATGACACAGTGACTTAAACTTAACCCTTCCAAGCCCTGCTCTACTACCTGCTCCCTTAGGAGGAAAGCTCGCCCTGCTTGCAAAAAACTGGAAACTCATTACCCAAGACAGTTGGGTTTTGAACATAGTTGCCCAAGGATTCAAATTCCACTTCCACACCGTACCAACACCAAATGGTTGGCCACACCTACCCCCAAATCAATGGGCGGAGGCCCAACAGCAGGTGTTCTCTCTCCTCAATATCAGGGCTATTCAGCCTGTCCCAGCAGAAAAAAGGGGACAAGGCTTTTATTCAAGACTTTTTCTGGTACCCAGAAAAGACAACTCGTGGCGCCCTATCCTGGACATCTCTATTCTCAACACCCTTCTGGTAGTTCCAAAATTCAAAATGCTAACTCTGCAACAGCTTCTTCCCTTGCTAGCCAAGGATGCCTGGCTGGCAACCCTTGACTTAAAGGAAGCTTACTTCACATCCCAATAAGGGAATCTTGCAGGAAATACCTACTTTTCAGGGCAGGCCCCTTGCACCATCAGTTCTCTGCACTTCCTTTTGGCTTATCTACTGCGCCCACGGTGTTTACAAAGTGCCTAGCTTCAGCCATTGGATTTTGCAGGCAGAGAAATATTCAAATTTACCCATATTTGGACGATTGTCTGATTCTGGCAGAAAGCCAGGACTTGCTATTACAACACCTGGCATTCGTAAATAAATTTTCTAACCTCACTGGGGTACACCATTAATGAAAAGAAATCGCACCTAGTACCCTGCCAACAGATTGTATTCCTGGGAGCAAGCTTGAACACAACTTCCCAGATGGCATTCCTCACTCCAGCGAAACAAGTTTACTTGACAGCCTACTTCAAACTATTGGCCACAAAACCCCAGCTATCTGCAAGGAAAATACTGCAAGCCCTGGGGTTCATGGCCTCTTGCATTTTACTAATTCCATATGCAAGACTGCATATGAGGAAACTCCAATGGTATCTAAAAAGCCTATAGTGTCAGCATTCTCAGGACCTGGAAACCATGATTTCTATTCATTCCTTGTATCAAGACAGAGTTCCTTTGGTGGGTAGAGGCCTGCTACCACAACAAGGGACTCCCTTTCACTCTACCCACTGCCGCCCAAACCCTAACAACATACGCATCAGACTATGCTCACATGGCAGGGCAGTGCATTCAGGGCAAATGGAACCCGAGTCAGATGCACCTGCATATCAATCAAAAAGAAATGTTAGCTGTACAGAATGCTCTGACAGCCTTCAAAAATCGTATTCTTCCAGGACAACTATTGGTAAAGACAGACAACACCACAGTTATGTGGTACATAAACAAGCAGGGGGGAACCCACTCTGCAGACTAGCCATGGCTCTGTGGAACACAGTCTTGAGCTACGAAGTACACCTGCAAGCTCAATTCCTGCCAGGCAAGCTAAATTCACTGGCAGACTTGAGCAGAAATCTCATGGACCCACACGAATGGAAACTAGAAGCCAAAATATTCAACCTCTTGAGGAACAAATGGGGGACTCCAGAGATAGATCTGTTTGCCTTCTCTCAGAACTACCAATTGAACAAATTCTGCACAAGAACTCCCCACAGTCAAGCTTGGAAAGTGGATGCCCTGTCCTTTACCTGGGTAAGCCTCTCAGTTTATGCCTTTCCCCCTCTGCCACTCCTCTTGAAGGTTTTACTAAAGATCAGACAGGACAAGCCAAGGACAATACTGATTGCACCGGACAGGCCACGCCAGCACTGGTACCCCCTCTTGCGCAGTATGGCACTGCTACAAACATGGCACCTGCCTCAGACCCTTTCCCTGCTGTCCCAGCATGCGGGCCAGATTCTGCATCCTCAACTTCAAACCCTAAACCTTGCAGCCTGGCTAATTCCTTGAGCTCTCCCATAGCATCCCTCAGTAAGCAGGTACTGGATGTCATTCTGGAGGCAAGGAGGCCTAGTACTAGAAAATCCTATGCTGAAAAGTGGGAAAGATACTATTCCTGGAGCCTGGCTCAGGGGATGGGTGCAACAGTGCCCAGTTTACCTCAGATTCTACAGTACTTAACAGAAATGCACCACCGGGGCCTATCCTTCTCGTCAATTAAAATTCATGCCTCTGCCATTTCAGCACATTATAATACAGCCACCCTTTTTCTCTCACCCCTTGCTAAAGCAATTCCTTAGAGGGTCCAAAAATTTAAGACCCCCCTAGGAGAGTTCCCACTCCAGCCTGGGACCTTAACTTTGTATTGGAAAGCTCACTCCCCCCTCCTTTGAGCCAGCTGCAACAGCAGAGTTGAAATTCCTTTCTTGGAAAGCAGCCTTCCTTCTAGCCATCACTTCAGCAAGAAGAGTGTCCGAATTACCAGGCCCTCATGGCAGTGGAACCCTTCCTTATCTTCCATGCGGACAGGGTCTCCCTCAGGACTAATCCTTCCTTTATGCCCAAGGTGGTGTCTAGTGTGGCCCTAAATCAGTCCATTTATTTGCCTACTTTTTCCCTAATCCACAAAACAAAGAGGAGCAAATAGTGCACTCCTTAGATGTGCACAGACAACTTATATTTTATTTGGACAGGACTAATCCTCTCAGGAAATCTGAACAGCTGCTGGCTGCATTTGCTGCACGGGCAGAGGGGAAGGCCATTTCAAAGCAAACCATTTCTAAATGAATAGGCCATTGCATTCATTTCTGCTATAAGCACCATGGAAAACCTACCCCACAAGGGGATAAGACCACATTCAACCAGGGCTGCATCTACCTCTACAGCCTTTCTCAGAGGTGTCCCTACCAGGGACATCCTAGAATCTCCTACCTGGAGTTCTGTATGTACCTTCACCAAGCATTACCATTTACCAATTTTCTCTAAATCCAGAGCTGGCTTTGCCACTGCAGTCTTGCAGGGCCTTCTAGCTGTTCCTAAAGCTATCTAATTTCCTCCTCCCATCCTTAGCTTTGGGAATCTACCCAAATGTGATGACTGCAACGGTGAAACAAGAAGAACATAGTACAGTTGTGTACACTTACCATAAATGTAGATGTTCAAGTGTATTCACTGTTGCAGTCCTAGTTATCCTCCCTCCCCCTGATTTCTATTGGCTATACCGCTAATCTTGCTTACTATGCTTAAAGCTTTTAGGTTTATTTGCTTTTTTGTTGGAGGTGTAACCTTGTATGTATAATTGCTTCCCATTGTGGGAACACCTGACATCTGGGGCAAGAAAAACAGATGTAATGGTGTCGGCTGCATGCTTTATACCCCTGACTACTTGACTTCATGGAAGATGAGACAGCAACTGACGCAGGACCCAAGACTTTGATAATCAGGCCGACTGAGGGCTACTGCAAGAAGATAACCCAAATGTGATGACTGCAACAGTGAATACACTCGAACATCTACATTTATGGTAAGTGTACACAACTGCACTTTCTGTACACACCTTCACCAAGCATTACCACTTGCCTCTCTTTTCCAAATCCAGGACAGGATTTGCTACAGCACTCTTGCAGGGCCTACTGGCCAGCCCTAACTCTTCTTGACTGCCTCCACCCTTCCTCAGCTTTGGGAATTAATCCAAGTGTGATGATTGCAACAGTGAAACACGAAGAACATAGTACATTTGTGTACACTTACCATAAATGTAGATGTTCGAGTGTATTCACTGTTGCAGTCCTGGTTTCCCTCCCTCCAGTCCCTGTTTTTCTCTTTCTGTCTGTCCTCTCTATGGCTATTCCTAATGGTATTGGTATTTACTTTTTACTGGTGGTGGTTTCCACACCATATACTAGCTCCCTATTTGGGGGCTCCTGACATTTGGGGCAAGAAAAACTGATGTAATGGCGTCAGCTGCCTATTTTTATACCCCTGATGACCAGATGTCATGGAAGAAGCGACAGCATCCGACGCAGAAATACTAAGACTCTGGTATTCGGGATGACTGAAGGTTACTTAGACAGATAAACAAAGTGTGATGACTGCAACAGTGAATACACTCAAACATCTTCATTTATGGTAAGTGTACACAACTGTACTTTCACTGCACTTCCCTTTGGCTTATCTATTGCGCTCAGAGTTTTCATAAAATGCCTGGCTCCAGCCATTGCGTACTGCAGGCAGAGAAATATCCAAAATTTCCCGTACTTGGACAACTGCTTGATTCAGGCGGTCAGTCGGGAATTCCTGTTGCAGCAGCTGACATTTGTGAAACACCTTCTCACTTCCTTGGAGTACACCATCAACGAAAAGAAATCAAAACTGGTACCCAGTGAAAAGATTGTATTCCTGGGAGCAAGCTTGGACACAACATCCCAGATGACATTCCGCACTTCAGAAAAACAAGTCTATCTGACAGCCTACTTCAAACAAATGGCCACCAAAACCCAGCTATCCGCAAGAAAAATACTGCAAGGCCCTAGGGTTCATGGGCTGACGTATACTGCTAATTCCATATGCAAGACTGCATATGAGGAAACTTCAGTGGTACTTAAGTCTTTGGTGCCAACATTCTCAGGACCTGGAAACGGTCATTCTTATCATACATTAAGGACAGAGTTCCTTTGGTGGCAGAAGCATGCTACCACAGCAAGGGACTCCCCTTTTCTCAACCCCACGCCGCCCAGACCCTAACCACAGACACATCAGACTATGCCTGGGGAACACACATGGATGGCAGATTCATTCAGGGCCACTGGTGCCCAAGTCAAATTTATCTGCACATCAACCAAAAAGAGATGCTAGCTGTGCAGAACGCCCTGACAGCTTTCAGATCCCTTCTCTTTCCTGGACAATTGCTAATAAAAACAGACAACGTCACAGTTATGTGGTACATCAACAAGCGGGGGAATCCACTCCTACCCACTCTGCAGGTTAGCCATGGCCCTGTGGCACTCTGCCTTGGACATGCAAGTCCATCTGCAAGCTCAATTCCTGCCAGGCAAACGAAACTCAGTGGGAGACTACTTAAGCAGAAATTTCATAGACCCACACGAGTGGCAATTAGAGCCCAGCACCTTCAACCTTCTGATTCAGAAATGGGAGACCCCAGAGGTGGATCTCTTTGCCTCCCCCTACAACCACCAGCTCAGCAAATTCTGCACCAGGAATCCTCACAGCAGGGCCTGGAAAGTGGATGGCCTATCTTTTCAGTGCGTAAATCTCTCAATCTATGCCTTTCCCCCTCTGCCCCTTCTTTAAAGAATATTACTCAAGATAAGATGGGACAGACCAAGGACAATTCTGATTGCCCAGGACTGGCCACGCCACACTGGTACCCACTCCTGCGCAGCCCATTTCCGATGCCACCCTGGCACCTACACCAGAACTCAACCCTGCTCTCTCAGCAGGAGGGACAGATTTTGCATCCACAACTGTAAACCCTAAATCTTGTGGTCTGGCTTATTCCTTAAATCCCCCCCCCCCCCCAGCAATCCTAAGCAAGCAGGTGCTGTACGTCATTCTTGAAGCCAGAAGACCCAGTGCAAGAAAATCTTATGCTGATAAGTGGAAAAGGTTCTGCTCATGATTCAGTGTAAAGGAGAGGACACAACTCTGCCCTCCCTGCCTCTAATCCTGGATTACTTAGCAGACCAACTCCACAAAGGCCTGACCTCCTCCTCCTCCTCCATTAAGATACATGCCTCAGCCATTTTGGTTCATTACAACACTGAGCCACCTGTCTTCTCGCACCCTCTTATCAAACAGCTCCGGAGAAGGGCAAACAACTTAAGGCCACCAAGGAGGGCACCCACCCCTGCTTGGGACCTTAACTTTGTACTGGAAAAGCTCACGCTTCCCCTTGAACCTGCTGTGTCAGCAGACTTAAAATTCCTCTCTTGGAAAACAGCCTTGCTTCTGGCCATCACTTCAGCTAGAAGAGTGTCAGAGCTACAAGCACTTATGGCTGTGGAACCCTTCATTATTTTCCATGCTGACAGGGTTTCCCTCAGGACTAACCCTTCCTTCATGCCTAAACTGGTGTCCAGTCTGGCTCTCAACCAATCCATCAATTTGCCAACTTTCTTCCCTATTCCGCAAAATAAAGGGGAAAGGATCCTGCACTCCTTGGATGTGCACACACAGCTCAGATTCTGCCTTGATAGGACTAAGCCCTTCAGAAAATCTAACCAATTGCTAGTCAGCTTTGCAACAGGGGCAGAGGGCAAGGCCATTTCAAAACAAACAATTTCCAAATGGATAGTACACTGCATCCATTTCTGCTACAAGCACCATGGGAAACTAACCCCTTAGGGGGTCAGAACACATACCACTAGGGCAACATCTATCTCTGCAACATTTCTTAGGGGAGTCCCTACCAGGGACATCCTTGAAGCTGCTACCTGGAGTTCAGTACACACCTTCACCAAGCATTACCGCCTATCTTTTCCAAATCCATGGCAGGTTTTGCAACAGCAGTCCTGGAAGGCATACTAGCCAGCCCCTAACCCTTCTTGACTGCCTCCACCCTTCTTCAGCTTTGGGAATCCACCCAAGTGTGATGACTGCAACAGTGAAACACGAAGAACATAGTACAGTTGTGTACACTTACCATAAATGTAGATGTTTGAGTGTATTCACTGTTGCAGTCCTGGTTTCCCTCACTTCAGCCCCCTGGTTCTTCTCTCTCTCTCTCCTCTCTATGGCTATTACTCACCCCTTTCAGGGGTATTGGTATTTACTTTTTACTGGTGGTGTTTTCCCCATCATAACTTAGCTCCCTATTTGGGGGGCTCCTGACATTTGGGGCAAGAAAAACTGATGTAATGGTGTCCGGTTGCCTGTTTTTATACCCCTGACCACCTGATGTCAGTCCTGGAGCAACAGCATCCAATGCAGAAAACTTAAGTCTCTGGTATTCAGGCCGCCTGAGGACTAACTGCAGGAAGGGTAACCCTAGTTTGATGAACGCAACCGTGAATACACTCTAACATCTACATTTATGGTAAGTTTACACAACTGTACTTTCCTGCAAGCCCTGGGATACATGACCTCTTGCATCCTTCTAATTTGTCTGGCGAGGCTTCACATGAGAAAATTTCAGTGATTTCTAAAGGTCCTTTGGTGCCAGCACTCTCTCTCTAGAGACTTCTCTCCCTCTTATCCCATGTATAAGGGCTGAGTTTCTCTGGTGGGCAGAGGCCTGTGCCGAGAACAATGGTCTTCACTTCATCCTCCGCCTTACCGGCCAGACTATCACCACCGACACCTCAGACATTCCTTGAGTCCCTCACCTAGCAGGCAGGTGCACCCAAGGTCTTTGACATGCTCAGCACTTTCCCTTACACATCAATCAGAAAGATATGATGACCGTACAAAAGGCTCTGACATCCTTCAAACCCCATCTTAGGCCAGGGATTCTCCTTATAAAAACAGACAACTCCAAAGTAATGTGGTATATCAACAAACAGGGGGGACCCTATTTTTATCCTGTATGCATACTAGCCATGAACCTCTGGCTGACAGCCGCCTCCATGGGTCTACACCTAATTGCCCAATACCTACCAGGCGTCATCAACAACCCTGGCAGACCACCTAAGCAGAAACTTACTGGACCCCCACAAATGGCAGTTCCACAGGGGAATCTTTCTGCAGATCAGTCAGGAGTGGGGGACTTCGGAGATGGATCTTTTTGTTTGCACCTCAAACACCAGCTGCAAAAGGTCTGTACCAGGGAGTATCACCTCCTAGCGTGGAAGGTGAATGCATTGACCTTCCCCTGGAACTCTCTCTTTGTGTACGCATTCCCTCCTCCACCTCTTATTCCCAAGGTGCACTGATCAAAATAAGGGAGGAGAGACCAAAGGCCATCCTCATTGCTCCAGATTGGTCCAGACAGCATTGGGTATCCCTTACTGCGCAGCCTAACCTTACAGCTCCCCATGCAGCTTCCACTGATCTCAGACCTCTTGACCCAGGTGAGGTGGGAGATACTGCACCCAGTCTTGCAGACTCTCAATCTTTCAGCATGGCTTATACCCTAAAAGCTAACAAGGAGTCCTTGTTAAGCAAACAGTTCCTAGACTTTGTCACAGAGGCTAGAGGGCCCAGCACCAGAAAATCTTACGCAAGGAAATGGAAAAGATTCTTCTCCTGGAGCCAGTACCTCATATTCTTCCATCTCTCTTATCTTGGATTAACTAGCCGAGTTACTCAAAAGTGGCCTCTCCTTCTCTTCTATTAAAATCCATGCCTCAGCCATTTCAGCACATTACGATTCATACATATCCCTCTTCTCTCATCCTTTGATTAAACAATTCCTCAGAGAGGCTTCTAATATCAGACCTTTCAGAATGCCACCCACGCCATCCTGGAACCTGAATTATGTTTTAGGAAAAATTAACCTTACCTTCTTTCGAACCTGCTGCTTCAACAGAATTGAAATACCTCTCCTGGAAGACTGCCTTCCTACTAGCTATCATCCGAGCCAGTAGGGTTTCAGAACTTCAGGCAC
Organism: Protopterus annectens; assembly: GCF_019279795.1. NCBI lineage: Eukaryota > Metazoa > Chordata > Ceratodontiformes > Protopteridae > Protopterus > Protopterus annectens. The sequence goes on from NC_056745.1 coordinate 455,364,467, forward strand.
TCATGGCTTTTGAGCCCTTCATCATTTTCCATGCAGACAGGGTCTCCCTGAGGGCTAACTCCTCATTTACGCCCAAGGTGGTATCTGATGTGATCCTGAACCAGGCCATACTCCTACCCTCCTTATTTACCAGCTCTCAAAACAAGGAGGAAAGAATTCTGCACTCAAAAGACGTGCATTCTGCACTCAAAAGACGTGCACAGACAACTCTGATACTGTCTGGACCGTACAAAATCCTTCAGGAAAAACAGACCAGCTGCTTGTGAGCTTTGCCCCAGGGGCAGAGGGGAAGCCCATTTCCAAACAAACCATATCCAAATGAACATCACACTGTATCCATTTCTGCTATAGACTACATGGGAACCCCCCCCATGTCTATTCATACCCATTCCATTAGGGCAGCCTCCACTTTCACAGCCTTCCTCAGAGAAGTCCCCACCAGGGACATCTTGGAAGCTGCCACCTGGACCTCTGTCCATACCTTTACAAAGCATTACCACCTATCTCTTTTTTCTAAGTCTATGGCAGGGCTTGCTGATCCATGCCTAGGGCTCTAACCTATTCTTCCACCCCTCTCCTCAGCTTTGGGAATCCTCCCACAGGTGATGGCTGCAACAGTGAAAAATGAAGAACATAGTACAGTTGTGTGCACTTACCATAAATGTAGATGCTCTTGTGTATTCACTGCCGCAGTCCTGGTTTCTCTCCCTCCATCCCCTTTATATTCTCTTCCCCTAGGGGGACATAAGATTCCCATGGTGGCTTTTAGCCACCAGGACCACTTTACCTTATTTCCTTGTGCTTCTGATGGGTTAGGGCAAGAAAAACTGATGTAATGATGTCGGTTGCCTTGCCTTACAGCACTGACGACCTGACGTCAGACTACAGACGACTGCAGCCGATGCAGAAAAACATTGACTCTGGTGTTCGGGCCAGCCGAGGGCTACCACAACAGGGATAACCCACAGATGATGACTGCAACAGTGAATACACTCGAACATCTACATTTATGCTAAGTGTACACAATTGTTCTTTCCTGTCATGCCAGGAAATTGGTTGGCATTATCTAAGCAAACCATCTCCTCTTAGATTTCTAATACCATTTCTTTTTTTCTTTTCTTGGCAAGCAAATTCATGCTAATTCTACCAGGCAGATGTTCTTCGTGTTTCACTGTTGCAGTCATCACATTTGGGTTATCTGCTTGCAGTAGCCCTCAGTCAGTCTGATTATCAAGGTCTTGGGTCTTGCATCTGGTTGCTGTCTCATCTTCCATGACGTCAGGTAGTCATGGGTATAAAGCATGCAACCAACGCAATTACTTAAGTCTTTCTTGCCGTGTGGTGCCTGAGGCAGAAGCAGTTCGCAAGTGCCGGTCGGCCAACTCCTGAAATTTTCGTTTTCGAGTTTCAGAACCGAAGTCCTCGACTAAGCTAAGCACTCTGTTGGAGAACCTTTTTCTTGCTCTAAATCAATGTCAGTAAAAGTTAAAAATTGCGTTTCTTGTGGAAAGCAAATACCTCGGAAAGATTTTCATTTGTACTGCATTCCTTGCTTAGGCCCAGACCACGACATACCTTGCTATCGGTTTTGTGCCTTATTCAAACCTCGAACTATTTGTCATCGGTTCATTTACGCTTCTAAATATTTTGGTACTCTGTTCAGTTATCCAGAAATGGCTTTGGTAAGCCACCCGACTACCAACATTCCGAAAGAACGCAAAGATAAAGACAGAGACAGACCGCATAGGTCCAAAGCTGCCGACGACACTTCTCCTAAGCTAGTCAACAGTTCGCCGGTACGCAGTGAGGCGCTTTTGCAGACCCCGATACCTGCTACTTAAGATTCACAGGCCTCTACTGAGACCCATTCAGAGTCCGGTATGCAGCGAGATGCTTCCTCAATTGTGGAACCTACGGATGTCACTACCTTGGATGGGTCTGGAGTCGCTGTGCAGGCACTGGCTTCTGAGGGTGTATTCAGGCCTACTGACTTGCATATTAAACCAACGTCATCTTCTTCTTCAAGGCCTGAAACTCGACCCATGCCTAGAAAACAGACGCCCAGACTGCATGGTCAGGCCCCTATGCCTAAAAAACAAATGATAAGAATGGCTGAAGACCTTATTACTGTAATCAGGGGAAGCCTCCCTTCCCCCTCTGTGAGATCTAGGACTGATTTTCCTTCTGATTCTTCTGCTCAGGACTCTGAAATTTCTGTTTCCACTGATGACCAGGATTTACCCTTATCTACCTATGAGGATTATGATGCAGAGGACTCCATTACCTCTGCTTCCCCTCCAGAGGATTTCTCTTTGGGTGAAACCTTGCATACTCTTGGGGAGCATTTTTACTGGGAAAGCCAGGATTACTCTGACTCCAAAAAGAGGCTTTGGGATTTCTTACTCCTGCCCCAACACAGGCCTTTAGCTATTCCTCTTGTACTAGACATTGTTGTTGATGCCTTTTCGGAATCTTGCTTGGCCCCTGACGCTTTACCTCCTGCTCCCAGAAAACCTGATAGGTATTACAAGGTTCCTGACTCTCACAAATTCCTTTTTAAAAATCCTACTGCGGATCCTGAGACCATTTCACAGGGACCCAAGGGCATTGAGTTTACTACTGCCAAAAATCCTATCCCCTCTGATAGAGATTGCAGGGTGCTGGATAGATGGGGTAAGAAGGTATACACTTCTGCAACCTTGGTCATTAGGGCCTTAAACTGCCAGTTTCATATGTTAAAGTATCAGCAGCATGTTATTGGATTGCTTAAACAGAAAATGATGTTGATTCCTGACTGTGCTGAAAATAAGGATTTACAGGATTTAATGCATTCTGCTGAACAAGTTGGAAAACGTACTTTGCAATGTGGTTTTGACTCAGAGGCATCTTGCAGGGCTGCTTGTCACTGGGTCTGTACTTAGGAGGCATGCTTGGCTTAAGGAGCAGTCTCTGCCAGATCATGTTAAGGCTAAATTGCTGGATGCTCCCTTAAACCAAGACCGCCTGTTTGGCAACAAAGCAGAAAAAGTACTTAAAAGATGGAGGAAAAAGCTAAATCTATGCAAACTGTTAAATAATTCCTGCAAGTACAGCCTCCCAGATTTAGTAGGCATTGGGCCTCTAAGAATTGGTCCTTTCCTGCCTCTTCCAGGCCTTCTCAGTCCAAACCCAGAACCAGCAGAACACCCAGACTGCAGTCCCAAGGGACTCTCGGGACTAAGCAGTGAGGGGCTCCCACTTCCAAAGCAGGAAGTAGTAAGACCCCCCACCCCCTATGGTAAACTGCTTCAATGACTTAACTTTAAATTTTCCAAGCCCTGCTCAACTGACTATTCCTTTAAGGGGCAAGATTTCCCTGCAACCAAAAAATTGGGAACTCATTACGCAGGACAAATGGGTTTTAAATATAGTTTCCCAAGGATACAGATTCCATTTCCACTCCTTACCGACCCCAAATGGTTGGCCAAATCTCCCCCCAAATCAGTGGGTAGAGGCTCAAAAGCAAGTTCTCTCTCTTTAAGCATCAGGGTTATTCAACCTGTCCCAGAAGAAGAATGGGGACAAGGTTTCTACTCGAGACCTTTTCTGGTACCCAGAAAAGACAATTCCTGGCGTCCTATCCTGGACCTGTCTATCCTAAACACATTTTTGGTAATCCCAAAATTCAAGATGCTAAGACTTCATCAGCTGCTTCCTATGCTAGGCAAAGATGCCTGGTTGGCAACACTGGATTTAAAGGAAGCCTACCAGCACATCCCAATAAGGGAATCTTGCAGAAGATACCTGTGCTTCAAAGCAGGCTACATGCACTATCAGTTCTCCTCTTTGCCCTTTGGCTTATCTACTGCACCCAGGGTATTCACAAAGTGCCTTGCTCCAGTCATTGCTTTTTGCAGGCAAAGAAATATTCAGATATACCCATACCTGGACGATTGTCTATTTCAGGCAGAAAGCCAGGACATGCAATTGAATCATCTGGCATTTGTAAAGAAATTGCTAACTTCTCTTGGATACACCATAAACGAAAAGAAATCCCATCTTGTACCCTGCCAGCAAATTCTATTCCTGGGAGCAAGCTTGAATACAACTTCCCAGATGGCCTACCTCACGCCAGAGAAACAAGTTCATTTGACAGCCTACTTCAAACTACTTGCCACAAAGACCCAGTTATCTGCAAGGAAAATACTGCAAGCCCTGGGGTTCATGGCCTCCTGCATTCTACTAATTCCATATGCAAGACTGCATATGAGGAAACTACAATGGTAGCCAAAAAGTCTATGGTGTCAACATTCTCAGGCTGTAGAATCAAGGATTTCTATCATACCTTGTCTACAGATAGAGTTCCTTTGGTGGGCAGAGGCCTGCCACCAAAACAATGAACTGCCGTTCAATCTCCCCCTCGCCGCCCATACCCTAACAGACGCATCAGGCTATGCATGGGGGGGCTCACTTGGCAGGGAAGTGCTTTCAGGGCAAATGGAACCCAAGTCAAATGCACCTGCATATCAATTAGCTGTACAGACTGCTATGACAGCCTTCCAGGACCACATTCTTCCAGGACAATTATTGGTAAAGACGGACAACACCACTATTATGTGGTACATAAACAAGCAAGGAGGAACCCACTCATACCCTCTCTGCTGACTAGCCATGGCTCTGTGGAACACAGCCTTGAGCCATCAAGTGCACCTATAGGCTCAGTTCCTGCCAGGAATGCTAAATACACTGGCAGACGACCTAAGCAGAAATCTCATGGACCCACATGAGTGGAATCTGGAACCAAAGATATTCAGCATGTTGGGAAACAAATGGGGGAACCCAGAGATAGACCTGTTTGCCTCCCCCCAGAACTACCAATTAGGCAAATTCTGCACAAGGACTCCCCACAAACAAGCTTGGAAAGTGAATGCCTTGTCCTTCACCTGGAAAAACCTGTTTGCCTCCCCCCAGAACTGCCAAGCAGACAAATTCTGCACAAGGACTCCCCACAAACAAGCTTGGAAAGTGAATGCCCTGACCTTCACCTGGAAAACCCTATCAGTTTATGCCTTTCCCCCTCTGCCTCTCCTCTCCAAGGTACTACTAAAGATCAAACAGGACAAACCAAGGACAATACTGATTGCACCAGACTGGCCACGCCAACACTGGTGTTCCCCCTGTTGCGCAGTGTGTCACTGCTGGCACCATAGCACCTGCCTCAGACCCCTGCCCTGCTGTTCCAGCAGGAGGGCCAGATTCTGCACCCACAGCTTCAAACCTTGAACCTGGCAGCCTAGCTAATTACCTGATTTCTCCGACGTTCTTCGTGTTTCACTGTTGCAGTCATTACACTTGGGTAATCCTGCTGGCAGGTTGCCCTCAGTCGGCCTGAATTCCAAACTCTTGGGTTCTGCGTCGGCTGCCTTCACCCCTTCCCTGACGTGAGGTCATCAGGGGTATAAAAGAAGCAGCCGACGCCATTTTCTTTAGTCTTTCTTGCCGCACGGTGCCCGAAGCAGAAGCAGTTCGCAAGTGCCAGTCGGCCGACTTCTGAGATTTTCGTGTTCGAATTTCAAATCCGAAGTCTTGGGGAAACTTTTTTCTTGCTCCAGACAGATGTCAGAAAAAGTTAATAATTGTATTTCTTGTGGAAAGCAAATACCTCATAAGGACTTTCATTCTTACTGTATTCCTTGCCTAGGCCCTGACCATAACGTTTCAGGTTGTCGGTTTTGTGCTAGATTTAACCAACGCACTATTAAGTGTCTGTATGATTTTGCATTAGACTATTTTGGACGGAGGTTTAATTATCCAGAAATGTCGTCGGATAGCCATCCGACTACTGGAGTTCACAAAAAAACGCAAAGAAAAAGATAGACAACCGAGGCCCAAAACCGATGAAGCTTCTCTTAAGACAGCCGCCGGTTCTCAGTGAGGCGCTTTCGCAGCCCCAGACACCTGCTACTTTAGAGTTGCAGGCCGCTACCAACTCCCACATGGAGTCGGCTATGCCGCTGGAAACTCAAGGTATTGGAGCCTCGGACACTGTTCCTTCAGATGGGTCCGGAGCCGCTGAGCAGGCACCAGCTTCTGAGGGTGTATTCAGACCTAAACATCTATACATTAAACCGACTTCAGCTTCAAAGGCAAAGACTAAAGCACTTTCAAAGACAAAGAAACAAACACAACAGCCATGTGGGCAGGCCTCCATGCCCAAAAACAGATGCTCAAAATGGCCAAAGACTTGATTACCTTGATCAGGGGTTCCCATCCCCCTCCTGATAAGAGGCCTAGGCAAGAGACAGACTATGAATCTTCAGATCACGTTTCTATTTCTTTTGATTCTTCTTCTAAGCAGGAATATTCTATTCCTCCCTATGAGGATTCTGATGCTGAAGAATCTATTCCTTCAGCTTCTCCTCCAGAGGACTATTCTTTTGGGGAAACTTTACATACCATGAGGGAGCACTTCCACTGGGAGAGCCAAGATTTTTCAGAATCTAAAAAGAGGCTCAGGGACTTCCTTTTACTACCACAACACAAGCCGCTAGCCATTCCACCTGTGTTAGACATTGTAAATGATGTGTTTTCAGAGTCTAGTCTGATCCCTGACTCCTTACCTCCTGCTCCTGTTAAGCCTGACAGATATTACAGGGTTCCTGACTCTCATAAATTCCTTTTCAAAAACCCTGCTGCAGACCCAGAAACTATTTCACAGGGTCCTAAAGGGGTTAAGGCTTCTGCTGCAAAAAAACCCCTACCCCCTCTGACAAAGACTCAAGGGCACTGGATAGATGGGGAAAAAAGGTTTACACATCTGCTACCTTGGCTATAAGGGCCTTAAACTGTCAGTTTCATATTCTTAAATATCAGCAACATGTCATGGCATTGCTTAAACAGAAAATGTTAAATTCTGAATGTGCAGAAAACAAGGAAATGCATGATTTATTGCCTGCAGCTGAACAAGTTGGAAAACGTACTTTGCAATGTGGGTTTGATTCTCTGGAGGCCTCCTGCAGGGCCGCAGTTACGGGTTCTGTAATTAGGAGGCATGCTTGGTTAAAGGAACAAAATCTGCCTGATCATGTCAAAGTTAAATTATTAGATGCACCTTTGCAGCATAATACTTTGGTGTTAAGGCAGAAGAGGTGTTAAAGAAAATGGAGGACAAAGCTAAATCTATGCAAACTGTCGAAGATTTTTTTTACAAGTACAGCCACCTAGGTTTAGTAGACACTGGCCTACAAAGAATTGGTCCTTTCCTGTGTCAGACAGACCTCAAAGGGGCAGATCCAGACACCCTAGAGGCAGATCCTAGGTGCAAGGTTCATACAGGTCAAAGCAATGGGGTGCTTCTACCTCCAAAAGTGGAGAAGACAAATCACAACCTTACAGGAAACAGTCCCAATGACTTCCCCCTGCCTGCACCAAGCACTTATTTCCTGGCAGCACCCTTAGGGGGAAAATTAGCACTTTTTTCTCAAATTTGGCACATTATAACCCAGGACAAATGGATTCTAAATATTGTGTCACAAGGCTACATGTTCCATTCCCATACCCTGCCAAAGGCAAACAGCTGGCCAGATCTGCCAAAAAGCAATAGGCAGAGGCACAAAAACAAGTCTCATCCCTCATGGACATGGAAGCCATTCAACATGTGCCAGAGCAAGAGCGGGGACGAGGATTTTACTTGACTGTTCTTGGTACCCAGAAAGGACAATATCCTGAAGGCCAATACTGGGCCTATCTATTCTGAACACATTCCTGGATATGCCAAAATACTTTGCAGCAGCTTCTGCCCATGCTGGGCAAGAACGCTTGGCTTGTGACTTTAGACATAAAAGAGGCATACCTGCATGTCCCAATCCGACAAATAAGCAGAAGATACCTCAGATTCAAGGCTGACTCAATGCATTACCAATTCTCTGCACTGCCCTTTGGCTTATCTACTGCGCCCAGGGTCTTTACAAAGTGCCTGGCACCAGTAATTACATTTTGCAGACAAAAAGGAATACAAATATATCCTTACTTGGATGACTGTCTAATTCAAGCAGAGAACAAGGACATTCTGCTACAGCATCTGGCGTTTGTAAAAAGACTTCTAACATGCCTAGGGTACACAGTCAACGAAAAGAAATCAAAGCTAGTACCCTCTCAAGAGATAATATTCCTGGGTGCAAGCTTAAATACAACTGCCCAGATGGCTTATCTCACCAGACAAACAAATGTTAGCGACAAAGGCCCAGTTATCTGCAAGAAAAACTCTGCAGGCTTTGGGCTTCATGGCATCCTGCATCCTACTAATACCATATGCAAGACTGCATATGAGGAAACTTCAATGGTACCTAAAAAGTCTTTGGGCTCAACATTGCCACAGCCTGGAAACTATGAATGTTCATCGTGTTTCACTGTTGCAGTCATTACACTTGGGTTATCCTGCTGGCAGGCTACCCGCAGTTGGCCCGAATTCCAAAGTCCTGGTCCGGCGTCTGTTGCTGTCGCCTCTTCCCTGACGTCAGTGTGCCAGGGGTATAAAAGATGCAGCCGATGCCATTTTCTTCAGTCTTTCTTGCCACGCGGTGCCCGAAGCAAAAGCAGTTCGCAAGTGCCGGTCGGCCGACTCTTGAGATTTTCGAAATTGAATTTCAGAACCAAAGTCTTCAATAAAGCTAAGTACCCTGTTGGGGAAACTTTTTCTTGCTCCAGACCGATGTCAGTAAAAGTTAACAATTGTATTTCTTGTGGGAAGCAAATACCTCATAAGGATTTTCACTCTTACTGTATTCCTTGCCTAGGCCCCGACCACGACGTTGGTAGTTGTCAGTTTTGCGCTAGATTCAACCAACGCACTATGAAGTGTCGGTTTGATTTTGCTTTACATTACTTTGGCCGAAGGTTTAATTACATAATGCCGTCGGAAGAACCGACGACCGGAATTCATAAAAATACGCAAGGACAGGCATCCGAGGTCCAGAACCGACGACGAAGCCTCTTCTAGGCCAGTCATCTGTTCGCCGGTTCTCAGTGAGGCGCTTTCGCAGCCCCTGACACCCGCTACCTCAGAGCCACAGGCCGCCTCCGACTCCCATGTGGAGACACCTAGGCCTCTGGAAACTCAAGGTATTGGGCCTACGGAAACTATTCCCTCAGATGGGTCCGGAGCCGCTGAGCAGGCATCTGCTTCTGAGGGTGTTTTCAGACCTACACAGCTTACTATCAGGACTACTTCAGCAGCCAAGACAAAGTCTAAAACACCTATAAAGACAAAGAAACAAGTTTGACATTCACCGGGACAGTCATCCATGCCAAAGAAACAGATGCTTAAAATGGCCGAGGACCTAATTACTCTGATCAGGGGTTCCCATCCCCCTCCTGATAAAAGGCCTAGGCAAGATACTGACTTCCTCAGATCAGGTTTCCATTTCCTCTGATTCCTCTTCAGAACAGGGATATTCTCTTCCTCCTTATGAGGATTCTGATGCTGAAGAATCTATCCCTTAAGCCTCTCCTCCTGAGGATTATTCTTTTGGGGAAACCCTGCACACCATGAAGGAGCATTTCCATTGGGAGAGCCAAGATTATTCTGAATCCAAGAAAAGGCTCAGAGATTTTCTTTTATTGCCTCAGCACAGGCCCCTTGCTATTCTCCCTGTACTAGATATTGTTGATGTTTTTTTCTGAATCCAGTTTGTCTCGTGATTCTTTACCCCCTGCACCAGTTAAGCCAGATAGGTACTACAGGGTCCCAGACTCACATAAATTTCTTTATAAAAACCCTGCTGCTGACCCAGAAACAATTTCACAGGGTCCCAAAGGGGTCAAGGCTTCCACTGCAAAAAATCCTGTTCCCTCTGATAGGGATTCAAGAGCACTGGACAGATGGAAAAAAGTCTACACCTCTACTACTTTAGCTGTAAGGGCTTTAAACTGTCAGTTTCACATGCTTAAATACCAACAGTATCTGATGTCTTTGCTCAAACAGAAAATGCTTACAAGCTCAGAATGTACTGAAAATAAGGAAATGCAAGATTTGTTGCTTGCAGCTGAACAGGTGGGAAAGCATACTTTGCAATGCGGTTTTGATTCATTAGAGGCTTCTTGCAGAGCCGCAGTTACAGGTTCTGTCATTCGAAGGCATGCTTGGTTAAAGGAACAAAGTTAACCGGATCATGTTAAAGCAAAATTGTTGGATGCTCCATTACAGCATGATACTTTGTTTGGTGTTAAGGCAGAAGAGGTGTTAAAGAACATGGAGGATAAAGCAAAATCAATGCAGTAAAGGATTTCTTACAGGTTCAGCCACCCAGATTTAGCAGGAACTGGCCTTCAAAAAATTGGTCCTTTCCAGTGTCAGACAGGCCACAAAGAGGCAGATACAGATGCCCAAGAAGCAGATCTCAGCCACAAGGCGCATACAGACCTAAGCAATGGGGTGCTTCTGCCCCCAAAGGCGGAGAAGACAAATCACAACCCTTTAGGAAGCAGTCACAATGACTTCCCTCTACCAATGCCAAGCACTTACCTCTTGCGGGCACCCTTAGGGGGAAAACTTGCACTTTTCTCACAAAATTGGCACAAAATTACCCAAGACAAATGGGTCCTAAATATTGTTTCCCAGGGTTACAGGTTCCACTTTCGCACCCTTCCAAGGCCAAAAGGTATGCCAGACCTGCCACACAATCAATGGGCAGAGGCACAAAGACAAATTTCTGCTCTCATGGACATGAGGGCTGTTCAAAAAGTACCACAGCAAGAGCAAGGACAAGGATTTTACTTCAGACTTTTCTTGGTACCCAGAAAGAACAAAGCTTGGAGACCAATACTGGACCTGTCTACTCTAAATACTTTCCTGGACGTTCCAAAATTCAAAATGTTGACACTACAACTTCTACCCATGCTGGGCTAGTTACTTTGGACCTCAAAGAGGAATACCTGCATGTCCCAGTTAGACAATCTTGCAGAAGATACCTCAGATTCATAGCTGGCTCAATACATTATCAATTCTCTGCACTGCCCTTTGGCATATCTACTGCACCCAGGGTCTTCACAAAATGCCTGGCACCAGTAATTGCATTTTGCAGACAAAAAGGAATTCAAATATATCCCTACTTGGACGACTGCCTTATTCAAGCAGACAGCAAGGACATTCTACTAAAGCATCTGGCGTTTGTAAAAAGATTACTAATTTGACTTGGGTACACAGTAAACGAAAATAAATCAAAACTAGTGCCCTCTCAAGAGATAATATTCCTGGGTGCAAGCTTAAATACCACTGCCCAGATGGCTTATCTCATGTAAGACAAAGGCAACTGACTCATTATTTTCACATGATGGCAACAAAGACCCAGCTACCTGCAAGAAAAAATCTGCAGGCTTTGGGCTTCATGGCATCCTGCATCCTGCTAATTCCATATGCAAGACTGCATATGAGGAAGCTACAATAGTATCTAAAAAGTGTTTGGACTCAACATTGCCACAGCCTGGAAACGATAATTACTCTCATTCCCTGCCTGCAACAGGAGTTTTGATGGTGGGCACTGGCATGTCACCACAACAAGGGACAGCCTTTCACACTACCCACAGCCAGGCAGACACTAACAACAGATGCATCGGATTATGCCTGGGGAGCACACATGGCAGGAAAATGCATATAGGGTACGTGGCCCACAGACCAAATGCATCTTCATATCAATCAAAAAGAAATGCTAGCTGTACAGAATGCCCTGACAGCCTTCAAGGATTTGCTACATCCAGGACAACTATTACTAAAGACGGACAATACTACAGTCATGTGGTACATAAACAAGCAAGGGGGCACACATTCCTACCCCCTCTGCAGGCAAGCCATGATGTTGTGGAACACAACACTGGCCTATCGAGTACATCTGCAGGCACAATTCCTGCCAGGAAAGAAAAATACTTTGGCAGACGACCTAAGCAGAAACATCATGGACCCTCAAGAGTGGAAACTAGATCCGCAAGTCTTCAGCATGATAACAAAGAAATGGGGATGCCCAGACATAGATCTATTTGCATCCCCTCACAGTTGCCAACTAGAGAGATTCTGCACAAGGACTTATCACTCACAAGCATGGAAGGTGGATGCTCTATCATTCAGCTGGAAAAACCTAACAGTTTATGTCTATCCACCACTGCCTCTACTCCCCAAGGTACTCCTAAAAGTCAGACAGGAGAAAGCCAAAAATTATTCTGATTGCCCCAGACTGGCCACGCAAGCACTGGTACCCAATCCTAAGGAGCTTGTCTCAAGGACCAGCCTGGACTTTACCTCAAATTCCTCATCTGCTGACACAACAAAACAATCAGATCCTGCACAGCCAACTCAGAACCTTAAATCTGGCTGCTTAACGAATAATATAGCCACTCAGAACTCGCCTCTCTCTAAAGCAGTTATGGATGTCATTTTGGAAGCCAGGAGGCCCAGCACCAGGAAATCTTATGCAGAAAAATGGAAGAGATTCTGTGCTTGGAACCAGGCACAAGGACTTGAACTGCTTGTCCCTAATATTCCTCAGATTTTACAATACCTGACTGAGATGCTGAACAAAGGCCTATCCTTCTCATCAATTAAGATCCATGCCTCTGCCATTTCAGCTCATTACAATACGGAACCTCCTATTTTCTCTCATCCGCTATTAAGGCAGTATCTCAGAGGGGCAAAAAAAATAAGACCCCCAAGGAGAGCACCTATACCAACATGGGACCGCAACTTTATCTTGAAAAAGCTCACACTGCCTCCTTTTGAGTCAGCCAATACAGCTGAAATAAAATTCTTATCATGGAAAACTGCTTTGCTCCTAGCAATAACCTCAGCAAGAAGAGTCTCAGAGTTACAGGCATTAATGGCAGTGGAACCTTTCATCCGGACAGGGTTCTCTAAGGACAAACCCAACATTTATGCCAAAGGTAGTATCCAATGTGGCTCTTAACCAAACCATTCATTTACCAACCTTTTATCCAAATCCCCAGAATAAAGGGGAGAGACTTCTGCACTCTTTGGACATACACAGGCAGCTACACTTCTACTTGGACAAAGCAAAAGCTTTCCGAAAAACTGAGCAACTTTGTGGCATATGCTACAGGATCACAAGGAAAGGCTATTTCAAAGCAGACTATTTCAAAATGGATAGGACACTGCATTCGTTTCTGCTATGCACAGCATGGCAAATCAGTGCCTAAGAATATTAGGCCACATTCTACCAGGACAGCAGCCACATCAGCAGCCTTTCTCAGAGGAGTACCAACCAAGGAAATTTTGGAGGCTGCAACTTGGAGTTCAGTGCACACTTTCACCAAGCACTATCACTTACCTCTTTACTCTAAATCCAGAACAGGCTTTGCCACTGCAGTCCTGCAGGGCCTCATAGCCACTCCTAATCCTATTTAGACCCAGCCGCCCAACCTCAGCTTTGGGATTCAACCCAAGTGTAATGACTGCAACAGTGAAACACGAACATAGTACAGTTGTGTACCTACCATAAATGCAGATGTTCAAGTGTATTCACTGTTGCAGTCCAGGTTACCCTCCCACCATCCCCCTTTCATTGCTGGGACTTATCTGTACTTCTCTATTCTATACAACCTATGTGGTGTATTTGCTTGTAGAGGAAGCTAATGTTTATGTTTGTGCATGCTTTTTTGTATGCAAATTTTTCGCCTACCCTTTTGGAGGCACCTGACATCCTGGGCAAGAAAAACTGAAGCAAATGGCGTTGGCTGCATCTTTTATACCCCTGGCGCACTGACGTCAGGGAAGAGGCGACAGCAACCGATGCCGGACCAGGACTTTGGAATTCGGGCCGACTGCGGGTAGCCTGCCAGCAGGGTAACCCAAGTGTAATGACTGCAACAGTGAATACACTCGAACATGTACATTTATGGTAGGTACACAACTGTACTTTACTCTCATTCCCTGCCTGCAACAGGAGTTTCGATGGTGGGCAAAGGCTTGTCACCAAAACAAGGGACAGCCATTCACATTACCCCCAGCCAGGCAGACACTAACAGTGGATGCATTAGATTATGCCTGTGGGGCCCACATGGCAGGAAGATGCATTCAGGGCACATGGACCTCAAACCAAATGCATCTACATATCAGTCAAAAAGAGATGCTAGCTGTTCAAAATGCCCTGACAGCCTTCAAGGACCTACTTCAAACAGGACAACTTCTGATAAAGACAGACAACACCATGGTTATGTGGTATATAAACAAGCAGGGGGGCACACATTCTTACTCCCTTTGCAGACTAGCCATGACTTTGTGGGATACAGCATTGACTTACCAAGTACATCTGCAGGCACAATTCCTGCCAGGAAGGAAAAATACTGTGGCAGACGAAATAAGCAGAAACCTCATGGATCCCCACGAGTGGCAGCTGGATCCACAAGTCTTCAGCATAACAAGCAAATGGGGATGCCTGGACATAGATCTATTTGCCTCCCCTCACAACTACCAACTAAAAAGAATCTGCACAAGGATTTATCACAGACAAGCATGGAAAGTGGACGCCCTATCTTTCGGCTGGAAAAACCTATCAGTATGTGCCTTTCCCCCTCTGCCTCTCCTCCCCAAGGTACTCCTAAAGGTCAGACAGGAGAAGCCAAAGATGATACCGGTTGCCCCAGACTGGCCCCACCAGTACTGGTACCCAGTGCTAAGGAGCTTGTCTCACTTCCCAGCTTGGACCTTACCTCAATACCTCATCTACTGTCCCAGCAAAACAATCAGATCCTGCACAGCCAACTCAGGACTTTAAACCTGGCAGCGTGGCGGATAATGTAGTCATACAAAACACACCTCTCAGTAAAGCTGTGATGGATGTCATATTGGAAGCCAGAAGGCCTAGTACTAGAAAATCTTATGCTGGAAAATGGAAGAGAGTCTGTGTTTGGAACCAGGCACAAGGAACAGATACAGCAGTGCCAAATATTCTTCAGATTTTGCAATACTTAACTGAGATGCTGGACAAAGGTCTATCTTTCTCATCTATTAAAATTCATGCCTCTACCATTTCGGCTCATTACAATGCAGAGCCACCAATCTTTTCTCATCCCTTATTAAAACAGTACCTCAGAGGAGCCAACAATTTTAAGGCCTCCAAGGAGATCACCAATGCCTGCATGGGACCTCAACTATGTCTTGGAAAAACTCACCCTGCCTCCTTTTGAGCCAGCTGCTACTGCTGATATAAAGTTTTTATCTTGGAAAACAGCTCTGCTCCTAGCAATAACTTCTGCAAGACGAGTTTCAGAGCTGCAGGCACTCATGGCTGTGCAACCTTTTATCATTTTTTATTCAGATAGGGTCTCCCTGAGGACAAACCCAACATTTATGCCTAAAGTGGTGTCCAGTATGGCTCTTAACCAAACCATTCATCTGCCAACTTTTTATCCAAATCCACAGAACAAGGGGGAGAGAATTCTGCATTCTTTGGACGTACACAGCTTAAATTCTACTTGGACAAAACCAAAGTTTTCAGGAAGGCAGAGCAATTACTAGTGGCATATGCTGCAGGATCACAAGGAAAAGCTATCTCAAAGCAAACTATTTCAAAGTGGATAGACCATTGCATTAGTTTCTGCTGCTTACACCATGGCAAGCCAGTGCCTAAGGGCATTAGGCCACATTCTACCAGAATTGCAGCCACTTCAGCAGCCTTTCTCAGGGGAGTGCCAACCAAGGACATTTTAGAGGCAGCTACTTGGAGTTCAGTGCACACCTTTACAAAGCATTATCATCTGCCACTCTACTCTAAATCCAGGGCAGGCTTTGCCACTACAGTTCTGCAGGGCCTTATATCCACTCCTAATGCTGTTTAGCTTCAGCCTGCCATCCATAGCTTTGGGACTCTACCCAAATGTAATGACTGCAACAGTGAAACAAGAAGAACATAGTACAGTTGTGTACACTTACCATAAATGTAGGTGTTTGAGTGTATTCACTTTTGCAGTCCAGGTTACCCACCTGCCATTCCCCTTTTCTTCTGATGGAACCTATCTTTCCTTCTATGATTGTACAACCTATGTGGTGTATTTGCTTGTAGATGAAGGTAAAGTTTGTATTGCTGCATGTAATTTTATATATACATATAAATTTTGGCTACCCTTTTAGGGGGCACCTGACATCTGGGGCAAGAAAAACTAAAGAAAATGGTGTCTGCTGCTTCTTTTATACCCCTGACGACCTGACGTCAGGGAAGGGACGACGGCAGCCGACGCAGGACCCAAGACTTTGGAATTCAGGCCGACTGAGGGCAACCTTCCAGCAGTATTACACAAATATAATGACTGCAACAGTGAATACACTCGAACATCTACATTTATGGTAAGTGTACACAACTGTACTTTACTATTCCTCAATAAACAAGTGATGGATGTCATTCTGGAGGCAAGGAGGCCTAGCACTAGAAAATCCTGTGCTGAAAAATGGGAAAGATTCTGTTCCTGGAGTCATACTCTGGGGATGGGTACAGCAGCGCCCAGTTTACCTCAGATTCTTTAATACTTAACTGAGATGCTTCACAAAGGTCTTTCCTTTTTCTCCATCAAAATTCATGCCTCAGCCATTTCAGCTAATTACTATACAGAACCACCCCTCTTCTCTCATCCACTGTTGAAGCAATTCCTCAGAGTGGCCAAAAACTTAAGACCACCCAGGACAGCCCCCCTACTCCAGCCTGAGACCTCAACTTTGTATTGGAAAAACTCACTCTACCTCCCTTTGAGCCAGCTGCAAATGCAAAGTTGAAATTCCTTTCTTGGAAAACAGCCTTTCTTCTAGCCATCACTTCAACAAGAAGAGTGTCTGAATTACAGGCCCTCATGGCAGTGGAGCCTTTCATCATCTTTCATACGGACAGGGTGTCTCTCAGGACCAATCCCTCCTTCATGCCCAAGGTGGTATCCAGTGTGGCCCTTAATCAGTCCATTCATTTGCCAGCCTTTTTTTCTAATCCACAGAACAAGGGGGAACGAATACTGCACTCATTGGACGTGCACAGACAACGTAGATTTTACTTGGACAAGACTAAACCTCTCAGGAAATCTGAACAGCTGCTGGTTGCCTTTGCTGCAGGGACAGAGGGGGGAAGGCCATTTCAAAGCTAACCATTACTAAGTGGATAGGCCACTGCATTCATTTCTGCTATAAGCACCATGGAAAACCTACCCTACAGGGGATTAGACCACATTCAACCAGGGCTGCATCTACCTCTGCAGCCTTTCTCAGAGGTGTCCCTACCAGGGACATCCTAGAAGCTGCTACCTGGAGTTCTGTACCTACCTTCAAGCATTACCACTTGCCAATTTTTTTCTAAAATCCAGAGCCGGTTTTGCCACTGCAGTCTTGCAGGGCCTCATGGCTGGTCCTAATGCTATCCAATTATCTCCTCCCATCCTTAGCTTTGGGACTCTACCCAAATGTGATGACTGCAACAGTGAAACATAAAGAACATAGTACAGTTGTGTACACTTGCCATAAATGTAGATGTTCGAATGTATTCACTGTTGCAGTCCTGGTTACCCTCCCTCCAGCCCCCTGACATCTATTGAGTATACCTCTATTCTTATTTACTATGCTTAAAGCTTTTTGGTGTATTTGCTTTTTTGTTGGAGGTGTAACCTTGTATGTAATTGCTTCCCATTATGGGGGCACCTGACATCTGGGCCAAGAAAAACTGATGTAATGGCGTCTGCTGCATGCTTTATACCCCTGACTACCTGACGTCATGGAAGATGAGACTGCAACCGGCACAGGACCCAAGACTTTGATAATCAAGCCGACTGAGGGCTACTGCAAGCAGATAACCCAAATGTGTGATGACTGAAACAGTGAATACACTCGAGCATACTACATTTATGGTCAGTGTACACAACTGTACTTTCCCTCTTCTAGTGCTTTTTTAAGGGTTTGGATGCTAGATTATCCTGGGAGCTACTTGGTCTTCTGTTTACACTTTTACTAACAATTATAAGTTGATGTTCTTGCCAGGGCAGGATTTGTCAGGGCTGTCCTTCATGGGTTTATGGAGAGCTCTTCTTTGCCTTCCTCCTCAAAAACTTTCCAGTAGTTTTTGTATTGTCCGAAGAGTAAAGAGTACTGTAGCAGTGATGAGGAAGGACATAGTAAAGTTGTGTAAGATCTTTACCATCCCAGTTACTATTCTACTTGTCACTGTTGCAGCACTTGATCCATTTCTCCTGCCTCATATTTTCTGTTGGACTCTTGCTGGCCAAGGAGTTCCTATTCCAGCCTTATCTCTTTCTATTCCTGAATGTGCATGTTGCTGTTCCCCGAGATTGCTCCGGTTCTTCTGAAGCACTTCAGTTCTCGAGATTAGGTGTTTGTACATCACATGTGCCTTGCCACGTAGGACATATGTATGACTGACACCTGGAAGGTGTAAAGTCTTTGGTATACTGGCCATATGTCATGCTATCTTCTATGCATGATATCCTGAAGACTGCGACAGTGAGAACTAGGACATCTGCTGTTATGGTAAGATCTTGCACAACTTTACTTTCTGTATCAGGACTTGCCAAAAATAGCATTTTCTTACAATCTGCTTCCTTGTGGATCATTACTGTTCTGTTTATGATCTCCCCACACTAGTTTGCTGCTCCATATCTATCAACATTAATAATGCCTTTGCCACACTCTTAGCTAGCATAGGTATAAGTACTGTATATTTTTATACAAAAATATACTTCTCCAAACAGTAAGTGATGACTTTCAAATTAAAATGAATTCACAAAATTCACAGCACACTTTGACACAGTAAGCACTTCCATCTTCTAAAAAGACTTCAGAGACTAAAGAAATCTTGTGATTTGTTTTTTTAGATGTTCATCGTGCATACAGCTGCAGTCATAACAGATGGGTTCTCCTGCCGTCAGGCGGGTCCTCGGTCGGCCGAATTCCAAACTCTAGGTCCGGCGTCGGTTGTCGTCGCTTCTTCCCTGACGTCAGTGCGCCAGGGATATAAAAGAACCAGCCGACGCCATTTTCTTCAGTCTTTCTTGCCGCGCGGTGCCCGAAGCAGAAGCAGTTCGCAAGTGCCGGTCGGCCAGCTCCTGAAATTACGAAAAATTTTGCTACCGAAGTCATCTAAAAGCTAAGTACCCCGTTGGGGAAACTTTTCTTGCCTCAGACCGATGTCAGACAAAGTTAATAATTGTATTTCATGTGGGAAGCAAATACTGCATAAGGATTTTCATTCCCTCTGTATTCCTTGTTTAGGCCCAGACCACGACGTCTCGGTCTGCCGCTTTTGCGCTACATTCAACAAACGCACCATTAAGCATCGGGCGGAGTTCGCCCAGCATTATTTTGGCAAAAAATTTTACTATATTATGTCGGATACTCCGACTCCAGTTTTGTCTAAAAAACACAAAAACAAGGACCGACACACGAGGTCCGCAGCCTCTATCGACACCACGCCAAAGCCGACTCCACGTGGTCCGGTTCTCAGCGAGGCACCTACACAGCCCCTGACTGCCGACGACACTACATTGGTGGTGTCTCCTGTGCCTGAGGTCGCAGGCTCCTCGGCCCACCCCCCGACTACGGATACCGAAGCCACTCTTGGCGGTGAAACTCAAAATGTGGACAGGTCTACCTCCTCTCAAGGGGTCTTCAGACCTTCCTCTTCTTTCTCCATCAAGGCTTACACTAAGTCTAAAGCAGCCATGCAATCTAAGAGACAAGCTACACAGGGCCCATCTCCAGGCCCCATGCCTAAAAAACAGATGCTTAAAATGGCTGAGGATTTGATTACTCTTATCAGGGGATGTCCTTCATGGATGCATCTGCAGTCATAACAACTGGGTTGTCCTGTCGTCAGGCAGCCCTTCGGTCGGCCGGATTCCAAAGTCCGGGTCCGGCTTCGGCTGATGTCGCACTTCACCCGACGTCATCTCTGCTGGTCTTCAGGTATAAAGGCATCAGCTGACGCCATTTTCCTCAGTCTTTCTTGCCGTGGCCGAAGCAGAAGCTGTTCGCAAGTGCCGGTCGGTCAGATCCAGAGATTACTACTACGAATACTACAAGACTTCTAAAGCTAAGTACCCCGTTGGGGACCCTTTCTTGCCTCAGCCGATGTCAGAAAAAGTCAATAACTGTTTAACTTGTGGGAAACAAATACCTCATAAAGATTTCCACTCTTACTGTTTGCCTTGTTTAGGCCCAGACCACGACGTAGCAGCCTGTTCGGCCTGTGCCTCATTCAACCGACGAACGCTTAGGCGTCGGTCGGAGTTTGCTGAACAGTTTTTCGGCTCAGATTTTGCGTACATTATGCCGTCGGATCCTCCGACTACCCAAATTGTTAAAAAACGCAAAGAAAAAGACCGACACTCGCGGTCCACGGTTTCGGCCGAAACCATAGTTAACCAAACATGAGTGTCTCGGTTTCGCGAAACCGAGAAAACTGATCAAAATACGGCTGAATCAATGACTACTACTGAGGTTCCTGCTACCTTACTTGAATCGGCCTCAGAAATTTTACCTACTACAGTGGTTACTAGTGATTTATCAGACACCATCCCTTTGGATGTCTCTACCCCAGCACGTGGTGCTGCTAGGCCTCCTGCAGCCATGTCTATTAAGGCCTTTGCCAGGGCTAAAGCAGCCAAATCTACTAAATCAGTGCCTGTTAAACCCCCCTCAACCAGGCCCACTTCTAGTTCACAAATGCTTACTCTGGCAGAAGATTTAATATCTTTAATTAGGGGAACTCAATCTCACCCAGACAGGGCCTCTCAGCCCCAGAAAGAGACCTAGAGCAGAGCCCCCCGAGCCTGTGTCCTCTGATGACTCTGCGGATGACTCAGATATTACAGACCAGCCAGAGGCTCCTTTCTCCAATTATGAAGACTCAGATGCTGAAGAATCCATTCCAGCTGCTTCTCCACCAGAAGAATTCTCCTTTGGGGAAACCTTACATGCCATGCGAGAACAATTCCAATGGCAGGAACAGGATTTCTCAGATTCCAGAAAGACTTAGGACTTTTCTGCACCTTCCACAACACAGGCCTTTAGCTATACCTCCTGTCCTCTCTGTTGTGGACGATGCATTTAATGATGTCTGCACTGCACCAGATTCCTTACCTCCAGCCCCTGCCAAACCAGATAGATTTTACAGGGTACCAGACACACCATCACCTATACAAGGCCCCACTTGCAGACCCCGAAACTATATCCCAGGGGCCTAAGGCAGTAGCCTCGACCACAGCAAAAAACCCTATTCCTTCTGAAAGGGAAGCCAGGTCTTTAGACAGATGAGGCAAAAAAGTTTACACCTCAGCTACTCTCTCAGCTAGAGCTTTAAACTGTCAGTTTCACATGATACAATACCAAGAGTTTATGCTTGATCAGTTAACTAAAAAGCTATCCTCTGATGACTCTATAGATAAGAAATATGTACTAGAAATGGTAAATAACATCCAACAGGTTAGTAACCATTCTTTAAAATGTGGCTATGATGCACTGGAGGCTTCATTTAGATCAGCCATGACAGGCACAGTGATAAGAAGACATGCATGGCTGAAGGAACAGGTCTTACCGGATCATGTTAAAGCTAAGTTATTAGATGCTCCTATGGATAAGGCCAGTTTGTTTGGTACACCTGCCCAGCAGGTAATGAAGAAAATGGAAGAAAAGGCAAAATCTGTACAAACGGTTAAAGATTTCTTGCAGGTTCAGCCCCAAGGTTTAGCAAGAACTGGCCTGCCAAAATTGGTCCTTTCCTGACTCCACTAGATCCCAAAGGGGCAGGAATAGACGTTCCAGAGGCAGAAATCAATCCAGAGGGGGTGCCTACAGAGGACGACAGTGGCAAGGTAATAACAGAGGCACAGGCACAGCCACTACCACTACAACAGCACAATCACAGTGACTTGATTCTAACTCCGCCTACCAGGGAGCAAATAGCAGCACCATTAGGCGGAAAATTAACCTTATTTTCCAAGAACTGGCACTACATCACAAAAGACAAGTGGATTTTGCAAACCATAGACCAAGGTTACGGTTCCACTTCCACACTTTACCAGTCAAAAGAGGAATGCCAAACCTGCCTCCAAATCAAAAACAGAAGCTCTACAGCAGATAATGCAATTAACAAAGATGAGAGCTGTGGAAAGAGTACCAAGAACAGAACAAGGCAAAGGATTCTACTCCAGACTATTCCTAGTTCCAAGAAAGGAAAAAAGTTGGAGACCTATTCTCGACCTGTCCACCTTAAATACATGCATCATTGTCCCAAAATTCAAAATGCTGACCCTACAGCAACTTCTTCCCATGCTGGGCAAGGAGTCTTGGCTGGTAACTCTAGATCTCAAGGAGGCATACCTGCACGTCCCCATTCGACCAATTTGCAGAAGATACCTCAGATTTCTTGCAGGATCAGAGCACTATCAATTCTCAGCATTGCCCTTTGGCTTATCTACTGCGCCCAGAGTATTCACAAAATGCCTGGCATCAGTAATCGCCCACTGCAGACTACAGGGAATCCAAATTTATCCATACCTGGACGACTGCCTGCTACAAGGGGACAACAAAAGCAAGCTGACAACAGATTTACAAAGGGTCATTTACTTGCTACAAGCACTGGGATACACAGTCAATTTACAAAAGTCAAGGCTGATACCATCCCAAACAAGGACATTCTTGGGTGCGGAATTGGACACAGTAAAGCAAATGGCATTCCTAACTGCAGAAAAACAAAAAGATCTCCCTCTTTACTTCTTGGCACTAACAAGACAGAACAAGCTAACAGCAAGAAAAGTTCTGCAGGCCTTGGGCTTCATGGCATCATGCATAATCTTGGTTCCACATGCCAGACTACATATGAGAAAACTACAGTGGTACCTAAAGAATTTATGGTCACAACACAGGCACAGCCTAGAAGCAGAAATCCCACTAATCCCATGCCTAAAACAGGAGTTCCTATGGTGGGCTCAAGCATGCCAGTCAAACCCAGGCCTACCCTTTCACAACTATCAAGCAAGCCAAACCATCACAACAGACGCCTCAGACCTAGGATGGGGGGCTCACATGCTGGACTAATGCATAAGGATTGTGGATGCAGGACCAGCTTCACCTGCACATCAACCTAAAAGAAATGCTGGCAGTAAAACTGGCAATCCAAAAATTCAGACCATTTCTCAAAGAAGGCCATTTGATGATAAGGACAGACAACACCACAGTCATGTGGTACATCAACAAACAGGGAGGCACTCATTCATACCCCCTATGCAGAATGACTTTGGACCTTTGGAACCTGGCACTCAGCTACAACATCCAGTTACAGGCAATATTTGTACCGGGAAAGGAGAATACCCTAGCAGACATGTTAAGCAGAACCACCTCGGATGCTCACGAATGGATGCTACACCCAGACATCTTCAAGACCATCTCAAAGAAATGGGGAATGCCACAGATAGATCTATTCGCTTCCCCTCTCAATCACCAGCTCAAAAATTCTGCACAAGGACATTCCACCCACTTGCATGGAAAGTGGATTCGCTCTCCTTCAGCTGGAAAGGTCTGACAGCATATGCATTCCCACCTCTTCCCTTGATACACAAGGTACTACTAAAAATCAAGGAGGAACGTCCAAGGATAACCCTGATAGCTCCAAACTGGCCAAGACAACACTGGTACCCATTGCTGAGGAGCATGTCTCGGGACAAAATGTGGTCAATACCCCTGATGCCTTTGATGTTAACTCAGAACAAATACAGCATCATGCATCCAAACCTAAAAACGTTGCAACTGACTGCATGGAACATCACATAGCAGCAACAAATCCAGAACTTTCCCAAAGGGTTAAAGACATTATCCTTGAAGCCCGCAGACCTTCAACAAGAAGGAACTATGCAGGAAAATGGAAAAGGTTTGTCATTTGGAGTGCTGAAAGAGGAAAAGATGTGTCGAATATAGATATTGCTAACATTCTGGAGTATTTGGCAGAGCTTCTACATACAGGCCTGTCCTACTCCTCCATCAAGATACATGCATCAGCTATTTCAGCAGAATACAGCTTTGATCCACCTGTCTTTTCACATCCTTTACTCAGGCAGTTCCTCAGAGGGATCAAGAATGTAAAACCTCCTAGGAAACCACCATTGCCAGCTTGGGATTTGAACTTTGTGCTAGAAAAGTTGACACTGCACCTTTTGAACCAGCAGCAACAGCAGACCTGCAGCATCTATCGTGGAAAACTGCTTTCCTACTGGCAATAACCTCAGCAAGGAGGGTTTCTGAACTTCAGGCCCTAATGGCAGTACAACCCTTCCTAATCTTTCACCAAGATAGAGTGTCCATGAGGACTAATCCTACATTTATGCCTAAGGTGGTATCCAGAGTGTCTTTAAACCAGGCAATCCACCTACCTACCTTCTTCCCCAACCCACAAAACAGAGGGGAAAGAATGCTGCATACCTTGGATGTACATAGACAGCTACGCTACTACCTGGACAGAACAAAAAGTAACAGAAAACTGACCAGCTTTTTGTAGCCTATGCAACAGGAAGGGAAGGAAAAGCTATTTCCAAACAGACAATCTCCAAATGGATAGGAAATTGCATACGATTCTGTTACTCCTTCCATGGAAAACCAATTCCACAGAACATAAGGCCTCATTCTACAAGGGCAACAGCCACTACCACAGCCTTCTTACGAGGAGTGGCAACCAAGGACATTATTGAGGCAGCTACTTGGACCTCCGTGCATACATTTGCCAAGCATTATAATTTACCTCTGTATTCCAGATCCCGAGCAGGGTTTGCCACTGCTGTACTGCAAGGGATCCTAACCACATCATAATCTATTCTTCCTCCTCCCCTAGTTGGCTATGGTATTCTACCCAGTTGTTATGACTGCAGATGCATCCATGAAGGACATAGTACAGTTTTGTACCTACCATAAATGTAGATGTCCGAACTGGATAGCATCTGCAGTCAGGATTACCCTCCCTCCTTCCCCTCTGTGGTACTCCTAGGGTATTTACCCTCCTAATAGCTAGCTGGTGGGGGGGAAGTCTCTTATGGTGTATTTGTTTGTATATATGTACATACATGCTTATTTTTTGTATTTGCCTTCTATCTTTTTGGAAACATTGGCATTTACCCAAAATTTAGCCTTCCAAGAGGGCAACTGGCATCTGGGGCAAGAAACACTGAGGAAAATGGCGTCGGCTGATGCCTTTATACCCGAAGACCAGCAGAGATGACGTCGGGTGAAGTGCGACATCAGCGAAGCGGACCCGACTTTGGAATCCGGCCGACCGAAGGGCTGCCTGATGACAGGACAACCCAGTTGTTATGACTGCAGATGCTATCCAGTTCGGACATCTACATTTATGGTAGGTACAAAACTGTACTTTCTCAACCCCCGGACAAAAGGCCCAGAGTGGAGGAAGAATCCCCCTCCTCTGATCAGGCCTCCATTATTTCAGAGCACTCTGATGAACAGGAACATTCTTACTCCCCTTTTGAAGATTCTGATGCTGAGGAGTCCATTCCCTCTGTCCCCCCCCCCCCCCAGAGGATTACTCATTTGGGGAAACTTTCCATACCTTAAGGGAACACTTCCACTGGGAAGGCCAAGATTATTCAGATTCCAAGAAAAGGCTTAGGGAATTTCTCTTGCTACCTCAGCACAGGCCTCTAGCTATACCTCCAGTCTTGGACATACTTGATGATGTGTACTCGGAGGCCTGCCTTAACCCGGATTCTCTACCTCCAGCTCCAGTCAAGCCTGACAGGTACTACAGGGTTCCTGACTCACACCAATTCCTATACAAAAGCCATGCTGCTGACCCAGAAACTATCTCACAGGGCCCCAAGGGAATTAAGGCCTCCACTGCTAAAAATCCATTACCTTCCGAGAGAGATTCCAAATCCTTAGAAAGGTGGGGAAAAAGGTATATACCTCGGCCACCTTAACCATGAGGGCGTTAAACTGTCAGTTCCATATGCTAAAGTACCAACAGTTTTTGTTATCACAATTGAGAAGTAAAATGTCACAACCTGAACAACTAGACTTGAAGGAGTTGCAGGATTTGATGCATAGTGCAGAACAAGTGGGTAAACATACGTTACAATGTGGTTTTGATGCTCTAGAGGCCTCATGTAGAGCTGCTGTTACAGGATCAGTCATACGTAGGCATGCCTGGCTCAAGGAACAAACCTTACCAGATCATGTCAAAGCTAAATTAATAGATGTCCCTCTACAAAAGGATCTATTATTTGGTGCTAATGCTGAGGAGGTATTAAGGAAAATGGAGGAAAAGGCTAAATCAATGCAAACAGTGAAAGATTTTCTACAGGTACAACCCCCACGTTTCAGTAGAAATTGGCCTTCCAAAAATTGGTCCTTTCCAGCCACGGACAGACCCCAAAGAGGTAGATACAGGCGTCCGAGGGGCAGAGGGCAATCCCAAGGATCGTTTAGAGGCAGACAATGGCAAGCTCCTACGCAAAGAGGTGGTGAGGATAACTCGCAACCATTCAGAAAGCAAGCCCAATGACTTTCCCCTTTGCATGCAGCACAATTAGGCGGAAAACTGGCATTATTTTCAAAAAAATTGGCATATTGTCACAAAAGACAAATGGATCCTGGACATTATAAACAGAGGCTACAGATTCCATTTTCACACCCTTCCAAAAATGAGAGGCATGCCAAACCTGCCACACAATCAAAGGGCAGAGGCACAAAGACTAATTTCAGATCTCATAGACATGAAAGCTATTCAGGAGGTACTAACGCACGAACAAGGTCAAGGTTTTTATTCCAGACTATTCCTGGTTCCAAGGAAGGGAAAATATTGGAGACCTATTTTGGACTTATCCATCCTGAACACATTTCTACTCGTACCAAAATTCAAGATGCTCACTCTACAGCAGTTTCTTCCCATGCTAGGCAAGGAGTCTTGGCTGGTAACAGTGGACCTCAAGGAGGCATACCTGCATGTCCCAATCAGACAAAATTGCAGAAGATACCTCAGATTTCTTGCAGGTTCAACCCATTATCAATTCTCTGCGTTGCCCTTTGGCTTATCTACTGCACCCAGAGTATTCACAAAATGCCTGGCATCAGTAATTGCCTACTGCAGACTTCAAGGGATACAAATATATCCCTATTTGGATGACTGCCTGATCCAAGCGGACAGCAAGCACATTCTTCTGAAACATCTGGCTTATGTAATAATGTTGTTGAATTCTCTGGGATACACAGTCAACAAAAAGAAATCAAGGCTAATACCCTCTCGGAAAATAATTTTCCTGGGTGCCAACTTGGACACAAACACCCAGATGGCCTACCTCACGCCAGAGAAGCAGGGGCAACTAACTCAATACTTCAGAACACTAGCAAATTGCACCAGGCTGACTGCAAGGAAAATCCTGCAGGCTCTGGGATTCATGGCATCTTGCATCTTACTAATCCCATGTGCAAAGCTGCATATCAGGAAACTTCAATGGTACCTGAAAAACCTATGGTCTCAACACAGCCACAGCCTGGAAACAATAATACCACTAATTCCATGTCTTCAAAAGGAATTTCTGTGGTGGGCTCAAGCATGCCAAGCAAACAAAGGTCTCCCATTCAGCAAGCCTCAAGCATATCAAGTCATCACAACAGACGCCTCGGACTACGCCTGGGGGGCACACATGACAGATCGGTGCATTCAGGGCAAATGGTCCCAAAAAGAAAAGCACCTCAAAAGGAAATGCTAGCAGTAATAAATGCTATTATAGCTTTCAAAGACCTCCTGCAACCAGGTCAACTATTGATAAGGACGGACAACACCACAGTAATGTGGTACATAAACAAACAGGGAGGAACCCATTCATACCCACTATGCAGACTGGCCATGTCACTTTGGAACCTGGTCCTGGACTTACAAATCGAACTACAAGCACAGTACTTGCCAGGCAAGGAAAACACGCTGGCAGACAACCTAAGCAGAAATATGACAGAGCCACACGAATGGAAGTTGCATCCCCAAGTTTTTACAGAGATAATTCAAGCATGGGGAAGGCCAGACATAGATCTTTGCCTCCCACGAAAATCACCAATTGACAAAATTCTGTTCAAGGATTTTTCATCCAAAGGCCTGGAGAGTGGACGCTCTCTCTTTCAGTTGGACATCATTGACAGTTTATGCCTTCCCACCTCTACCTCTGCTGCCCAAAGTTCCATTAAAAACCAGAGCAGACAGACCAAAGATGATTCTCATTGCTCCAGACTGGACAAGACAAATATGGTACCCACTCCTGAGGAGCCTGACGCATTCCCCACCATGGACCCTGCCTCTAATGCCTCTTCTTCTGACTCAGCACAGCTTCAAAACTCTTCACAGTCAGCTAAAAACACTCAATCTAGCCGCATGGAAAATTCCTTAGCATCACAACAGACCCTACTCTCCAAGGAAGTGCAGGATGTCATTTTGGAGGCCAGAAGGCCGTCTACCAGAAAAGCTTACACCGCAAAATGGAAACGGTTTTGTGTCTGGAATGAGAAAAAGGGCCAGGATCCTGGAAAACTGAATTTACCTCAAATATTACAGTATCTAACTGAGCTGCTAGGCAGTGGACTTTCTTTCTCCTCTATCAAGATCCATGCCTCAGCCATTTCTGCAGAATACAACACTGATCCACCTTTATTCTCTCACCCCCTCTTAAGACAGCTCCTCAGAGGGGCTAAGAATCTAAAACCCCCAAGGAAACCACCAATACCTGCTTGGGATCTCAATTTCATACTAGAAAAACTGACCTTGCCTCCTTTTGAGCCAGCTGCCTCATCAGATTTGCAATATTTGTCCTGGAAAACAGCTTTCCTTCTGGCTATTACCTCAGCTCGTAGGGTATCGGAACTGCAAGCTCTCATGGCTGTGCAACCTTTCATCATCTTCCATCAGGACAGAGTTTCCTTACGAACCAACCCGTCCTTTATGCCAAAAGTGGTATCCAGGGTAGCTTTGAATCAGGCTATACACTTACCTACCTTTTATCCTAATCCTCAAAACAAAGGGGAGAGATTACTACATTCCTTGGACATCCACAGACAACTGCATTATTATTTGGACAGAACAAAGCCTTTCAGGAAATCAGATCAGCTCTTTGTGTCCTATGCTATAGGAGCTCAAGGGAAGCCAATTTCCAAACAGACTATCTCAAAATGGATAGCACACGGCATACGCTTTTGCTATTCCTTTCATGGCAAAACTGTACCTACAGGCATCAGATCTCACTCCGCAAGGGCCAGGGCTACCTCTGCAGCTTTTCTCAGAGGAGTTCCTACCAAAGATATTTTGGAAGCAGCCACTTGGAGTTCTGTGCATACCTTCTCCAAGCACTACCACCTTCCATTATACTCCAAATCTAGAGCGGGCTTTGCCACTGTAGTCTTGCAGGGCATTCTGGCTCCTCCTAGTTCCACCTAGTGCCTACCACCCCTTTTTTAGCTTTGGGATTCTACCCATCTGTTATGACTGCAGCTGTATGCACGATGAACATAGTACAGTTTTGTACCTACCATAAATGTAGATGTTCGAGTGCTAATACAGCTGCAGTCCAGGTTTCCCTCCCTCCTTCCCCTCTTGAGACAGGCCTATTGGCTAAACACCTCCTCATACAACCTGATTGCGGTATTCATTCTTGATGTATTTGCTTGCACTACTGTATTTTGATTATAATGCATGGCTTCATCACACAAATTTATGTATTGCTTTCCTTCTGGGGGCACCTGACATCTGGGGCAAGAAAAACTGATGAAAATGGCGTCTGCTGGTTCTTTTATACCCCTGGCACACTGACGTCAGGGAAGAAGCGACGACAACCGACGCCGGACCTAGACTTTGGAATTCGGCTGACCGAGGACCCGCCTGACGGCAGGATAACCCATCTGTTATGACTGCAGCTGTATTAGCACTCGAACATCTACATTTATGGTAGGTACAAAACTGAACTTTTTCCCGCTTAATCTTGGCTGAAATATGAAATGAGTCTGTGAAGATGGATTTCTGAAGAGTCTTTATTTTCTTTGGGTAACACTGCTTTCTTCCAAGACACTGGCACTTGACTGCTTGTAAAATATTGTTAAATAAAACCTTTCAGTTCTTTATCCCTTCTCCCTTTCCAGCTTCCAAATTTCCAGAAGAACATGTTCTGTTCCTACTTACTGGACCCTCTTTCAGCATGTTCTAAGCATCAGATGCAGAGGGTACTTTCGCTGACCACTCACACAATTGCCAGACACAACATTATGTGCAGTTACAATGCTGTGGATGCTTCTTCTGGGACAGCTGCCACTGGTTCTGTTGTTCGCAGATAAGCATGGCTTCACAGTCAGCCTGTATTTGAGGATTTCAAGTCTAAAAGTGTAGATTCCTCCTTGGACAAGGACTTAACTGTTTGGTCCTCAGGTGACCGAACTGTTCAAAATCGTCCAAGACCTAGGTAAGACCATAAAAGAATGCAGACAGATTCTATTCGCCGTAGGACATCTAAGTCTACCTCCTTCATTAGAAGTGATCCTAGTGAAGTTCAAAAACAAAGGAAAACCCCTAGGAAAAAGGTACTCTTAAAAAAAAAAAAAAAAACTCCATATAGAACCTCAGAAACCTAACCCTATCTCTGCAATACCACTCCCAATGCTGTCAGTCCCATTGACCCTCTCTCCCAAACACAGTCGCTGTCCCTGGCCAGTTGGAAAGCTATTGCCATAGACAAATCATTCCATTATCAGGAATGATTTTGCCATATCTTGGGAAAATTTTCCCCTAAAAGGCATGCAAAATCTCCACAAAGTGAAGTAGCCCTTCTGGTACCCATTATTCAAGATCTTTTTAATCTGGGCACCATCTAGCAAGTCCCAAAGGATTTCATGGGGGAAAAGGTTTTACTCCAGGATTTTTCTAGTCCCAAGTAAAGAGTAGTGGAGACCCATCCTAGATCTATCTCTCCTAAACACTTCCTTGAAGGAACTATTTTTCAAAGTGTTGTCTCTCCACACTCTTCTACTTTTCATCCTCCCCCAGGCTTTTAGTGTCAATAGATTGAAAGGGCACCTGATTATATATACCCATTCGTCCTCCTTGCAGTAGATTTTGCAGGTTTTTCTCTGGCTCCTCGCACTTTTACTGCTCTGCCTTTTTGGTCCTTTCACAGCACCAAGAGTGTTTGCAAAGTGTCTAGCTCCAGTAGCTTTCTGTTGCAACTACGGAATTCATATTTTCCCTACTTGAACTGCTGATCCAGGCCTCCATCTTCTAACTGGTCTGGGTGTTATGTACAAAATCCCACATGATCCTTACACAGGACTTGGTTTTCAGGGCTGCAGACTTGACAGAAAATGGATGCCTTCCTTCTCCAGGAGAAAGTTCAGTCTCTCCAGTTATTTTTGAAATCTATGCTCCTCAACCGATTTTTCAACAAGGGAAAGGCTAAGAGCTTTGTGTTTCATGGCAGCCACCATCCCTGTGCTTTCCCGGCCAGGCTTGCATGAAGAAAATCCAGTGGTGCCTGAAATCTGTGTCGTCCCAACACTGTCACCACTTGGAACCCTTGATCCCTCTCCTACCTTATCTCAAAAAAGAGCTACTTTGGTGGAAGGGACAGGTCATCCTCAGCCTAAGGCTACGAGACTCATCAGCTCCTCCTCCAACAGATTCACCCAGACTCCTTGGATGAGGCATGGGGAGGCATAGACAAGTTCACACTGTGTGCAGGGGAAATGGCTATCTCCGTTCAGGAAGGAGCATATCAATCTGAAGAAAATGAACTCTTCTGCAGACACAGATTTTTTCCTACCTTTGGAAATTCAACCTCTCCTATTATACAGAGACAACACCACTGTCATGTGAAACATAAACATGGAGGCACCATGTTGTACCAGCTGTGTAGGTTAGCACAGGCTTGAGCCTGGTAGTCTAAGTGAACATCACATTTACAGCCACATATAGCTCTTCTCAGGGCAATGTTCTTGCAGACACTCTGCGCTGCACCCTGGAGGAGAGGTTTTCCAGGCCATCACCCATCAGTGTGGGACTTCTCAGATAGAGCTTTTAGCAACACTTGCCAACTATCGGCTCCCCTAATTCTGCACTAGGGACACTAGTCCCACAGCCTGGAGGACAGATGCCTTTCTTCCACTGGACAGGGAAGTACCTCTGTTTTTCTTCCTCTGCCTCTTCTTCTAAAAGCTGTTAAGGTGGAAGAGTAAACACCCAATTTTGGTAAAGACAGCATTGGTTTCCTCTGCTGTTTCACCTGACAAAGGGAAGTTACAGGCAAATTCCTTTTCAGCTGGACCTGATAACTCAGCAGAGAGGATTGCTGGTCTATACAAATGTTCCATCTTTCAGCCTGACCCTATGGATGATAGAATTTGAATTCCTCAGACAACTTTTCTCTGAAGAAGGTTTTTCAAGTCTTACAAGAGGCCAGGAGATCCAGTACTAAAAAATCTACACAGCTAAATCGAAAAGGTTTTCCAATTGGTGTCACAAACATAGTCAGGACCCACTCTTATCACATGTTCATGCTGTACTGCAGCATCTCTGTGAACTTCTTTGATCAGGTTTGGCTTAGTGTCTTAGTGTTCTATAAAAGCTCACCTGTCAGCTGTCAATGCCTACCTCCATCTAAGCTCTTCCATTTATGGCTAGGCATACCTCTCAACCTCTTTGCAGAGGAAATCTGGGCCAAGGCAAAAATTGTAAAGGAATAAAGGCCCAAAAGATAGGGACAGATTTTAAATAATGCTCTTTATAAACTTAGAAAGTTGCTAGAATAATAGATTTTGCATTACCATGCATTTTCTGAAGGCTATGAAGTCTTAAAACCCAAATCCATCCACTGCCCCTTTTTTCCTCATTTGTTGTACACAGGGTTGGGATGTCAGTTTCATTGACAACCATCTAGAGCCAAAGTTTACACCATCAGAGGGCTAGCCCTGCCACGGTGGATGTTCTTCATGTTTCACTGTTGCAATCATCACACTTGGGTTATCCTGCCAGGGATAGCCCTCAGTCGACCCGAATACCAAGAGGCTTAGTATTTCTTCGTCGGTTGCTGTCGCTAGAGTACTGACATCATGTCAGAGGTATAAAGGCAGGCAGCCGACGCCATTACATCAGTCTTTTTTGTCGAGGAGCTTGAAGCAGAAGCAGTTTGCACAAGTGATGGTCGACTGCTACTTGAGTTTTCATTTCCGAAATTAAATAGTCTTGAAGTCTTCTAAAGCTAAGTACCCTGTTGGGGATCCTTTTTTCTTGCTCTAACCGATGTACAATTGTCTCGCCTGTAGAAAGGAAATACCACACCGAGTTTTCCATTCTTATTGCGTCACCTGTTTAGGCCCAGACCACAATGTACCTCGCTGTTGGTTTTGTGCTTTGTTCAATGCCCGACTATTAGTCGTCAGGCCCTTATCGTAGCTAAATACTTTCGTTCTCGATCTCCATATTCCGAAATGGCTTCGGTAAACCATCCGACTATCGATCTTCTGAAAAAAAACGTAAGGATAAAGTCAGAGACAGTCCGCACAGGTCTAAAACTGCTTACGACGCTTCCGTTAAGCTAGTCGCCAGTACTCAGTGAGGTGCTTTCGCAGCCCCTGATGCCCGCTTCTATGGATTCGCAGGCTGGTACTGAGACCTGTTCGGAGTCCGGTATGCTGTGAGACTCTTCTTTGACTACGGAATCTGCAGATGTCTCTAGCTTGGATGGGTCCAGAGCCGCTGTGCAGACACTGGCTTCTGAGGAAGCTCTTTGCACTACCGATATTCGACTAAAACTGTCAACTTCTTTCGCGTCTTAAGTTCTTTGTAAAACTGCCGGGTTTCTAAGGCCAAGAGTACGAGCTATGCCTAAAAAAACAATGACCCAATCTCAAGCACCTGCTTCCTTGCCAGAATCACAGATGCTTAAAATGGCAGAAGACCTGATCATGTTGATTAGGGGAGGACAAGCCTTCCCCTGCTAAAAGAAAGAGACTCGTCTCCAGCAGCTTTATCTGACCAAGACTCCGACGACTCTGAGGTTTGTGATTATGAAGACATGCCCTTATCTGCCTATGAGGATTCAGATGCAGAGGAATCCATTCCTTCTGCCTCCCCTCCAGAGGATTTTTCTTTGGGTGAAACCCTGCATATTTTGAGAGAGCATTTCCACTGGGAGTGCCAGCATTATCTTCAGTCCAAAAAGAGACTCCTGGAAATTTTAGATCTACCACAGCACAGACACTTATCTATCCTTCCTGATGTTCTTCGTGTTTCACTGTTGCAGTCATCACATTTGGGTTATCTGCTTGCAGGTAGCCATCAGTCTGCCTGATTATCAAAGTCTTGGGTCCTGTGTCAGTTGCTGTCTAATCTTCCATGATAGTCAGGTAGTCAGGGGTATAAAGCATGCAGCTGACGCCATTACATCAGTCTTGCTTGCCATGTGGTGCCTGAAGCAGAAGCAGTTCGCAAGTGCCAGTTGGCCGACTCCTGAAATTTTCGTTTTCAAGTTTCAGATCCGAAGTCTTCAGCTAAGCTAAGTACCCTGTTGGGGATCCTTTTTCTTGCTCTAAACCAACGTCAGTAAAAGTTAACAATTGTATTTCTTGTGGAAAGCAAATACCTCATAAAGATTTTCGTTCGTACTGCATTACTTGCCTAGGTCCAGACCACGA
This sequence comes from Protopterus annectens, assembly GCF_019279795.1. NCBI lineage: Eukaryota > Metazoa > Chordata > Ceratodontiformes > Protopteridae > Protopterus > Protopterus annectens. The sequence goes on from NC_056745.1 coordinate 455,399,148, forward strand.
CGTACCTCGCTGTCGGTTTTGTGCCTTATTCAAACCACGAACTATTCGTCGCTGGTTCATTTTCACATCTAAATATTTTGATACTCTGTTCAATTATCCAGAAATGACTTCGGTAAGCCATCCGACTACCGACATTCCAAAAAAACGCTAAGATAAAGACAGAGATAGACCGCATAGGTCCAAAGCTTCCGACGACGCTTCTCCTAAGCTTGTCGCCAGTTCGCCGGTACTCAGTGAGGCACTTTCGCAGCCCCTGATACCAGCTACTTCTGATTCTCAGGCCTCTACTGAGACCCATTCGGAGTTCGGTATGCCCCGAGATGCTTCTTCGACTGTGGAACCTGCAGTTGTCTCTACCTTGGATAGGTCCCGAGCCACTGTGAAGGCACCGGCTTCTGAGGGTGTATTCAGGCCTACTGACTTGCATATTAAACCGATGCCATCTTCTCCTTCAAGGCCTAAAACTCTATCCATGCCTAGAAAACTGCCCAGACCGCATGGTCAGGCCCCTCTGCCTAAAAAAAAAAATAAGAATTGCTGAAGACCTTATTACTCTAATCAGGAGAAGCCACCCTTCTCCCTCTGAGACCTAGGACTGATTTTCCTTCTGATTCTTCTGATCAGGATTCTTAAATTTCTGTTTTCTCTGATGACCAGGAGTTGCCCTTATCTACCTATGAGGATTCTGATGCAGGGGACTCCATTCCCTCTGCTTCCCCTCCAGAGGATTTCTCTTTTGGTGAAACCTTGCATACTCTTAGGGAGCATTTCCGCTGGGAAAGCCAGGATTACTCTGACTCCAAAAAGAGGCTTAGGGAATTCTTACTCCTACCTCAACACAGGCCTTTAGCTGTCCCTCCTGTACTGGACATTGTAGATTATGCTTTCTCGGAATCTAGCCTGGCCCCTGACACTTTACTCCCAGCTCCTTTAAAACCTGACAGGTATTGCAGGGTACCTGACTCTCACAAGATGTTCTTCGTGTTTCACTGTTGCAGTCATTACACTTGGATTATCCTGCTGGCAGGCTACCCTCTGTCGGCCTGAATTCCAAAGTCTAGGTCTGGCGTTGGTTGCTGTCACCTCTTCCCTGACATCAGTGCACCAGGGGTATAAAAGATGCAGCCAATGCCATTTTTTTCAGTCTTTCTTGCCGTGCGGTGCCCGAAGCATAAGCAGATGTTCATCTTGTTACACTGCTGCAGTCATTACACTTGGGTTTTTATGCCGTCAGGCTTTCCCTCAGTCGGCCTGAGTTCCAAAGTCTTGGTCTGGCATTGGTTGCTGTCGCCTCTTCCCTGACGTCAGTGCGACGGGTATATAAGATGCAGCCGATGCCATTTTCTTAAGTCTTTCTTGCCGCGCAGTGCCCAAAGCAAAAGCAGTTCGCAGTGCCGGTCGGCCGACTCCTGAGATTTTCATTCCGAATCCAGAACCGAAGTCTTCTACAAAGCTAAGTACCCCATTGGGGAAACTTTTTCTTGCCTCAGACTGATGTCAGTAAAAGTTAATAACTGTATTTCTTGTGGGAAGCAAATACCTCATAAGGATTTCCATTCTTATTGTATCCCATGCCTAGGCCCAGACCACGACACAGGTTGTCGGTTTTGTGCTAGGTTTAACAAGCGCACTATTAAACGTCTGTTTGATTTTGCCCGACATTATTTTGATAGAAAATTCAATTATACCATGCCGTCGGAACTATCAACGACTGGAATACACAAAAAGTGCAGAGACAAGGACAGGCATCCGAGGCCCAAAACTGACGATGAAGCCTCTTCTAGGCCAGTCGCCGGTTCTCCGGTTTTCAGCGAGGCGCCTTCGCAGCCCCTGACAACCGCTTCTTCAGAACCTCAGGCCACCTCTGACTCCCACATGGAGATGGCTGGACCTTCGGATGCACCAGATTTACAGCCTACCGAGACTAACCCTTAAGAGGGATCCAGAGTAGCTGAGCAACCCGTAGCTTCAGAGGGTGTTTTCAGACCTACTCAGTTAACCATTAAATCTTCTGCTAAGTCTAAAACTCCTTTGAAAACAATGAAGCAAATTCAACATTTGCCAGGACAGGCCTCCATGCCTAAGAAACAAATGCTCAAAATGGCTGAAGACTAATCACTCTGATCAGGGGCTCCCATCCCCCTCCTGATAAAAAGCCTAGACAGGATGCAGACTATGACTCATCCGACCAGGTATCCATCTCTTCAGATTCATCCTCAGACCTAGGGATACTCTTTACCCCCCTATGAGGATTCTGATGCTGAGGAATCAATTCCTTCAGCCTCTCCGCCTGAGGACTACTCCTTTGGGGAAACCTTGCATACCATGAGGGAGCATTTCCATTGGGAGGGCCAGGATTATTCAGAGTCTAAGAAAAGGCTCAGAGATTTCCTTTTATTACCCCAACACAGACCCCTTGCTATTCCGCCAGTGTTAGATATTGTGGATGATGTGTATACTGAATCCAGTTTAAATCCTGATGTTCATCGTGCATACAGCTGCAGTAATCACAGATGGGTTCTCTGCCGTCAGGCGGGTCCTCGGTCGGCCGAATTCCAAAGTCTAGGTCCGGCGTCGGTTGTTGTCGCTTTCTCTCCTGACGTCAGTGAGGCCGGAGTATATAAGACACAGCCGACGCCATGTTCTTCAGTCTTTTTTGCTGCGTGGTGCCCGAAGCAGAAGCAGTTCGCAAGTGCCGGTCGGCCAGCTCCTGAATTACGAAAAATTTGAAACCGAAGTCTTCATTAAAGCTAAGTACCCCGTTGGGGAAACTTTTCTTGCCTCAGACCGATGTCAGAAAAAGTTAATAATTGTATTTCTTGTGGGAAGCAAATACCGCATAAGGATTTCCATTCCCTTTGCATACCTTGTTTAGGCCCAGACCACGACGTCTCGGGCTGTCGCTTTTGCGCTACTTTCAATAAACGCACTATTAAGCGTCGGGCGGAGTTCGCCCAGCACTTTTTTGGTAAATAATTTGATTATAAAATGTCGTCTGAGACTCCGACTACCGTTTTGTCCAAAAAACACAAGGACAAGGACCGACACGCGATGTCCGCGGTCCCCACCGACACCACGCCAAAACCGGCTACATGTGGTCCGGTTCTCAGCGAGACGCCTTTGCAGTCCCTGACTACCGACGACACTCCTTTGGCGGTGTCCTCTGTACCCGAGACCGCAGGTACCTCGGCCCTATCCCAGACTACAACCACCGAAGCCATTGCGAATGTTGAGCCTCCTAATGTGGACAGGTCCACTTCCACCCATGGTGTCTTTAGACCCTCATCTTCCTTTTCTATTAAGGCCTTTACTAAATCCAAATCAGCCAGGCATCCCAAGAGGCCTGTTGCACAGGGTCCTTCTCCAGGCCCCATGCCTAAAAAACAGATGCTTAAAATGGCTGAGGATTTAATTACTCTTATCAGGGGTTCTCAGCCCCTCCAGACAAGAGACCCAGAGTGGAGGAAGATTCTCCTCTTCTGATCAGGGCTCCATTTTATCAGAACATTCTGATGTAGAGGAACACTCTTACTCCCTTTTGAAGATTCGGATGCAGAGCAGTCCATTCCTTCTGTATCTCCTCCTGAGGATTTTTCCTTTGGGGAAACCTTGCACACTTTGAGGGAACACTTCCATTGGGAAGGCCAAGACTTTTCCGATTCCAAGAAAAGACTTAGGGAATTTCTTTTGCTACCTCAACACAGACCTCTGGCGATACCTCCTGTTTTGGACATACTTGATGATGTTTATTCGGAGGCTTGCCTTAACCCGGATTCCCTGCCTCCTGCACCAGTCAAACCTGATAGGTACTACAGAGTTCCTAACTCTCACCAATTTCTCTACAAAAGCCATAATGCTGACCCTGAAACCGTTTCTCAAGGCCCCAAGGAATTGAAGGCCTCTACTGCCAAGAATCCACTTCCTGCCGAAAGAGATTCAAGATCCTTAGAAAGGTGGGGAAAAAAGGTATATGCCTCGGCCACCCTAGCCATGAGGGCCTTAAATTGTCAGTTTCATATGCTTAAATATCAACAGTTCCTGTTATCACAATTAAGGAATAAAATGTCTCAACCTGAACAACCAGATTTGAAGGAGTTGCAGGATATGATGCATAGTGCAGAGCAAGTGGGTAAACACACCTTACAATGTGGCTATGATGCCTTAGAGGCCTCAAGTAGAGCTGCTGCTACAGGATCAGTCATTCGTAGACATGCCTGGCTTAGGGAACAAAGCTTGCCTGATCATGTGAAAGCTAAACTTTTAGATGCTCCTTTACAAAAGGATGTGCTGTTTGGTACTAATGCTGAGGAGATATTACGGAAAATGGAAGAAAAAGCCAAATCTATGCAAACTGTCAAAGCTTTTCTACAGGTACAACCACCACGTTTAGCAGAAATTGGCCTTCAAAAAACTGGTCCTTTCCAGCCACTGACAAGCCCCAAAGAGGTAGATACAGACGCACAAGGGGCAGAGGGCAATCACAAGGATCATATAGAGGCCGACAATGGCAAACTCCAGCACCAAGAGGTGGCGAAGACAGTGCACAACAATACAGGAAGCAAACCCAATGACTCCCTCATTTCCATGCCAAGCAAGTCTCAGCTGGCAGCACCTTTGGGAGGAAAGCTGGCATTATTTGCAAGAAATTGGCATATTGTCACAACAGACAAATGGATCCTGGATGTTATAAACAGAGGCTACAAATTTCAATTCCACACTCTTCCAAAAATGAGAGGCATGCCAAACCTGCCACACAATCAAAGGGCAGAGGCACAACTACAAATTTCAAAGCTCATAGGCATGAGAGCTATTCAACAGGTACCTACTCACGAACAGGGTCAAGGTTTTTATTCCAGACTTTTCCTGGTACCAAGGAAAGGAACCGACTGGAGACCCATTTTGGACTTATCCATCCTAAACACATTTTTGCTCGTACCAAAATTCAAGATGCTCACATTACAGCAGCTTCTTCCCATGCTGGGCAAGGAGTTTTGGCTGGTAACATTGGACCTCAAGGAGGCATACCTGCATGTCCCAATCAGACAAAGCTGCAGAAGATACCTCAGATTTCTTGCAGGTTCAATCCACTATCAATTCTCTGCGTTGCCCTTTGGCTTATCTACTGCGCCCAGAGTATTCACAAAATGCCTGGCATCAGTGATTGCCTACTGCAGACTTCAAGGGATACAAATTTACCCTTATTTGGACGACTGCCTGATCCAAGCGGACAGCAAGCACATACTTCTGGAACATCTGGCCTATGTAACATGGTTACTGCATTCTCTGGGATACACAATCAACAAAGAGAAATCCAGGCTAATACCATCTCAGAAAATAACCTTCCTGGGTGCCAACTTGGACACAAACACTCAGATGGCCTACCTTACGCCAGAAAAACAGGGGCAACTAACTCAGTACTTTAAAATACTAGCAAAATGTACCAGGCTTACTGCAAGGAAAATCCTGCAGGCTCTGGGCTTCATGGCATCTTGCATTCTTTTAATCCCATGTGCAAAGTTGCATATGAGGAAACTTCAATGGTACCTAAAAAACCTATGGTCTCAACACAGTCACAGTTTGGAAACAATAATACCAATAATTCCATGTTTGCAAAAGGAATTTCTATGGTGGGCCCAGGCATGTCAAGCAAACACAGGTCTTCCATTCTGCAAGCCTCAAGCAAATCAAGTCATCACAACAGACGCCTCAGATTACGCCTGGGGGGCGCACATGACAGACAGGTGCATTCAGGGCAGATGGTCCCAAAAGGAAAAGCACCTTCACAGCAATCAAAAGGAAATGCTAGCAGTAATAAATGCAATTACAGCTTTCAAGGACCTCCTGCATCCAGGACAATTACTGATAAGAACAGACAACACCACAGTAATGTGGTACATAAACAAACAAGGAGGAACACATTCATACCACTTGTGCAGACTAGCCATGACTCTTTGGAACTTGGCTCTGGAATGGCAAATCGAACTTCAAGCACAGTACTTGCCAGGATTGGAAAACACACTGGCAGACAATCTAAGCAGAAATATGACAGATCCACACGAATGGAAGTTACATCCTCAGGTGTTTACAGAGATAATCCAAGCGTGGAGGAGGCCAGACATAGATCTTTTTGCCTCCCACAGGAACCATCAATTGGAAAAGTTTTGTTCGAGGACCTTTCATCCAAAGGCCTGGAGAGTGGACGCCCTTTCATTCAGTTGGACAGCATGGACAGTTTACGCTTTCCCACCTCTGCCTCTACTGCCCAAGGTGCTCCTGAAAATAAGAGCGGACAGACAGAAGATGATACTGATTGCTCCAGATTGGCCAAGGCAGCACTGGTATCCGCTCCTGAGGAGCCTAACACATACTCCTCCCTGGTCCCGACCTCTAATGCCTCTTCTGCTGACTCAGCACAGCTACAAAACTCTTCACAGTCAGCTGAAAACACTCAATCTCGCTGCATGGAAAATTCCTTAACACCACAACAGACCCTACTCTCCAAGGAGGTGCAGGATGTCATTTTGGAGGCCAGAAGGCCATCTACTAGAAAGACGTACTCCGCAAAATGGAAACGGTTTTGCTCTTGGAATGAGAAAAAAGGCCAGGACCCTAGAAAACTGAATTTGCCTCAGGTATTACAGTATCTAGCTGAGCTGCTGAACAGTGGACTCTCATTTTCTTCCATAAAAATCCATGCCTCAGCCATTTCTGCAGAATTCAACATGGATCCTCCCTTATTTTCTCACCCACTCTTACGACAGTTCCTCAGAGGGGCTAAGAATATAAGACCACCAAGGAAACTACCAATACCAGCCTGGGATCTTAATTACATTCTAGAAAAATTAACATTGCCTCCTTTTGAACCAGCTGCCTCAACAGATTTGCAATATTTGTCCTGGAAAACAGCCTTCCTTCTGGCCATCACTTCAGCTCGTAGGGTTTCTGAACTACAGGCCCTCATGGCGGTGCAGCCCTTCCTCATTTTCCATCAGGACAGGGTTTCCCTTCGTGCCAACCCGTCATTTATGCCTAAAGTGGTATCCAGTGTAGCTTTAAACCAAGCCATACACTTACCTACCTTTTACCCCAATCCTCAAAACAAAGGGGAAAGGCTGCTACACTCCTTAGACATCCATAGGCAGCTACGTTATTATTTGGACAGAACAAAGTCCTTCAGGAAATCAGAACAACTTTTTGTGTCCTATGCTGTAGGGGCCCAAGGGAAGCCAGTTACCAAGCAGACAATTTCAAAGTGGATAGGCCACTGCATATGGTTTTGTTATTCATATCATGGGAAATCTGTTCCCACAGGCATCAGATCCCACTCCACCAGGGCCACAGCTACCTCTACAGCCTTCCTCAGAGGAGTTCCTACCAAAGATATTTTGGAGGCAGCCACTTGGAGTTCTGTACATACCTTCCCAAAACACTACCACCTGCCTTTATATTCCAAAACTAGAGCAGGCTTTGCCACTGCTGTGTTGCAGGGCATTCTGGCTCATCCCAGTTCCACCTAGTACCTACCACCCTGTGCGTAGCTTTGGGACTCTACCCATCTGTGATTACTGCAGCTGTATGCACGATGAACATAGTACAGTTTTGTACCTACCATAAATGTAGATGTTCGAGTGCTAATACAGCTGCAGTACAGGTTACCCTTCCTCCTTCCCCACTTGGTAAAGGCATGGGGCCTAACCCCCTCTTCATACAACCTGACTGGGTTATCCTTCTATGGTTTATTTGCTTGCATCTACTGATTTTGGATTATATTGCATTGCATGTGTATATATATATATATATATATATATATATATATATATATATATATAAAATTTTTGTATTGCCTTCCTTCTGGGGGCACCTGACATCTGGGGCAAGAAAGACTGAAGAACATGGCATCGGCTTTGTCTTATATACTCAGGCCTCACTGACGTCAGGAGAGAAAGCGACAACAACCGACGCCGGACCTAGACTTTGGAATTCGGCCGACCGAGGACCCGCCTGACGGCAGAGAACCCATCTGTGATTACTGCAGCTGTATTAGCACTCGAACATATTCATTTATGGTAGGTACAAAACTGTACTATTCTTTACCTCCTGCTCCAGTTAAGCCAGACAGATACAGAGTCCCTGACTCACACACATTTCTTTATAAAAGCCCTGCTGCTGACCCTGAAACTATTTCTCAGGGCCCCAAAGGCGTAAAGGCCTCCTCAGCAAAGAATCCAGTCCCCTCTGACAGAGATTCCAGAACATTAGACATATGGGGGAAGAAAGTATATACATCTGCAACTTTAGCAATGAGGGCCTTAAATTGCCAGTTTCACATGCTAAAATATCAGCAATATTTGATGTCTTAGTTGAAACAAAAAATGCTTCCAAACTCAGATCCTCCTAATTATAAAGAAATGCAGGATTTATTGCATGCAGCTGAACAAGTGGAAAAACATACTTTGCAATGTGGTTTTGATTCATTAGAGGCCTCCTGTAGATCAGCAGTTACAGGTTCTGTCATTAGAAGACATGCTTGGTTAAAAGAACAGACGTTACCAGATCATGTTAAAGCAAAATTATTGGATGCACCTTTGCAGCAGGATGTTTTATTTGGAATTGAGGCAGAAGAGGTATTAAAGAAAATGGAGGATAAGGCAAAATCTATGCAGACGGTGAAGGATTTCTTACAGGTTCAGCCTCCTCGATTTAGAAGAAATTGGCTAACAAAGAATTGGTCCTTTCCAGTTACAGACAGACCTCAAAGGGGCAGATACAGACGTCCAAGAGGTAGAGGCCAACCACAAGGTCCTTACAGGCCTCGACAATGGGGTGCTTCAACCCAAAAAGAAGGGGAAAACAGGCCTCAACCTTACAAAAAACAGCCCCAATGACTTCCAGCTGCCAAACAGTTCGCTCTTGGCAGCCCCCTTGGGAGGAAAACTGGCACTTTTCTGTCGCAATTGGCATATGATCACCAAAGACAAATGGGTTCTCAACATTGTATCTCAAGGTTACAGGTTCCATTTTCATACTCTGCCAACGCTAAAAGGAATGCCAAATTTGCCACCAAATCAATGGGCAGAGGCTCAAAGACAAATTACAGCACTCATGGACAATGAGAGCTATTCAAAAGGTACCAACACAGGAGCAAGGACAAGGATTTTACTCAAGACTCTGGTTCCCAGAAAGGACAAAGCCTGGAGGCCCATTTTGGATCTTTCTTCTCTAAACACTTACCTGGATGTTCCAAAATTCAAAATGTTGACACTACAGCAGCTTCTTCCCATGCTGGGCAAGAAAGCTTGGCTCGTAACTTTGGACCTCAAGGAGGCATACCTGCATGTCCCTATCAGACAAAATTGCAGAAGATACCTCAGATTCATAGCTGGTTCAATGCACTACCAATTCTCTGCACTGCCCTTTGGCTTATCTACTGCGCCCATGGTCTTTACAAAGTGCCTGGCACCAGTAATTGCATTTTGCAGACAGAAAGGAATTCAAATTTATCCGGACCTGGACGACTGCCTCATTCAAGCAGAGAGCAAGGACATTCTTCTAAAGCATCTGGCATTTGTAAAAAAAGTTAAGTTGCCTAGGGTACACAGTAAACGAAAAGAAATCAAAACTAGTGCCCTCACAAGAGAAAATATTCCTGGGTGCCAGCTTGAATACAACGGCCCAAATGACTTATCTCATGCCAGAGAAGCAAGGATAGCTGACTCAGTATTTTCAATTGATGGCAACAAAGACCCTGCTCCCTGCAAGAAAAATTCTGCAGGCCTTGGGTTACATGGCATCTTGCATACTACTAATTCCATATGCCAGACTACATATGAGGAAACTACAATGGTACCTAAAGAGTGTATGGTCTCAACACTGTCAAAGTTTGTTAACAGTAATACCACTAATTCCTTGCCTTCAACAGGAGTTTCGATGGTGGGCTCAAGCATGTCACCTCAACAAGGGACAGCATTTCACTCGACCCACAGCCAGGCAAACACTGACAACAGATGTATCGGATTACGCCTGGGGAGCACACATGGCAGGAAAATGTATTCAGGGCAAGTGGCCCGCAGAACAAAGGGATCTTCAAATCAATCAAAAAGAGATGCTAGCTGTACAAAATGCCCTTGTAGCTTTCAAGGACCTTCTGCCTCCAGGACAACTACTACTGAAGACCGACAATACCACAGTTATGTGGTACATAAACAAGCAAGGGTTCACTCATTCTTATCCCCTCTGCAGAAAAGCCATGACTTTGTGGAACACAGCTCTAACCTATCAAGTTCATCTGCAAGCACAATTCCTGCTAGGAGAGAAGAAAACAGTGGCAGACGACTTAAGCAGAAACATCATGGATCCGCATGAGTGGAAATTACATCCACAAATATTCAGAATGATAACACAAAAATGGTGGAACCCAGACATAGATTCGTTTGCATCACTAACGAACTACCAGCAACAGAAATTCTGCACAAGGACTTACCACCCACAAGCATGGAAAGTGGATGCCCTGTCATTCAGCTGGAAAAACCTACAAGTATATGCTTTCCCACCACTACCTCTTCTTCCAAAGGTACTCATAAAAGCCAGGCAAGAAAAGCCAAAGATGATCCTGATTGCCCCAGACTGGCCACGCCAACACTGGTACCCAATCTTAAAGAACTTGGCACAAGATCCACCCTGGATTTTACTTCATATCCCACATCATCTGACTCAGCACAACAATCAGGTACTTCACAGCCAGCTAAAGACTTTAAACCTGGCTGCATGGCAGATTCCTTAGTCAAGCAAACAATGCGTCTCTCCAAAGCTGTTATGGATGTCATTCTGGAGGCCAGAAGGCCTAGTACCAGGAAAGCCTATTCGGATAAATGGAAGAGATTCTGTGCCTGGAACCAGGCTCACAGCCTTGACCCTCTTGCCCCAAATATTCCTCAGATACTACAATATTTAACTGAGATGCTGGACAAAGGCCTCTCCTTTTCATCCATCAAGATCCACGCCTCTGCCATCTCTTCTCATTACAACACGGACCCGCCTATTTTTTCTAATCCTTTGCTAAAACAGTACCTCAGAGGGGCTAAAAACATAAGACCGCCCCGTAGAGCACCAACTCCTACTTGGGACCTCAACTTCGTGTTGGAAAAATTAACTTTACCTCCTTTTGAGCCAGCTAACTCAGCAGATTTAAAGTATGTCTCTTGGAAAACTGCTCTGCTCCTGGCAATAACCTCAGCACGAAGAGTTTCAGAATTACAGGCACTAATGGCAGTGGAACCTTTCATCATTTTCCACCAAGACAGGGTGTCTTTAAGAACAAACCCTACTTTTATGCCAAAGGTGGTATCAAGCGTGGCTCTAAACCAAACTATTCACTTGCCAACTTTATATCCAAACCCACAGAATAAAGGGGAGAGACTTCTGCATGCTTTGGACATACACAGACAGTTACGCTTCTACTTGGACAAAACCAAAGCTTTCAGGAAAACTGAGCAATTGTTTGTAGCATATGCTGCAGGAGCTCAGGGAAAAGCCATTTCAAAACAGACCATTTCCAAATGGATAGGACACTGCATACGTTTCTGCTATACACACCATGGGAAAACAGTACCTAACAGCATTAGGTCTCATTCTACCAGGGCAACAGCCACTTCAACTGGCTACCTCAGAGGAATACCTACCAAGGACATTTTGGAAGCAGCAACTTGGAGTTCTGTGCATACCTTTACCAAGCATTACCACTTGCCTCTTTACTCTAAATCCAGAGCTGGCTTTGCCACTGCTGTGCTGCAGGGCCTTATAGCCACCCCTAATGCCTTATAGAACCAGCCACCCTACCTCAGCTTTGGGATTCTACCCAAGTGTAATGACTGCAACAGTGTAACACGATGAACATAGTACAGTTTTGTACCTACCATAGATGTAGATGTTCGAGTGTATACACTGCTGCAGTCCAGGTTACCCTCCCTCCTTCCCCTCTTACTGGCTGGTACATACCTAAGTCTTCTGCCCTTTACTACCTATGGGGAGTATTTGCTGGTAACTGAAATTTTTTTAATTGCTTTTCATATGTATGTTTTGTTAGCAATTTGCATTGCCTACCTTTTTGGGGGCACCTGACATCTGGGGCAGGAAAAATTGAAGAAAATGGCGTTGGCTGCATCTTATATACCCCTGTCACACTGACGTCAGGGAAGAGGTGACAGCAACCGACACCGGACCAAGACTTTGGAACTCAGGCCGACTGAGGGACCGCCTGACAGCAGGATAACCCAAGTGTAATGACTGCGGCAGTGTATACACTCGAACATCTACATTTATGGTAGGTACAAAACTGTACTTTCGCAAGTGCAGGTTGGCCGACTCCTGAGATTTTCGTGTTAGAATTTCAGATCCGAAGTCTTCATTAAAAGCTAAGTACCCCGTTGGGGAAACTTTTTTCTTGCTCCAGACCGATGTCAAAAAAAAGTTAATTGTATTTCTTGTGGGAAGCAAATACCATATAAGGACTTTCATTCTTATTGTATTCCTTGCCTAGGCCCTGACCACGACGTTGCTAGTTGTCGGTTTGTTGCTAGATTTAACCAACGCACTAAGCGTCAGTATGATTTTGCATTACACTATTTTGGCAGAAGATTTAATTATATGATGTTGTCGGATAGCCATCCGACTACCGGAATTCACAAGAAACGCAAAGAAAAAGGCAACTGAGGTCCAAAACTGACACCGAGGCTTCTTCTAAGCTAGTCGCAGATTTGCCGGTCCTCAGTGAGGTGCCTTTGCAGCCCCTAACTCCCGCTGCTTTAGACCCGCAGGCCGCTAACGACTCCCACGTGGAGTCGACTAGGCCGCTGGAAGCTCAAGGTATTGGACCTTCGGAGACTATTCCCTCAGATGGGTCTGGAGCCGCTGAGCAGGCATCTGCTTCTGAGGGTGTTTTCAGACCTACTCAGTTGTACATTAAAACAACTTCAGCTTCAAAGGCAAAGACTAAAGCACCTTTAAAGACAAAGAAACTAGTACAACAGCCTCATGGACAGGCCTCCATGTTCAAAAAACAGATGCTCAAAATGCGAAGACTTAATTACTTTGATCAGGGGTTCCCACCCCCCTCCTGATAAAAGGCCTAGGCAAGAGACAGAATATGAATCTTCAGATCACGTTTCCATTTCATCTGATTCCTCTTCTGATCAGGAATACTCTCTTCCTCCCTCTGAGGATTCTGATGCTGAAGAGTCTATCCCTTTAGCCTCTCCTCCTGAGGATTACTCTTTTGGGGAAACTTTGCATACCATTAGGGAGCATTTCCACTGGGAGAGCCAAGATTTTTTTCAGAATCTAAGAAAAGGTTCAGAGACTTCCTTTTACTACCACAACACAGGCCCCTAGCTATTCCACCTGTGTTAGACATTGTAGATGATATATTTTCAAAGTCCAGTCTGACCACTGACTCCTTACCTCCAACTCCTGTTAAGGCCGGACAGGTACTATAGGGTTCCTCACTCTCATAAATTCCTTTTCAAAAATCCTGCTGCTAACCCAGAAACTCTCTCAGGGTCCCAAAGGGGTCAAGGCTTCCTCTGCAAAAAAAACCCTACACCCTATGACAGGGATTCTAGGGCATTGGACAGATGGGGAAAAAAGATTTACACTTCTGTTACCTTGGTTATAAGGGCTTTAAATTGTCAGTTTCATATGCTCAAATATCAGCAATATATTATGTCACTGCTTAAACAGAAAACGTTGATAAATTCTGAATGTGCAGAAAACAAAGAAATGCAGGAATTATTGCATGCAGCTGAACAAGTTGGAAAGCATACTTTGCAATGTGGTTTTGATTCTTTGGAGGCCTCCTGCAGGGCCGCTGTTATGGGTTCTGTCATCAGGAGGCATGCTTGGTTAAAGGAACAAAATCTGTCTGATCATGTCAAAGCAAAATTATTAGATGCTCCATTACAGCATGATACCTTGTTTGGTGTTAAAGCAGAAGAGGTGTTAAAGAAAGTGGAGGATAAAGCTAAATCTATGCAAACTGTTAAAGATTTCTTACAGGTACAGCCTCCAAGATTTAGCAGACACTGGCCTACAAAGAATTGGTCCTTTCCAGTGTCAGACAGACCTCACAGGGGAGATACAGATGCCCAAGAGGCAGATCCCAGCCCCAAGGTTCATACAGGTCTAAACAATGGGGTGTTTCTACCTCCAAAAGTGGAGAAGACAAATCACAGCCATACAGGAAACAGTCCCAATGACTTCCCCCTGCCGGGGCCAAGCACTTATCTTCTGGCATCACCTTTAGGGGGAAAACTAGCACTTTTTACACAAAATTGGCACATAATAACACAGGACAAATGGGTCCTAGACATAGTGTCACAAGGCTACAAATTTCACTTCCATACCCTGCCAAGGACAAACTGTTGGCCAGACCTGCCAAAACATCAATGGGCAGAGGCACAAAAGCAAGTCTCATCCCTCATGGACATGAGGGCCATTTAACAAGTACCAGAGCAAGAGCAGGGACGTGGATTTTATTCAAGAATGTTCTTGGTACCAAGAAAGGACAAGACCTGGAGACCAATACTGGACCTGTCTATTCTAAACACATATCTGGATATACCAACATTCAAAATGTTGACTCTACAGCAACTTCTGCCCATGCTGGGCAAGAAGGCTTGGCTTGTGACTTTAGACCTAAAAGAGGCATACCTGCATGTCCCAATCAGACAAACATGCAGAAGATACCTCAGATTCAAAGCTGGCTATAAATGCACTACCAATTCTCTGCACTGCCCTTTGGCTTATCTACTGCGCCCAGGGTCTTCACAAAGTGCCTGGCACCAGTAATTGCATTCTGCAGACAAAGAGGAATGTAAATATATCCTTACTTGGACGACTGCCTCATTCAAGCAGAGAACAAGGACATTCTACTACAGCATCTGGCATTTGTAAAGAGATTTCTAACAGGCCTAGGGTACACAGTCAACGAAAAGAAATCAAAACTAGTACCCTCTCAAGAGATAATATTCCTGGGTACAAGCTTAAATACAACTGCCCAGATGGCTTATCTCACGCCAGACAAACAAAGGCAACTGACTACCTATTTCAACCTGTTGGCAACAAAGGCCCAGTTATCTGCAAGAAAAATTCTGCAGGCTTTTGGCTTCATGGCATCCTGCATTCTACTAATGCCATATTCGAGACTGCATATGAGGAAACTTCAGTGGTACCTAAAAAGTGTTTGGACTCAACATTGCCACTGCCTGGAAACAATAATTGCCCTCATTCCCTGCCTGCAACCGGAGTTTCGATGGTGGGCAAAGGCTTGTCACCAGAACAAGGGACAGCCATTAACCTTACCCCCAGCCAGGCAGACATTAACAATGGATGCATCAGATTATGCCCACATGGCAGGAAGATGTATTCAAGGCACATGGCCCGCAAACCAAATGCATCTACATATCAATGAAAAGGAGATGCTAGCTGTTCAGAATGCCCTGACAGCCTTCAAGGACCTACTTCATCTGGGAAAACTACTGATAAAGACAGACAACACCACTGTCATGTGGTATATAAACAAGCAGGGAGGCACTCATTCTTACCCCCTTTGCAGACTAGCCTTGACTTTGTGGGACACAGCATGGACTTAACAAGTGCATCTGCAGGCACAATTCCTGTCAGAAAAGATAAATACTCTGGCAGACGATCTAAGCAGAAACCTCATGGAACCCCACGAGTGGAAATTGGATCCACAAGTCTTCAGCATGATAACAAGGAAATGGGGATGCCCGGATATAGATCTATTTGCCTCTCCTCACAACTACCAAATAAAAAGATTCTGCACAAGGACTTATCACAGACAAGCATGGAAAGTGGGCGCACTATCTTTCAGCTGGAAAAGCTTAGCAGTATATGCCTTTCCTCCACTGCCTCTCCTCCCCAAGGTACTCCTAAAGGTCAGACAAGAGAAGCCAAAGATGATACTGATTGCCCCAGGCTGGCCCCGCCAGTACTGGTGTCCAATCCTAAGGAACTTGTCTCAATGCCCAGCTTGGACTTACCTCACATACCTCATCTACTATCCCAACAAAGCAATCAGATCCTGCACAGCCAACTAAAGACCTTAAATCTGGCAGCATGGCGGATAATGTAGTCCTACAAAACGCACCTCTCACTAAAGCTGTGATGGATGTCATTTTGGAGGCCTGAAGGCCTAGTACCAGGAAGTCTTACACTGGAAAATGGAAGTGATTCTGTGCTTGGAATCAGGCACAAGGAATTGACACAGCTGTGCCAAATATTCCTCAGGTTTTGCAATACTTAACTGAGATGCTGGACAAAGGCCTATCCTTTTCATCAGTTAAAATTCATGCCTCTACCATTTCGTCTCATTGCAATACAGAGCCACCAATCTTTTCTCATCCTTTGTTAAGGCAGTACCTCAGAGGAGCCAAAAACTTAAGGCCTCCAAGGAGATCACCATTACCTGCATGGGACCTCAATTATGTCTTGGAAAAACTCACCCTGCCTCCTTTTGAGCCAGCCACTACAGCTGATATAAAGTTTTTATCTAGGAAAACAGCTCTGCTCCTAGCAATAACCTCTGCAAGACGAGTCTCAAAGCTGCAGGCACTCATGGCTGTGGAACCCTTTATCATTTTTTATCCAAACAGGGTTTCTCTGAGGACAAACCCGACATTTATGCCTAAGGTAGTGTCCAGTGTGGCCCTTAACCAAACTATTCATCTGCCTACTTTTTATCCAAACCCACAGAATAAGGGGGAGAGAATTCTGCATTCTTTGGACATACACAAACAGCTACGCTTCTACTTGAACAGAACCAAAGCTTTCAGGAAGACAGAGCAACTACTAGTGGCATATGCTGCAGGATCACAAGGAAAGGTTACATCTCAAAGCAGACTATTTCAAAGTAGATAGGCCACTGCATTCGTTTCTGATATTCACAACATGGCAAGCCAGTGCCTAAGGGCATTAGGCCACATTCAACCAGAGCAGCAGCCACTTCAGCAGCCTTCCTCAGGGGAGTACCAACCAAAGACATTTTAGAGGCTGCTACCTGGAGTTCAGTGCACACCTTTACAAAGCACCATTTTTTACCACTGTTCTCTAAATCCAGGGCAGGCTTTGCCACTGCAGTTGTGCAGGGCCTCATAGCCACTCCTAATGCTATTTAGCTCCAGCCTCCCAACCATAGCATTGGGATTCAACCCAAGTGTAATGACTGCAACAATGAAACACGAAGAACATAGTACAGTTGTGTACACTTACCATAAATGTAGATGTTTAGGCGTATTCACTGTTGCAGTCCAGGTTACCCACCCATCCCCCATTTCTTTGCTGGAACTTATCTGCACTTCTCTAATCTATACAACCTATGTGGTGTATTTGCTTGTAGATGAAGGTATAATATATTTTGGTGCATGCATATTTTATTGGCATATTTTTAGCCTACCCTTTTGGGAGCACTTGACATCTGGGGCAAGAAAAACTGAAGAAAATGGCGTCTGCTGCATCTTTTATACCCCTAGCGCACTGACGTCAGGGAAGAGGCGACAGCAACCGACGCCGGACCTACACTTTGGAATCCAGGCCGACTGAGGGTAGCCTGCCAGCAGGATAAACCCAAGTGCAATGACTGCAACAGTGAATACACTCGAACATCTACATTTATGGTAAGTGTACACAACTGTACTTTTCTCTTTAAGAACCCTACTGTGGATCCTGAGACCATTTCACAGGAACCAAAGGCATTAAGGCTACTACTGCCAAAAATCCTACCCCCTCCGATAGAGATTCCAGGGCTCTGGATAGATGGGGTAAGAAGGTATACACTTGTGCAACTTTGGCCATTAGGGCCTTAAACTGCCAGTTTCATATGTTAAAGTATCAGCAGCATATTATTGGATTGCTTAAACAGAAAATGATGTTGATTCCTGACTGTGCTGAAAATAAAGAATTACAGGATTTTATGCATTCTGCAGAGCAGGTTGGAAAAAATACTTTGCAATGTGGTTTTGATTCATTAGAGGCATCTTGTAGGGCTGCTGTCACTGGGTCTGTACTTAAAAGGCATGCTTGGCTTAAGGAGCAATTTTTGCCAGATCATGTTAAAGCTAAATTACTGGATGCTCCCTTAAACCAAGACCACCTGTTTGGCAACAAAACAGAAGTAGTACTTAAAAAGATGGAGGAAAAAGCTAAATCTATGCAAACTGTTAGATTTCCTGTAAGTACACTCTCCCAGATTTAGTAGGGATTGGCCTACTAAGAATTGGTCCTTTCCTGCCTCTTCCAGGCCTTCTCAGTCCAATCTCGGAACCCGCAGAACACACCCAGGCTTCAGTCCCAAAGTACTCACAGGCCTAAAAAGTGGGGGGCTCCCACTTCCAAAGCTGGGAGTAGTAAGACACCTCCCTATGGTAAATTGTCACAATGATTTAATTTAAACCTTCCAAGCCCTGCTCAACTGACTGTTCCTTTAGGGGCAAAGATCGCCGTGTATGCAAATAACTGGGAACTCATTACCCAAGACAAATGGGTTTTACATATAATTTCCCAAGGATACAGATTCCACTTCCACTCCTTACCAATCCCAAACGGTTGGCCAGACCTACCCCCAAACCAGTTGGCAGAGGCTCAAAAGAAAGTTCTCTTTCTTGTAAGCATCAGGGCTATTTAACCTGTCCCAGAAGAAGAATGGGGGCAAGGTTTCTACTCTACTTTTTCTGGTACCCAGAAAAGACAATTCCTGGTGTCCTATCCTGGACCTTTCTGTCCTAAACACTTTTTGGAAATCCCAAAATTCAAAATGCTAACTCTACATCAGCTGCTTTCCATGCTGGGAAAAAAATGCCTGGTTGGCAACACTGGATTTAGAGAAGCCTCCCTGTATATCCCAATAAGGGAATCTTGCAGAAGATACCTATGACTCAGAGCAGGCTACATGCACTATCAGTTCTCTGCGCTACCCTTTGGCTTATCTACTGCACCCAGGGTATTCACAAAGTGCCTAGCTCCAGTCATTGCATTTTGCAGCCAAAGAAATATTCAGATATACCCATACCTTGACGATTGTATAATTCAGGCAGAAAGCCAGGACATTCTATTAAATCATCTGGCATTTGTAAGGAAACTTCTCTGGGGTACACTATAAATGAAAATAAATCACATCTGTTACCCTGCCAACAAATTGTATTCATGGGAGCAAGCTTGAATACAACTTCCCAGATGGCCTACCTCACTCCAGAGAAACAAGTTCATCTCCTGTCACCCTTAGGCTTTCGAATACCCGCCAAGTCTTTTGCCGCCCCCATAGTGCCTTTTTTAGGCAAGGTTCAAAAGACAAACCCACCACAGTAAATAGCACAAGTAACCAAAAACTGAGGGTAATGTTACTCAATGCCAGACGTTTAAACCTCAAAATGCATGCACTTGAGGCACTCCTCAGTATGGAGAACATCGATATCTATGCAGTAACAGAAACCTGGTTTAAGGCTCCAGAGAGCACCCCAGCACTACCAGGCTATAACGCATACCATGCTTTTCGGCCTTAGAACCCGGACTGAACACAAAAGGTGGGGGTGTATCCATATTCATCAAGGATATTCACACCTCCAGGTTGGTGGCACAGCACAATGCCTCAGAGATCATCCATGTGCAATTAACAACTGCCAAAACTGCAATTCAAATTGTAGCTTGCTACAGATCACCCACCATGACCCAGGGACCCCCATTCTGTGTGTCTGTAGACACTGGAAGATGTGAAGGTCCTATCAAATGCCCTAATATTGGGTGATTTCAATTACCCAAACATTAACTGGGAGAACTACTCAAGTACTAACTCCCTTGCCCAACTCTTCCTAGAATTTATAAACTCAACGCCCTGGATCAACTGGTCAACACCCCCAACAGAAGTGACAACATATTGGACCTGGTCATCACGAACATGGGCGACTGGTGTTCTACACCAGAGGTCAAACCCTCGCTGGTTAGATCAGACCATAGACTAATCACTCTGGATATCCACATTCCGCCCTCACCCCCAATCAACCCCCAGTCAAGGAAACCACCGTGAAAACTTTTCAAAAGCAGACTTCACATTACTTAAGACTGAGGTGGAAAGGTTCACAGCCCCCATGCTAAAGAACTACACTGTCCACGCTGCTGAATCCCTTACAAAAGGCACTCTATGCGCACCTGCAGGAATGCATGGATCGTGCTATCTCAAGCAAAACCAAGACTCACTCCTCCAAGAAAAGGAAACCATTCTGGTGGACCCCTGTCATAAACAAGCTATACAACAGGAGGAGGAGGAAACTAGTGCAGAAGAGAGTAAAATCCCAAGAAGGAAAGACATCTCTGATCAGTATCAGCAAGAAACTACAATCACTCATAAAATCATCCAAGGCTAGCTTCGAAAGAAAAATTGCCAAGGACTCCAAAGATAACCACAAAGTGTTCTTTAGCTATGTCAAGAACCTAAGTGGAAACTCTCAGATCTGCTCTGAGTTAGTGCAGAATGGCACAAAATACACTGAACCGACTGATATTGCCAACATTCTGGCAGACAGGTTTAGTGCAAACTTCACTCCCCTCTCACCCCCTAAAGGACCCATAACCATACCAGAAGAATGTAGTGCTCTGGCAATCACTGACACACAGGTTAAAACAGCCCTCTCCAAAGCCAAAAAGTACAGCTTCAATGGAACCAGACGGTGTCCAGGCTATGTCTTACACAAGCTCCAAAATGAACTAACCCCTCACCTAAACACACTGTTCAAATTCAGCCTCTCTACAGGCTATGTACCCATAGAGTGGCGCATAGCAACAGTTATCCTGCTCCACAAAGGTGGAGCCACAACGGACCCTGGGAACTATCGCCGTATAAGCCTGACTAGCCTGGTCTGCAAGGCTATGGAGCACATCATCATGGAATTCATTAACCGAGATTTTGAGAACCTTCAAACAGTGGATCCTACCCAGTTTGGCTTTAAGGGCAGATCATGCCTCCTAAATCTGGTGGACTTCTTTGAGACAGTTACCAAGGCTTTAGATGAGGGAAAGGAGGTCCGCACAGCCTACCTAGACCTCGCCAAGGCTTTCAACACCATTCCGGTATTTTAGACAAGCTCACCAGCCTGAACATAAACCCCTACATCACAAGATGTGTTGCCTATTGGCTCACAGATAGAACCCACACGGTGAGAGTTGCAGGCTCTAGGTCCAACTCTAAACCAGTTACAAGTGGCGTCCCCCAGGGCTCCAGTCCTGGGACCCCTCCTATTCGGTATATACTTCTCAGAGGTACAGGCAAGCACAGTAGGACTATGGCTGACCAAGTTTGCAGACAACTGCAAACTGGGGGCCATAATTGACTCTCCAGCTGATACAGACATCCTCTAGAAGAATCTCACTGAGACGGATACCTGGTTTCAATATCATGGCCTCAAGCTAAATGCCAAAAAGTGCATAGTCATCCTCTTTCGAAAAAACAAAGTGCCCGCGAACTACCACATACGTGGTAGTCCCCTAAATAAAGAAAGTGTAATAAGGGATCTGGGGACCCAAGTAGATAGTAATCTCTCCTTTGATAATCATACTGCCAAGGTGGTTAGAAAATCCTTGTGTGTGGCCCACCTAGTCACAAAAGGGTGCATATCTAGAACAAAAGAGGTTATTGTGCCCCTCTACTCATTACTCATCAGAACCATCATAGAGTACAACGCCCCATTTGGGATGTACCTTACAAGACACCTGCAACAGCTGGAAAGCCCACAAGTACCTCACCAAGAGGATTACTGGCCTCAAACATATGCCCTATGCAGCCCGACTGAAGAAACTCCAGCTGTACTTGGTTGCATACCGCTTACTCAGAGGTGATCTCTGCCTGACATAGAAGGCTATGTCCAACCCAGAATTGATGGACATGCTCCACCTAAAAAAAAACAAATCCCCAAGAGCCACACGCTCTAGGGATCTAAACATCACCACAATGATAAATAGGATGTGCTGGAGGGATAGATTCCTGTCCCAGAGACTCCCAATGCTTTGGAACAGGATTCCAATCTACATTAGGCAGAGCCCCTCACTAACACTCTCTTCAAGCGAAACCATGACGAGTGGATGGGAAACAGAAAATTTACCCCGGGGATCACTGCAGTAGCTCTACTGGACAGAGGCACAGGGAACTAATGGCTCTGCTGGACCGAGGCACAGGAAACTAATCTAAGGGGGCGGCTAAAGCCAGCACATTCTGGCTAGGCTTATAGATGCCCTCTGGCAAATAGCCTAGTACTAACCTGTGAACCTATTTGACAGCCGTCTTCAAACTACTGGCCACAAAGACCCAGCTATCTGCAAGGAAAATACTGCAAGCCCTGAGGTTCATGGCCTCTTGCATTCTACTAATTCCATATGAGGAAACTACAATGGTATCTAAAAAGCCTATGGCGTCAACATTCTCAGGACTAATTCCTATCATACCTTGTCTAAAGATAGTTCCTTTGGTGAGCAGACGCCTGCCACCTAAACAACGGACTTCCATTCACTCTATCCCCTGCAGCCCAAACCCTAACAGGCGCATCAGACTATGCATGGGGGGCTCACTTGGCAGGGCAGTGCATTCACGGCAAATGGAACCCGAATCAAATGCACCTGCATATCAATCAAAAAGAAATGTAAGCTGTACAGAATGCTCTGACAGTCTTCAAGGACAACATTCTTCTAGGACAATTATTGGTAAAGACTGACAGAACCGCGGTTATGTGGTACATAAACAAGCAGGGGGGAACCCACTCATACCCTCTCTACAGACTAGTCATGGCTCTGTGAAACACAGCCTTGAGCTACCAAGTGTAACTACAAGCTCAGTTCCTGCCAGGCAAGCTAAATACACTAGCAGATGACCTAAGCAGAAATCTCATGGACCCACAAGAGTGGAAAATGGAACCAAAGATATTCAACATGTTGAAAAACAAATGGGAGAGCCCAGAGATAGACCTGTTTGCCTCCCCTCAGAACTACAAATTGGACATTCTGCACAAGGACTCCCCTCAGACGAGCTTGGAAAGTGGATGCCCTGTCCTTCACCTGGAAAAACCTATCAGTTTATGTCTTTCCCCCTCTGCCTCTCCTCTCCAAAGTGCTACTGAAGATCAAACAGGACAAACCAAGGACCATACTGATTGCACAAGACTGGCCATGCCAACACTGGTGTACCCCCATTTGAGCAGTGTGTCACTGCTGGAACCATGGCACCTGCCTCAGACCCCTGCCCTGCTGTCCCAACAAGAGGGCCAGATTCTGCACCCACAGCGTCAAACTCTGAACCTTGCAGTCTGGCTTTGTTACCTGATCTCCATTACCATCCCTCAGTAAGCAAATGATGGATGCCGTTGTGGAGGCAAGGAGGCCTAGTACTAGAAAATCCTATGCTGAAAAATGGAAAAGATTCTGTTACTAGAGCCAAACTCAGAGGATGGGCAGAACAGTGCCCTATTTACCTCATATTCTTCAATACTTAACGGAGATGCTTCACAATGGCCTTTCCTTTTCTTCCATTAAAATTCATGCCTTGGTCATTTCAGCACATTATAATACAGAGCCACCCCTTTTCTCTCATCCACAGCTGAAGCAATTCCTCAGAGGGGCCAAAAACCTAAGACCACACAGGAGAGCCCCTACTTCAGCCTGGGACCTTAACTTTGTATTGGAAAAGCTCACTCTGCCTGCCTTTGAGCCAGCTGCAAATGCAGAGTTGAAATTCCTTGTAGCCATCACTTCAGCAAGAAGAGTGTCTGAATTACAGGCCCTCATGGCAGTGGTGCCTTTCATCATCTTTCATGTGGACAGGGTGTCCCTCAGGACTTTATGCCCAAGGTGGTATCCAGTGTGGCCCTTAATCAGTCCATTCATTTGCTAACCTTCTTTTCTAATCCACAAAACAAAGGGGAACTAATACTGCACTCCTTGGACATGCACAGACAACTTAGATTTTACTTGGACAGGACTAAACCTCTCAGGAAATCTGAACAGCTGCTGGTTGCATGTGCTGCAGGGGTGGAGTGGAAGGCCATTTCTAAGCAAACCATTTCTAAGTGGATAGGCCATTGCATTCATTTCTGCTATAAGCACCATGGAAAACCTACCCCACAGAGGATAAGACCTCATTCCACCAGGGCTGCATCTACTGCTACAGCCTTTCTCAGGTGTCCCTACGAGGGACACCCTAGAAGCTGCTACCTTGGAGTTCTGTACATACCTTCACCAAGCATTACCACTTGCCAATTTTTTCTAAATCCAGAGCTGGCTTTGTCACTGCAATCTTGCAGGGCCTTATAGCTAGTCCTAATGCTATATAATTGCCTCCTCCCAACTTTAGCTTTGGGAATCTACCCAAATGTGATGACTGCAACAGTGAATACATTTAAACATCTACATTTATGGTAAGTGTACACAACTGTACTTTCTGGATGTTGTGGATGATGTCTTTATGGAATCCAGTCTACCTCCTGATACTTTACCCCCTGCTCCAAGGAAACCTGGCCGGTATTACAGAGTCCCTGACTCTCACAAATTTCTCTTCAAAAATCCTACTGCTGACCCAGAGGTTATCTCCCAAGGACCTAAAGGAATAAAAGCAACTACAGCTAAGAATCCCACCCCCTCGGACAGAGATTCACGAGCTTTAGGCACGTGGGGAAAAAAAAAATACAGCTCTGCAACTCTTGCCATTAGAGCATTAAATTGTCAGTTCCACATGCTGAAATACCAACAACATACTATGGAACTTATTAAGCAAAAATTATCTACCTTTCCTGACTGTGCAGAAAATAAAGAATTACAGGAGCTTATGCATTCTGCAAGCCAAGTCAGTAAGCATACCCTGCAATGTGGGTTTGACGCCCTAGAGGTATCTTGCCGGGCAGTAGTCGCAGGTTCTGTACTTGGAAGGCATACCAGGCTTAAGGAGCAGACCTTGCCAGACCATGTCAAATCAAAATTATTGGACGCTTCTCTGAACAAGGACAATCTGTTTGGCACCAAAGCAGAATAGGTTTTAAAAAAGATGGAAGAAAAGGCTAAGTCTATGCAGACAGGCAAAGATTTTTTGCAAGTGCAGCCTCCAAGATTTAGTAGGCATTGCCCCTCAAAACATTGGTCCTTTCCAGCACCCTCAAGGACATCTCAAACCAGACCCCCCCCCCCCAGATTACAGTCTCACGGTATGCAGAGATCTAAGCAATGGAGTACCTCCACGTCTTAAACATGGAGTGCTAAACCACCCCCTTACGGAAAGCATTCACAATGACTTCTCAACTCCACCCCTCACCTCTACCCAGTTGCTCGTGCCCCTAGGAGGAAAATTTGTCCACCATGCAAAAAACTGGACCTCCATCACCAACGATCCATGGGTCCTCAACATATTATCCCAGGGGTACAAATTTTATTTCCACACGCTGCCAACCCCAAAAGGGTTACCAGATCTTCCTCCAAACCAGTGAGCAGAGGCACAGAACCAAGTTCAGTCGCTGCTTTCCATAAGGGGCAATTCAGCCTGTTCCTGCAAAACAGGCCAAGGTTGTAATTCCGGACTTTTCCTGGTACCCAGAAAAGAGGGCACTTGGCACCCAGTCTTAGATCTATCCATTCTAAACACCTTCCTGGTGGTACCAAAATTCAAAATGCTCATCCTACAGCAGCTTCTCCTTATGCTGTCCAAAGATGCCTGGTTAGCCACCCTAGACCTAAAGGAGGCCTATCTGCACATCCCAGTAAGGGACTCCTGCAGGAAATATCTACATTTCAGGGCAAGGAGCTATGCATTATCAGTTCTCTGCACTTCCCTTTGGCTTATCTACTGCTCCCTGAGTTTTCACAAAATGCCTGGATCCAGCCATTGCCTATTACAGACAGAGAAATATTCAGATTTACTCCTACTTGGACGATTACCTAATTCAGGCAGACAGGAAAAGCTGTTGCAGCACCTGACATTTTTAAAGGACCTTTTAACCTTCCTTGGGTACACTATCGATGAAAAGAAATCCAGACTAATTGTATTCCTGGGAGCAAGCTTAGACACAGCATCCCAGATGGCATTCCTTACTCCAGAAAAACAAGCCTGACAGGCTACTTCGCTCAAATGGCCACCAGAACCCAGCTATCCGCAAGGAAAATCCTGCAGGCTCTAGGGTTCATGACCTCCTGCATTCTATTAATTCCATATGTCAGACTGCATATGAAGACATTTCAATGGTACTTGAGATGTCTTTGGTGCCAACATTCTCAGGACCTGTAAACAATCATTCCTATGATACCTTGTATAAGGAAACAGTTCCTTTGGTGGACAGCAGCATGCAACCACAACAAGGGGCTTCCCTTTACACAACCCCACGCCACAACCACAGATGCATCAGATTATGCCTGCGGTGCACATCTGGATGGCAGGTGCATTCAGGGCCACTGGAGCCCAAATCAAATTCATCTGCACATCAACTAAAAAGAGATGCTAGCTGTTCAGCACGCTCTGACAGCTTTCAGATCCCTACTCTCTCCAGGGCTCTTACTAATCAAAACCGACAACACCACAGAGATGTGGTACATAAACAAGCAGGGGAGAACCCACTCTTACCCACTCTGCAGGCTAGCGATGATCCTGTGGAACACTACCTCAGGCATGCATATTCACCTGCAAGCTCACTTCCTGCCAGGCAAACAAAACTTTCTGGCAGACAACTTAAGCAGAAATCTCCTAGACCCACACGAGTGGCAATTAAACCACAACACCCTCAGCCATGTGACCCAGAAATGGGGTACTCCGAAGGTGGACCTATTTGCCTCCCCCTACAACCACCAGCTCAGCAAATTCTGCACCAGGGTACCTCACAGTAAGGCCTGGAAAGTGGATGCCCTATCCTTCCAGTGGGCAAACCTCTCAATCTATGCATTTCCCCCTCTACCTCTTCTTACAAGAGTATTACTCAAGATAAGGGAGGAAAGACCAGGGTCAATCCTGATTGCCCCAGACTGGCCACGCCAACACTGGTACCCACTACTATGCAGTCTGTCACCATTGCCTCCATGGCAACTACTTCAAATCCCTACTCCTGACTCAGCAGGATGGACAGTTCTTGCATCCACAGTTTCAGACCCTGAACCTTGCAGCCTGGTTTATCCCTTAACTTCTCCTCCAGTGGCCAGTCTAAGCAAGCAGGTACCTGATGTCATACTTGAAGCTAGACGACCCAGTATAAAGAAAACTGGATTCACACTAATGGAGCGGATACAGCACAGCCCTGCTTACCTCTCATCCTGGATTACCTAGTAGACCTGCTCCACAGAGGCCTCTCCTTCTCCTCCATTAAGATCCATGCCTCTGACATCTCTGCTCATTACAGCACTGAGCCACCTTTCTTCTCTCACCCTCTCATCAAGCAGTTCCTGAGAGGGGTTAACAACTTAAGGCCACCATGAAGAGCCCCCACCCCTGCTTGGGACCTTAACTTTGTGTTGGAAAAGCTCACGCTACCCCCCTTCGATCTTCTGCAGCGTCAGCATAGTTAAAATTTCTCTCTTGGGAAAACAGCTTTGCTTCTGGCCATCACCTCAGCTAGAAGAGTGTCTGAGCTACAAGCACTTACGGCTGTGGAACCCTTCATTATTTTTCATGCTGACAGGGTCTCCCTCAGGACTAACCCAACTTTCATGCCTGAAGTGGTGTCCAGAGAAGTGGTGTCCAGTGTGGCTCCCAAACAATCTATCCATTTGCCCACCTTTTTCCCTAATCCTCAAAATAAGGGGGAAAGGATCCTGCACTCTTTAGATGTGCACAGACAGCTCAGATTCCACCTTGATAGGACTAAGCCCTTTAGGAAATCTGGCCAGTTAATAGCTTTGCACCAGGGGCAGAGGGCAAGGCCATATCAAAACAAACCATTTCCAAATGGATATCACACTGTGTCCATTTCTGTTACAAACACTATGGGAAACCACCCCCCTCAGGGAGTCTGAACGCATTCCACTAGGGCAACTTCAACCTCTACAGCCTTTCTCAGAGGAGTCCCTACCAGGGACATTCTGGAAGCTGCTAGTTGGAGTTCTGTTCATACCTTCACCAAGCATTACCTCCTGCCTATCGTCTCCAAATCCAAGGCGGGCTTTGCAACAGCAGTCCTGCAGGGCATACTAGCCAGCCCCAACTCTTCTTGACTGCCTCCACCCATTCTTCAGCTTTGGGAATTAACCCAAGTGTGATGACTGCAACAGTGAAACACGAAGAACATAGTACAGTTGTGTACACTTACCATAAATGTAGATGTTCGCGTGTGTTCACTGTTGGTCCTGGTTTCCTACCCTCCAGCCCCCTTGTATCTCTTTCTCTTCCTCACTCCTTACAGGGCTGTTGGTATTTACTTTTTACTGGTGGTGTTTTTCCACCATAACTTAGCTCCCTATTTGGGGGCTCCTGACATTTGGGGCAAGAAAAAATTATGTAGTGGCGTCGGCTGCCTGTTTTTATACCTCTGACCACCTGACGTCAGTACTGAAGCGACAGCAACCGATGCAGAAATACTAAGCCTCTGGTATTCGGGCCAACTGAGGGCTACCCCTGGCAGGATAATCCAAGTGTGATGACTGCAACAGTGAATACACTCTAACATCTACATTTCTGGGTAGTGTACACAACTGTACTTTCTTCCACACCACCCCCTTACATGCACACTCGCATGTGGCTAATTTAGTGTCCAATCCATCTACTGCATGTCTTTGGAATGTGGGAGGAACTAAGAGGAACCCAAGCAAACACTGGGAGGATGTACAGATTCTGCTTAGAAGGCATCCCAGCCGAGAATCGAACCAGGAAACCTCTTGCTTTGAGACAGCAGTGCTGCCCCCTGTGCCACTGTGCTGCCCAATGTCTGTCATTATTTAGTGACTTAAATCCTTAATTATTTTTCAGAAAACCACACATTTTATTGGGAATAAACCAAAAATATGAGACAAAAATTTGGATATTCTGTGAAAATCTGGACAATTGAGAGGTATGTGGCTAGGGCAGAGGTCAAGCTTTTCCTCAGGGGGATCTTGCATCCTAACCCACCTCTCTCTCCCCCATGGGATCTTAATTTTGCGCCATAAAAGCTTACACCACCTTCATTTGAATCAGCATCCTCCTGTGTAAACTTCTGTACTTAAAGGCCATCCTCCTTTTGTGTTTCACATCCGCTATGCTAGAAGAGTTTCTGGGCTGCAGGCTGTCATGGTGACCAACCCCCCCCCCCCCCACACACACATACACTTATTCTTTTCAAGGAGAGGTTGACTCACGTTCATAGGTATGTACTAGGCTAACAACCACAGGTACCTTTTTAACCCTAGCCGTGCATCCCAAATGTCTGACAAGTTCTGGTACCCTGTAAGCAAGGGCATTGGTAGTGAAACATTTTACAAGCAGGGGCCTCAGAGATGAACCATTTGCAAGCTGCCTGTATCTGTTAGAGACGTAGGTGTTAAACCAGGGATGAATTTCGTTTTCCCCATTCTGTTGTCTAATTTACACTTGAATTGGTATAGGGAGAAACTCTGCTTCAAGTGGATGGGGAGCCTGTTCTAGAGAAGGGGCAGTCTCTGGGACATACACCTGTCTCTCCAGCAGGTTTGGCTTATATCACAGACAATGTAACAGTTCAGATAGGTAATTCTGGTGCTGTTTATTTTGTAGACAGGCAGGAGGTCCATCAGAGTGAGGTCTGACAATGCATTGTATGCCAGGCATAGATCTCTCAACAGCCTGTAGGAAAGAGAATACAGCGATAGGGCTTTGAAGTAGTCTGCATAGCACATGTTGTTTACGTCATGCATTCTTTTAGTGAGGAACTTTTGTGGATGTTTCAGTTGGATTTGCCTTGTTAGGTACATACCAAAAGGGGTGTTATACTCGACAACAGGTCTGATGAATTCTAAATACAGTGGAACAATGATTTCCTTGGACCTAGATGCCATACCTTTGGTTATAAGTTGCACAACATAAAATGATTTTCTCACTACTGCAGACATGTTATGGTCAAGGGCTAGATTACTCTGTGCGTCTCCAAGTCCCTCACTGCTGGGTCAACTCTTTGGTATTGTCAATATGACAGTTGCCAGGGATGGATGATGTCACGAAGGATGCTTTTATGCATTTTTGGGCATTTAGTTTTAGTTCATGCCTCTGACACAAGTTGTTTGTCAGCCATTCCTGGAGAACATGAGTGTGGGTGGGAGATTGTGACTGCTTCAAATATGTAGTCCTCTGCAAATTTAGTTAGCCAGAGGCCCTTGACATTTTTGTGTCTTCAGAGAGAAAAATGCCAAAAAGGAAGTGGTCCCAGGACTGATTATTGAGGGACTTAGCGTGTCATTGGACTCTTTGTAGTGGTGGTCACCCCAGTTCTAACTTCCTGGGTACTATCTGTGAGCTGGCTATTTACCAGGTAACATAAGGGTTTATACCTAACCTCTTAAGATTGTCAAGAATGCCCAAGCGGGATTTTGTGTCACATGCTTTGATCAGGTTAAGGTAGGCAGTGTGAACCGTTTTACCCTCACCCTTTGCTTTGATGACCTTTTCAAAGAAGTCCACTAGGTTCAGTAGGCATGACCAGCCCTTGATGAAACCAAGTTGAGTTAGGTACAGTGTTTGGAG
The DNA here is from genome assembly GCF_019279795.1 of Protopterus annectens. Lineage (NCBI taxonomy): Eukaryota > Metazoa > Chordata > Ceratodontiformes > Protopteridae > Protopterus > Protopterus annectens. The sequence continues at coordinate 455,429,845 of NC_056745.1, forward strand.
GTTTTCTGTGTGATTATTGATCATTTTTCCCTGATAATTTTTCCACACTTTGCATGTGAGACTGAGACTCATGGGTCTGTAGTTTCCAGGGTGTGTAGATGATCCACCTTTATGCAAAGGGATGACTGTTGATGTTCTCCATTCGTGAAGCCTGTTTGGAGGCAACATTTAAATAGCAATTCCAGAAGGCCTGATAGGTTATGTTTCATGCTATTTAAAGACTACATGGGGTATTGTCTGAACCCTTTGATGCTGGGTTTCTTCCCCTTAGGGAGAGCATTAAGGATCTGTTCCCTAGAGATAGTAGGGGGAGATGTTTGGTGGTATTTCCTGAGGGAAGGTTGAGGGGGGGAGAGAAGTGTAAACTTGGAGCTCAATTTGTCTGCCAGTAGGTTTAGTATATCTTCTGCCTCAGAATAGATGGCTCCATTAACAACGAGGTCTGCACAAAATTTTGTATTGCCTTTGAGGCCACAGACATAGCTAAAACATGCCTCAAGTTGTCCTTGGCTTGGGAGGCCAAATTTACCTCAAATTTGGCTTTGATAGACTTTGTCCTCTGAGTTGCTTGTTTAGTTTTATAAGTGTTTTTACCCTGCTGGATGCTATGCCTCCATGATTTTCTTTCTTCTGTTGCACATCACATTGATGTGATTCTACCAGGACGGCTTGTTTTTTGAGTTAGTTCTGTGCTTCTTCCTGGTGAGCACAACTGCCACTATGTAGCTATTAACATAATTGCATGATTGCATAAAGTTTCTCTGAGCAATTGCGTATAGGCGGCAGTGTTCTCTGGGTTTATGGGGAGGCTTGAAATACTTAATAGTTAGAAGTTAGCCTTAGAATGGTTCCTGAACATTCTAGAGTTAGCTGAGGTTCTGGTTTTTATTTTTTTTACTTCAAAGGAGACTGTTTTGTGGTCTGACCTTACCCCAGAAGGCATTTCACTAGGGGGGTGTGCAGCACTCTCCAGTATTAGTGAGGACGAGATCTAGTGCATCCCCTGGTCAGCGTATTTACAGTCTGGAGAGTGTTTTAGAAAATCCAGGAATCTCTGTGCCTGCACATTTGGTGGTGTATGCGATTCCCAGTTAATAGTAGGATAATTAAAGTCTTCCATGAATATGATATTAGATTGGATAGTGAGTGTTTCCAGGAAGCTTTGATAACATGTTATGGGTTTCCTGGATCGTAGGGGGACCTGTAACTTGCAAGGAAAGTGGTATGGGACTTTGCCTATGGTTATTTGAATATGGAGAAACTCAAGTGCATATTCCTGTCTGACCAGCCTTGAGATGCATTTATTTTTGATGTAAATCAAAACACCTCCACTTTTAGATCCTGTCTGTATAATAGTTGGTCTAAATGTCTGGAAGGCATTATGGCCTTGCAGTGCCAGTGTGCTCTCCACAACTTTAAACCATGTCTAAGTGACTGCATAGATGTTAGCATTCTGTAAGGTGAGGAGAGCTTGTAGGGAGTGGAGTTCCTTTTTTAATATCCTAGCACTGGGCAGTAACACATTTAGATTTTCTTGGTTTTGATTTGCTGTGTCGAAAATACTTTCAGTTTGGCACTATGGGAGGAGGACAGTGTTTCAGGTGATATTCAAAACCCTAGAGGGAAGAGGTGCAGACCATCCTTGGCAAAGCAACATGGTCTGTTGACCATCTCATTCCATGCTGACAAATATTGCACCCCCTTAGAATGTCACCAAATACTAAACCAATTTTTAAAGTCCGTTATCTTCTGTTTGCATTGTGGCATAAGTCTTGGAGAAAGTAAAATGCTACTCAGTGCTAGGCTCCTACCAACCTGGGGGAGACGCTACCAACCTGGGGGAGACATTCTGAGAGATCCATAATGTCTGTCTTCATATTGTCTAGGGAGGTACGTCTTGATTGATTGCATCCATGTGGACAGTGACTGAGTAATACTGGTATTTGTTGTCCAGTAACCGGAGTGTGTGCATAATGTGGTGGATTCTGGCCCCTAATAAGCAACGGACTATGACTTTCTCCTTACTTAGCCTGGTGAGAGGGACATCTATGTCTTTCACAATGAAGTCTCCAGTGACCAAAATGTTGGATTGAGTGTTGTCTTGTCTTATGGGCTAAGAAGTAGATGCTCAGTCAGATGTGGTTATATGTGTTGATGTAGGTGATGTTTTAAGAGAGTGCGTTCAAGCTGCTGAGGGCACTTGTTATGTGTTTTTAGTTTAGGAAGTCTTTGGAGATTAAGAAGGTTACATTTAAGTGCCTCAGCTTATGTGGGTGTATGTTTCTATTTTGAACTGTGTTTGTTGGGTGCAGAGTGCATACTATTGACAACATGCGCTTTTGTGTGAGAGCTTTGCTTTCAATGACATTCTGTAAATACAACTCTTGCATACATTAGTTTGAGAATTAGCTGGTTGTCAGTAAACATGAGGCAATTTCTGCATTGCCTCAGGATGCCCATATTCACTAAGCTGATAACTATGATAGGGGAAAGTCCATAACAACAGCGCCTTTTATTGATTAGATGGTATCAGTGAGAATTTAAAATACTGTCAGGAGTATCTGGTTTGCAACTGAGACCATGCTCGTCACTGCAAACTAGTTACCCTGTGTGCAACTAGGTACTGGTGAAATTTCAGGGGTTTAAGGGTTGTCAAGGTTAATCCATCCTTCATGCCTAAGGTAACAAATGAGTTGGTCCTTAATCAGGGTATTTGTCTTCCCACTTTCTTTCCAAACCCACAAAACAGGGGAGAACGGATTCTTACATTCTCTGGACATTCACAGGCAACTCGGATTTTATTTGGACAAAACTAAGTCCTTAAGGAAGACTTAACATTTTGTGTCATTTGAGGCCTAAGCTTGGCCAGGCAGTCTCCAAACAAACTATTGCAGCTTCGATTTTTAATGCATGTCTTTCTGCTACTCGCACTGTAGTAAGACCTTGCTTTCCTGCCCTAGGACTGTGGTTTCTTCAGGGGCATTTCATAAAGGAATAGACTCCAGGTCTTAGAGGCTGCTACCTGATCCCTTGGTACACACTTTCACCAAACACTACAGTGTTGGTGCTTTCTCCAGATTGAGGGCAGCCTTTGCTCTGTCGTTTCTATCTGGGGTGCTGGGACAAGTCATTACTCAGTAGCCATCCACCCTTCTTTCCTACTTCAGCTCTAGGAATCACCCATTTGTCAGGAATACTGCAACAGTGATTTCAGTCAGGACATAGTACAGCTGTGTAAGAACATGCTGTAACAGTGGATGTCCTTCTGATCAATGTTTCAGTATTCCATCCCACCGTCCATCCCCTCCTGTCTATCTTACCTTAACTTTCATTTTCCTCTCCCCATTTACTTTAACCTCTGCTCTGTTACATGGGAACTGGGGAGTTTTCTTTCCTCTTCAAGCTACACCCCTCCTAGCTGACCAGTCTCCTGTCTCAGGCTGCTGGTTTCAAGATGGTCTGAGGATGCATGCTCTTATGTCCATAGATGTATCCCAACACATACTAGCTGAGGCCCTACAGTGGACATAAAACCTAGGGAAAATGAAGGTTTGGTACCCTGGCCGGACATCAGTGGTGACAACCCACTTGTTAGGAGTACTGCAGCAGTGACAAGGAATCTACTGTTATATGTTCTTACACAAGTACACTCTCATGCCTCTTCATTTATTAGAACATACACAAATACTCTGTGGATGTTTGCCTTTGCCTTTTTAAACTGTTTGATTACTTTTAACTTATCCCTGGCTGAATAGAGAAACTGCTAGAATCCACTGGGTTAGTTACAGAGAGAGCATTATTCTTTCTGCTAACTTAGGTTAGCTTTTTTTTTCTCTTATCTAAAGGGCATTGAATTTGACTGATAACTGCTGTATAGCAAATGTGCATTACAATTTCTTCATGGTAATTTGGGGATGTTCTTATTTCAGTTTCCTGCCCCAGCAGCAAAAATTTCTTCTCCAAAAGATGAGAATAGGAAAGATGAATCTCCAGCTTCGTGGAGGTTAGGCCTTCGAAAAACTGGCAGCTATGGTGCACTTACTGAGATCTCTGCTTCAAAGGAAGCTCAAAAAGACAAGGACACTGCAGGTGTAATACGTTCTGCTTCAAGTCCTCGCCTTTCTTCCACATTAGATAACAAGGAAAAGGTATGTTCTTTAATGGTTTTACTTTTTACATTTTCATTGCTGATCATATTGTAGAAAGAGTTCTACTGCAGCAGTGTTTGCACTTGGCACGTTTCTTTGTTTTTCAAAAACATATTAGCTGGTCTTCATTCAAATATGTTTCTAAAGCAGGAGCTGAATTCTGTGTCTGCATGAATATGTATCTCTTGCCCCCTTGACTGATTTTTCCTTGTCCAAGTATTTATTTATTTGGGAGCGTGGCAGTCCTGTCATATGTGAGAGCCCTACAGCCCATTCATTCATTTGTGGAAATCCTTACTGACCCTCCCTTCCCTGGTTGAGAGTCAGGTGAAGCCCCCCTTTGACTCTTCCAAACCTGCAATTGTTGCCTGCTGAGGGGGGAAGTATTCTCTCTTGTGCTACTTTACTTTCTGCTGTATAATGAGAATCTTTTATGGCAGTGCAGGCTTAGCTAGCTCAGAACTCCAGTAGGTGCACACCTTTTCTCTGGATTGGTGTCAGTTGTGTGGACAGCCCAAAGTCACCTCCCTTTAAGTAAGATGGGTAAGCTGGCAGCTGTTGTTCATACCGAACCTCCTCGCTCAGTTCCTATATGTACCCATGCCACCAATGATACTCGAGTCACATATAGCATGGTAGGGACTTTATTCCTCTGCACCACAGACCTATTATACAAGTATTGGAGGAAATGGCCTTCACCAGCCCACATTGCACTTTTGAGCATCGCAAAAAAAATTTCTTCAATGTCTGTATTTTTTCCCTTGGTCCTACTTTAAAAAAATTGTTTTCTCCCTTTACTTAGGAATTCTGTGAAGGACACTAGTATGGTATTCTACCTAAGCTGTTCATGTAGGGCACAGTGGCATTTTTTGTTCAGCATATATCGTGCATTCGTTGTTGTAGCAAGCAGTCTACCTTTAGCTCCAAAATCTTGCTGGAATTGTCATGAGATCAGAAACATTTCTTTGCTTGTGGGGGTGAGACAGTTAACAGGAAGAGTCACACAAAATAATACAGTATCTGTTGTGTTTGTTGATTTTTCCTTCCTTCAGACTAGTGAATGTTTTTCTCGATCACTCTTAATTCAGTGTGTTTTTATGAAAGCCAAGTTACCCAACAGCTCATTTTAATATCTTCTTTATGGTAGAAATGTGATTATTTTACTGCTGAAAATGGTAGTTTACCTTCCAGTAGGATTGCACCTAAACTACACACTTTGTCAACAAGGGCAAGCTTTTCACTACCACAGATGTAGTTTGTGAAGGAGCAGAAGATTTTGTCAGGGTCATAGGAATTGCCTTTGCCTCAGTTTGAGGTTTGTAAGTTACGAGGCCTGTAATCTAGGAGACCATTAATGAGCCTGACTCAAATTCCCTATTGCCTCAAGGCTGAAGTTCACACAGTAGGCAAATGAAGGTTGAGGTAATCAATCCCTGTACCACAAGAAGTAGCTTGTTAACAGATCACAGCCTTAATCATCTTCACCAACTGCCAGGTAGTAGGTTTCGTCCAATTTAAAATGAAACCTGTAATTTCTGGCATCAAGCTTATCAGCCAAGAAGTTCACACTTGCCACATCATCATGTGGAAAGCAGAGGTAAAGCTGGGTGTCATTAGTGTAACAGTGGAATGCTAAACTTCTCCCTAATAAGATTTCCTTCTGCAATCATACAGACCATAATCAATGTGCATAAGATAGAGCTTTGTACGCTGTACTCACTGCATGTAACAAAGAAAGAGGTGTTGATACTCTGAGGAAACTTTCTGAGATTGGCTTGAGGGGAAAGCCCTGAACTACTGTAACACAAAAGTGGAGACATGTGCAGCCCAAATGCTATAGGCCATAGTCTTTAGGACCGTTATGGAGTAGTACTGCTGATCTTGAGCTGTTAAACAAAGATAGTCTTGGTATTGGTTTGACTACAAAGCACAGACTGAGCCCATTGCCTGTAAGATACTTATTCAGGTTGCTTATAAATAACCTTCTCAATAACCTTTCTGAGAAAAAAAAGGTTTGAGATTCGGTGGTAGCTGTTGAAATTTTCAGGAACAAATAAGGGTTTCTTTAGAACAGGAGATAAACGGGGCCTTTTTTCAAGGCTGATAGAAAAATCCCAAGCCTCATAGTAGTACTCATAACTGAAAATATTTTTGGATCAAAGGACAAGACTGACTAAAATCAGTATTGATGGGCAGGGGTCCAACTTGCTGATTGTTGGTCACAAATTTGAGAGGGCATGCAGTCATAATTAGGAATGCTAAAGGCTGTCTATACTGAGAATTCCTGTGAGTTCAGTAGGCAGCATTGCAGATCTGATGATAGCAGTCTTGTCAGTGAAAAAAATGCACAGCTGGCTTACCTTCTGAAACAAACAAAACTCTTCTAGTGGTAAGACAGGCTGGGCTGCATAACCTTTTTCCCCACAAAGAAGACGGCACTGCTGGTAGATTAGCTGTTGCTCTTAGATTTCTCTAGATAAGACTGTTGCACTCTTATGAGTGATCTATGCCTGAAATGTTGCATAATGGTCATCCAGGTAAAGATTGTCACTCCCGGTAGATATCAGGTGAGCATGATTTGGGACTAAAAAATCTCAAGTGCCCAAGGAACAGTGAGTGTTTTAAGTTACTTACCATGGCATCCAAGGAGTGAGTATCATCCTTTGGGAAGAACTAAATGAACCAAGATGCAAAATATCAGAAGTGGTATGTTCTGATCACTTTCCATTCCAGATCATGGGGATTGTATTTTTGAAGCTGCAAACCATGGAGACCGCTTTGACCAAGAGACTTAGTTCCACCACCGCATCTGACATTCTCACATACAGTCCAAGATATGACCCACTCTGTGTGTTCCAGACGTAATAACCTGAGCAAACGTAGTCCTTCATAATCAATCTGAATTCCTTGGCTCATCATTGACCTAAATATTAAATTTTCTTAGTGCTGGTGACCCAAAAGAGAGTCAGTTAGATAGTCATTGAGCTCTTATGGAATGCCCACAAATAGTCCTGGTGGTGGTAGATGGAAGTGTACACTTACTGCAGAAAAAGCGCATGTTGAAAGAAGATAGGCTCCCTAGAGGCATCCTCTGTCATCCAAGTCTAAGGCCACTGCAGACAGCAACCACACCCTAATCCTGCTACTACAAGGGCAGTGCATCATAGAAAATCCTTGCTGGATGGTTGAGGCTATGTAAGGTTCAAAGTTTTCATCAAGCCAAACTTCAGTCGTAAAGTTAAGATCAAGATCTATAAACAAAATAACTGAATCAAGCATTCAAAGGAAAGACTAATAAAAGCAAAAGAATGCTAAGTGCAGGAAGCCTGGATCAAAAAACATAAGTTGATGTCCCATAACCAGAGCCTAGTAAAGGCTAAAAAGTAGAAGTTTAATAAACAGTTGAGCACTTTCGTCCCTATCACAAGAATTTTATCACAACTAAATGCCATTAAAAGGAGGGCAGTTTTTATAAAGCCAATTCATACCTAAGCTACCAGTCAGAAAATACGATTAATTTAACTTGAAAAAATTTACCTTAACAGAATGTTATAAAAAATGTGCTGTAAAAACATCACTTTGTATGCATTAAAGTACAAAATACAAACTACTAAAAAAACAGACCTGTGCAGTTTATACAAAGTCACAGTGAAGGTTAAAAATAAAAATTAGGAAAGAAAAAATAATTCCCTGGATATTTCTTCCCACAATATTTACTTCCCTGGACCCCTGTCTAGCAGGGTGACGGACGTGATCCCTGGGGTGAATTTCCTTTCTGCCATCCAATCGTTAAAGTTCCTTTTGAAGAGGGCCAAGGAGGTGCTCTGCTTGACATGTATGGGCAGTCTGTTCCAGAGTATGGGGAGTCTCTGGGTCAGGAACCTATCTCTCCAGCATGTTTTGTTCATTGTGATGTCAGGGTTTAGATCCCTGGAGCATGTGTCTCTGAGGGATTGGGATTTCTTTAAGTGGAGCTGTCCAACAGCTCAGGGTTTGACATGGCCTTATATGTTAAGCAGAGATTGCCTCTGAGTAGATGATATGCCACAGAGTATAGCTGGAGTGTTTTTTTTAGATGGTCAACATAGGGCATCTCCTTTAGGCCTGTGATTCTTTTAGTGAGGTATTTCTGCGGCCTTTCCAGCTGTTGCAGATGTCTTGTGAGGTACATACCACACCTGGAAGTATATAGGCTTTTAGTTTGAACTGCCACAACCTTTCACTAAATTGTAATCTGGTTTCCCAGTCACCTCCTGTTAAATTGGGCATAACTTGCTCTAAAATGGCAAATCTAAAAATGGAATATGAACTACTTACTTGTAAGTGTTTAGAAAGAGCGTTATTTGAATTCCTGTTGGCAATATGGTACAAATGTTGATAAATATGTCTGCAGGCACCTTTCGGTTTTGCCAACATAAAAACTTGGACATGTCAAACATTTATCAATATAAACTACACCTTTGGAAACACAATTACCTTTACATAACAGTACTTTAATCTCATTGTGGTCAAAATGTAAAAAAGCCAACTTACAGAATGTAGGAACATTGCTTACAACACCCACATTTTGCCATCCCCAGTCTTAGTTTTGGATTATAAATCCATTACTGTCTTCTGTGATGCTTCAGAAGTACCTTATACCAGTGGGTTGGCCTTAAAAGTATTCCAATTTTTGGTAATAATTGATATCACTTCTTTTGAACATAAATTGAATTAACATGGCTCTTTCAAATCTACCATCATTCTTAGGTATGTCAGCATCTACTGCTTACGTTAAATCCGTTCCAAAATAGTCATTTATGTTTGGTACCTCAACCATTTTTAATATTTTGACAAATTTCCCCTAGAGAATCAGGTGGGTAAAGTCTGTTCACAAACATATGCTTAATGTTGTCCATTTCACTGATCATGTCCTCATACACTGAAATTGTCCTTAGTCCTTAACACGTTGCCGTTTGACCACATTCCTTTTTTGAATCTCAGGATGTGCACTCTTATAATGTAAATATGAGTTAGTAATTCTGGGCTTTCTGTAGCTCTGTGATTTAAAGCCTTTGTCAGTGTTTGAAATTAAAGTGTCTAGGTAATTAATACTGGTGTTGCTGAAATGAGAAGTAAATCTTCTAAAAATCTGTAATTCCATTAAAACATGATAAAAACTGCTCAATTTTGTGTTCTGGACCATCCCAAAGAATGAAAATATCTAAAAAATGTAAATATAATCTGATGTAACTGAAGAATTCTCACTTAAAAACAAAACATTTTTCCCAAAAAATCAAAATCATATTGGCATAGATGGGAGCTCATGCAGTGCCCATAGCCACACCTTTAATTTGTTTGTAAAGTTTGCCCTCGGAAAAAAAATGCAATTGTTGGGCAAAACCAGGCTAATCAATTCCATAATAACTGAAATTTTATAAGCTTATAAAAAATCATAGTCCAACATGCTGTCAAGAAAGGATCCCATATATAATGAGGAATAGAGGAAAATAAATCCACTATAACTATTGTCAAAAATACAAGTTGTTGACTTCATTTAATCATCAACCTGTGGGTATTCGGATCCGAGACGGCAACTTCACCAACATCTGCTCTGAGCTCCAAGCTTATCCCCTTTTCCATAATACCCCTCCATCTCCTTCCTTCCCTCAGATATCATTTGCATTGGCTTGCCTAAGCATCGTGATCTCTGAGCTCCAGGCATGGTGAGTAGTTTGCGATAGTTTTTTGGGGTGCTTGTACTCTTTTTGGATAGTGTTAGGTAGGTTTCCTTTCCTTTGCCTTACCTCCCCTTTCGCTGTTGCGTCGCTTTTAAAAAAAATAAAGTTCAGTTACTTTACTCAGTTTAGTGTCTTCTTCCACCCTGCCCCTCCTTGTTAATCAGTTTGGGTGTGTGTGTAGTTGGGCAGGTTAGGACCTTGTGCCTTGTCATGGCTGATCAGCAGAAGCTGGTGTTTCGAAAGTGCACAGTGTGTGCGGCCAAAAGTTGTCTCCGGCAGATGGCCACACTGTGTGTGGTTTGTTTGGGGGTTCCCCATCTTTCTACTGCCTGCACTATTTGAGCAGGGTTTAACCCCAGGGCCCTGAAGGATTGTAGGCTAAATTAGTGTTGAAAGGACTTCTCCCTGCTGTGGAAGCAGCTGTCTCTGCTTCATCTGCAGTCACTGCTGTAACTACATCTTCCTCTGCTACTCTTTCTTCCCCTCCCTCCCAGGCCGGGACTCAACCTCCTGCTAAGAGGTCTGTGGATAAGGGAGCACAGGAAAGACAAAGAGAAAGACAAAGGGAGGAGGAGATCCCCGGACCAGTCAGATCCAGCAGGTCCTCCTCACAAGCAACTAAGGGTGTCCAGGCCTAGCACTTCCTCGGCTCTACTCACCCAGATTTTCACCAGAGCCGGAGGACCCTTGACCTTCTTCTAGGGCTTCCATACATCGGCTCTCCCGGCTGGTGTCGGTGGCCTTGTCGCGCTCCACCAGAAGCTTGAGGGAGGCAGACATGGACAAAATGATGGGAAGGTTTATTCACACCCAGATTTAGATGGGGGTCTTGCCAAGCCCCCTCTCCATCTGGAGGGGGGAGCTCGCTTCCCTTTTTCACCCTGATAACTCCTTCGGTCTGACCCTCGGTATTGGAGTTTTTGGATCTGAGAGGTTCCAGAGTCAGGGAGTCGGCGCTAATGGTTCCGAGTACCTCGACGCAGGCCATTACCTTGAACTCATTGGACCCGACTAGTTCAGGTCCGAGCGGCTCTCGGAGCCAAAGCCTGGGTGTCTGATCCGAGGGGTTGGGTTTTTCTCTGATGGCACCTACTTTGTTGGATCACAGCCCTCTCCTCGGTATCTCTGCTCCAATCCCCCTGTTTGATCTGGGGAGTGGAGCTTCTTTATAAGCTTCCCAGGAGGCTTGCTCTCCCTCAGCTTTCAGCGTGGTGGAAAGGGTTCTCTCCAGCAGATGGAGGCCCCTGACCATCTCCTCGGATTCCTCCCCGACTCCCTCTGCTCTGGGTGCGACTTCTGCCATTTTGCCCATTCGGAGACAACCCGTGCTCGATGTGCCCCAGACTGTTCCAGTCGAGTAGCAAGAGGTGGTTTGTGAGTCCTTTCTGGAGAGTCCCACCAAAGAGGTTCCTTGCAAAAGAACGTGCAAAAAGAGGCACCTGGACTCCTTCCCAGAGTCCGTCACTGAGTATACTGATTTGGAAGAAGGGGAGGGTTCCCCCAGATCACCCCCCCCCAACTCTGTCTCCTTTGGAGACCTCATGGAAATCCTGTGTCAGCGTGGGGGGTTGGGGGCTGGCAGAGTTGGTCCTCCCCAAGCCTTCCTCAGACGAGTCAGTGTTTCTGGAGGCCTTCGGCACAGGCCTGTCTATTTCTTGGGTGTCCACCCCCGTGGATCCCTTGGTGGATCTTATTACCACCAGGGCACGGAAGGAACAGGACACTGTGGAGCCAATCCTGAAGCGTCCAGACAAGATGGAGTCCTGCTGTGGATAGGCCCAGCTGGAACAAGGGGTCCCCAGTAGACGCTGTGGTGGTAGCAGCTGCCACCAAGAAAGAACTAGCTCAGGAAAGTTCTATGGTCCATCCCCCCCAACCGAGAGTCTAGGAAGATGGATCTTTTAAGAAAGTGGGAGTATGCTTCAGCCACCTTTTCTGTAAGGGTGCTGAATTATTTGGCCCATGTCACTCGACTGCAGCGCGACTTTGTCGGGGAGCTGAGTCACCCCCGGAATCCATGTTGCCGGAGGATAACCATATATTCTCCACCGAATGGCCACTCTCAAAGCGGTTTCTAATACGTCCATGCGTCTCCTTTCGCATCCTACTGAGGGAGCGATTGGGTCAGGCTGCATCAGTTCACGGAACCCTTTAAGGTGTCTTTCACGAATGCCCCTTATGACTGTCTTCCTTGTTTGGGAAGACTGTTCATGAGACGTTGGTCCAGAGTGAAAAAGACAACGAGACACTGTCTGCCGTCTTGATCTGCTTCTTGAACCCTCAAAGATACTTTTCCAGGAATCAGTGGGGGCAAAAGATGATGTGGTTGTGGAAGTCTCAGTATTCCCGGGGTACTCAGGACTCATCTTCCCCCAGAGACTGAAGGGGACTAGACAGACGCCGGCCTAGCGGCAGAGGGGGGTTCGAGAATTTTCGGGTCTCGAGAACCTTTCTCGGACAGGCCCGCGAAGCAGCCCTGATGGGTTTGCCCGACTGCTCTGCTGTGGAGGCGGTCGGGGGTCATCTTTCATTGCACCTGACAACATGGGAGTCCATATCAACAGACCACTGGATGCTTCACATCATATCCCGAGGTTATACCATCCCCTTTGTTGTTCCTCCCATTCCCCTGAAACACCTCCCAGATGTTCCACCTGTGCAAAGGGAGGTGGCAGCCCTCGAAATAGACAAGCTGCTAAGAAAACGAGTCTTCCAATCCATATCCTGAGATCAGTCTGGATCGGCATCTATTCCAGGTCCTTTTTGGTGCCAAAAAAGACTTTGGCAACTGACAGGTTCAAGGTGGAAACCTAAGAAAACTTCCGGATGGTCACATTGCAATCCATCCTGCCTTTTCTGCAGGAGAAGAACTGGATGTGCTGCATAGACCTCCAGGACACATATTACCATGTAAAGATGCACAGATGCTTCAGGAGGTTCCTCTGCTTTCAGCTAGGAGCCAGTCATCAGTTTCGAGCCCTACCCTTTGGCTCACCTGAGGCTCCAGGGAATACAGGTCTTTCCATACCTGGATGATTGGCTCCCTTGCTGCTCCCACCAAGCGTCTACTTTGTCAGGCCAGGGACTATTTCCTGAAACTGTCAGACTTTCTGGGAATCGCAATCAACACATCCAAGTCTTTAGATCCAGTCCAGGTTTTGGACTACATTAGAGCAAGGATAGATATGTTGAAAACCAGTTTTTCTAACTCCAAAGAGAGTTCGAAGCTTAAGACTCCATGTGTTTGTGGTTTTTCAGTCTCAACTTCCTTCAGCCAAGGTGGTATTATGAGCCCTAGGTTCCATGGCAGCCACCATTACTCTTCTTCCCCGTGCTCATCTGCATATGCGGGTACTACAGTGGACACTGGCAGTCTAATGGTCATTATTACATCTGCCACATCCAGTTCATATAAGCAACGCTAGCAGGAAGTCCCTCTTCTGGTGGATACGCTCCTCGGAACTAGTCGAGGGGTGAACATTTATTCCTGCCCCTCCCCAAGCTGCGGTGACCACGGATGCCTCCCAAGTAGGGTGGGGGGACATTGCTCGGGCAGGACAGTCCAAGGCACGTGGTCCCCAAGCAAGACCTATTTGCATATCAGTGTTCTAGACATGGAGGGCGGTCCTTTTGTCATTGCAGCCCCTTCATGCCTTTCTTACTCTGGGAACCATTGCAGTTAAGATAGACATGTCATTGGTCTGATACATCAGCAAACAGGGAGGAACCAGATCTTACCCTCTTTGCACGAGGCTATGAGAGTGTGGGAATGGGCAATCTCCACCTGCCGATTTCTGGTAGCAATGCACATTCCGGGTCGATCCAACATACTGACGGACAAACTGAGTAGGACTATTCTGATGCCTTATGAGTGGTCTCTGAATCCTTCTGTAGCGGAGATCATCTTCCTTGAGTTGGGTCAGCCTTGCTGCGATCTCTTCACATCTCCCTCCAACGCGAAGTGCAGCGAGTTCTTCGCTCTGATCCCCCCACAGGGGGAATCCCCCAGGGATGCTCTGGTCCATGCTTGGCCTCCCGGTCTTCTGTATGCTTATGCCCATTACCTCTCATACCAAACTTCCTCCAGAAGGCTCACAGGTTGGGAAGCAAAGTAATCCTCATTGCCCCATTCTGGCCTCGCCAAGTCTGCTTTCTCTTCCTCTGGTCTCATCTGATAGTTCCTCCATGGATCTTGGATCCGATAACTGATCTCATCTTGCACCCCTCGAGGGTCCCTCACGTAGACCTGGTCAGTTTGAAGCTTACTGCTTAGCTGCTCTAGTTCCCTTGATTGCTAGGACTTCTGGTCTGTCTTCTCCGGTCAAGGCTATTCTGGTGGCAGCTCATAAATCGTCCACCAGAAAACAATACCATAGCAAATGGAATTGTTTTTCTATCTGGGCTTCTCAAAGGGATTTGAACCCTTTCACAGCCCCTGTCCCTGTGGTTCTTGGGTTTTTGGCGTGCATTTTCCAGCAGGGCACTAGCTCATCTACAGTGAAAGTTCAACTGGCTGCCATCTCCAGTGTTCATATAGGTGAGAACATGGCTTCATTAGCTTCTTCCAGACTTTGCAAAGCCTTTAGTAAAGGTACCTTTCTTTTAAGACCTCCGGTTAAAGATACTACTCCCCCATGACACCTCCAGGACAAATCAAAGCCCATTCTACCAAGTCCATGGCTACGCTGACGGCGTTTTGGTTCAGGGTGTCTTTGGACGATATTTGTTTGGCAGATACCTGGTCCTCATCTCACACCTTCATTTCTCACTACAAACTGGACATGCTATCTAGAGGGAGAGCATCCTTTGGGTCCACTGTGCTCCGGAATATCTTTCCATGAGAGCCACCCAAGTGTTTGGTAGCTGGGGACTCTGTTCCACAGATTGATGATCAAATGAAGTCAACTACTTCAGATAAAGAAGTTATGTACTCACCATAACTACTCTCTACACGCTAGGGATCTAAACCTTACCACAACAATAAATAGGATGTGCTGGAGGAATAAATAGGACGTGCTGGAGGGATAGATTTCTGTCCCAGACACTTCCCATGTTTTGGAACAAGATCCCAATCTACATTAGGCAGAGCTCCTCACTAGCACTCTTCAAGAGAAACCTTGACTAGTAGATGGGAAACAAAGATTACCCTGGGGATCACTTCAGTGGCTCTGCTGGACAGAGGCACAGGGAACTAATCTAAGGAGGCGGCGAAAGCCAACACATTCTGGCTAGGCTTATAAATCCCTTCAGCCAGATAGCCTAGTTACCTACCTATGAACCTATAACATTCCATCTGAGTAGTTGGACTTCATTTGTCATCAGCCATCCATCCCTCCTTACCCCTGACCTTCTCATGATGTTTCGACTTTTGTAGACAGGGGAGACCGCCTAGGTTGGCTCTCCTGTGCTTATTAGTCAGGGCTATCGGCTCAGGTTTATGTTTATGGTGTAGCAAACTCGATTTGAGGGAAGGAAGGAGATGGAGGGGTATTATGGGTAAGGGGAGGAGCTTGGAGCTCAGAGCAGATACTGGTGAAGTTGCCGTCTCTGATCAGATCGGATCCAAATACCCACAGGTTGATGACAAATGAAGTTCAACTACTCAGATGGAACGTTATGGTGAGTACATAACTTCTTTTTTCTGTTCCATAAACTGTCCTTCAGATGTCCCAAGAAATGCCATGAATCTTTAAGTAAATGTTAGGTTCTGTCATACATAGGTTTTAACCACCTGTTAAGGTGTCTGAGAGATACGTTTTTGAGTCTTGCGCAGAACTATAGGGCAGAATGGTGCTTTTTTATGTCCTTGTGTATTTTTGGTTTGCATTACAGGTTTGGAGACCTTTAAAATGTCATACAATTCAGGTTTCATTTCGCTGTTCAAAACTATGTAGTCTAGTGTGATGCCTGTTAAGTTGGTATGCAATATTAAGTTGATTCTTAGAGACAGGTAAATGTGTTTGAGTCCAGTAGTGTATATTGATCATAATGTTAGAGTAATCAGAGGTGTTAAATAACAGTGCATCTCCATTTTTGTCTGATTTCATTATTCTCAAATTATCATCTTTGAGTAGTTTTTGGATAATATTTCTCTCTTGTTCAGACAAGTTGTAGCCAAAACCAGATCTCTTGAAACATTTTTCAAGACAGTGTAAGTCCTCAAAAAATGATTTTTAAAAATTATAAATTAATGTGTGTAGAGGTGGATTAAATGCACTCTTAATTGTACCTACCTATGTATAACCTTGTTAAAGGTGTCATCATTATCAAAAAAGGCACCAAAGTTTAACTTCCTAGTAAATTTAAATTGCATGGGTGGTATCCACCAGAACCCAATGCTTGTAGGGTACAAATAGGAAGCCTTTCTGAAATAAATGAAAATGTGTCTCAGTAATTCTGTGATTAGTGTAATTAAAAATATTGTTACCATCATAGGAAAATACTGTCCTGATGGTCTTTGTGTGCATTTAATGTCTCCACTTTTTTGCTGTTTGTATGGAAGAGTCTTGGGATTTCTGTGTCGGATGCTGTCGCTTCTTCCATGACGTCAGGTCGTCAGGGGTATAAAACAGGCAGCCAACGCCATTACATCAGTCTTTCTTGCTGAGGAGCCCGAAGCAGTTTGCAAGTGCCGGTCAGCCGCTACCTGAAATTTTCGTTTTTCGAGTTTCAAACTTGAAGTCTTCTAAAGCTAAGTACCCCGTTGGGGATAGTTTCTTCTTGCTCTAACCGATGTCAGAAAAAGTTAACAATTGTCTTGCCTGTGGAAAGCAAATACCCCACAGAGATTTTCAGTCTTATTGCGTCACCTGTTTAGGCCCAGACCACAACATCCCTCGCTGTCAGTTTTGTGCCTTGTTTAACACCCGAACCATTTGTCGTCAGGCTATCTTTATTGCTAAATTCTTTCACACTCATTCTCTGTATCTGAAATGGCTTTGATAAGTCATCCGACTACCGATCTTCCGAAAAAACTTAGATAAAGACAAAGACAGACCGCATAGGTCCAAAACTGCCGACGTCGCTTCCGTTAAACTAGTCGCCAATCCGCCGGTACTCTGAGAGGTGCCTTTGCAGCCCCTGATGCCCGCTTCTACAGATTTGCAGGCCTCTGCTGAGACCCATTCAGAGTCTGGTATGCCGCTAGATGCTTATTCGATTATGGAACCTGCAGATGCCTCTACCTTGGATGGGTCTGGAGCCGCTGTGCAGGCACCAGCTTCTGAGGGTGTTTTCCGACCTACTGATGTTCGAATTAAACCGACAATTTTGTTTGTAGCTAAAACTATCGAGTTTCTTAGGCCCAGAGTATGCACTACACCAAGAAAACCAACGACCAAAGTGCATGCTCAAACTCCCATGCCACAAAAACAAATGCTTAGAATGGCTGAAGACCTTATTACCCTAATTAGGGGAAGCCAGCCTTCCCCTGCTGAGAGACAAAGAATTGGGTTTCATTCTGATTCTACAGATCAGGAGTCCAATGACTCTGACCCTTCTGATTATCAGGACATGCCCTTATCAACCCATGAGGATTCAGATGCAGTGGAATCCCTTCCCTCTGCCTCCCCTCCAGAGGATTTTTCTTTTGGTGAAACCTTGCATACTTTGAGAGCATTTCCGCTAGGAATGCCAGGACTACCCTCAGTCCAAAAGGAGACTCAGAGAATTTTTAGAGTTGCCTCAGCACAGGCCTCTAGCTATACCCCCTGTCCTGGATGTTGTAGGTGATGTCTTCATGGAATCCAGTCTTACTCCAGACATTTTACCCCCGGCCCCTAGAAAACCTGACAGGTACTACAGAGTACCTTAATCTTACAAATTTCTCTTCAAGAATCCTACTGTGGATCCATTTCCCAGGGACCTAAAGGTATTAAGGCTACTACAGCCAAAAACCCTATCCCTTTAGACAGGGATTCCAGAGCTTTAGACAGATGGGGTAAGAAGGTATATACCTCTGCAACTCTTGCTATCAGGGCATTGAATTGCCAGTTTCACGTGTTGAAGTACCAGCAACATATTATGGAACTAATTAAACAAAAAATGGGGTTACTTCCAGATTGTGCAGAAAATAAAGATTTACAAGAGTTAATGCATTCTGCAAACCAAGTTAGTAAGCTTACTTTGCAGTGTGGCTTTGATGCCCTAGTAGCATCTTGCAGGGCTGCAGTCACTGGGTCTGTATTGAGAAGGCATGCTTGGCTGAAGGAACAAACATTGCCAGATCATGTCAAATCAGAATTACTAGACGCTATTTTAAATAAGCACTGTTTGTTTCGCACCAAAACAGAAGAGGTTCTTAAAAAGATGGAAGAGAAAGCTAAATCTATGCAAACTGTTAAAGAATTCTTACAAGTGCAGCCACCTAGATTCAGTAGGCATTGGCCTTCTAAAAACTGGTCCTTTCCAGCCCGTTCTAGGCCTTCTCAGTCCAAGCCCAGGGGAAACAGGCCACCCATACTACAGTCTCTGGGTATGCAGAGGCCTAAACAATGGAGTGCTCACACCTCAAAAACAGGGAGTGGTAAGCCGCCTCCTTATGGAAAAAGCTCACAATGACTTTTCAACTATTCTTCCCGGCCCTGCCCAATTACTTGTGCCCCTAGGAGGAAAACGTGCCCTTCATGCAAAAAAATGGATGTCCATTACTCAGGACTGATGTGTCCTAAACATTATATCCCTGGGGTACAGATTCTCCTTCCATTCACTGCCAATCCCAAGCGGGTTTCCAGACCTTCCTCCAAACCAGTGGGCAGAGGCTCAAAAGCAAGTTCTTTCTCTGCTCAATATCAGAGCTATTCAACCTGTTCCAGTAGAACAAAGGGGGCAGGGTTTCTACTCCAGACTGTTGTGGTGCCCAGAAAAGAGGGCTCTTGGTGCCCAGTCCTGGATCTATCAATTCTCAACACCTTTCTGGTGGTCCCATAATTCAAGATGCTTACCCCTACAACAGCTTCTCCCTATGCTAGCCAAGGATGCCTGGTTAGTCACTCTAGACTTAAAAGAAGCTTATCTGCACATCCCCATAAGGGAGTCATGCAGGAAATATTTACGCTTCAGAGCAGACTGTATGCACTATCAGTACTCTGCACTTCCCGTTGGCTTATCTACTGCTCCCAGAGTATTCACAAAGTGCCTGGCTCCAGCCATTGCAGGCAGAGAAATATCCAAATTTTCCCATACTTGGACGACTGCCTGATTCAGGCGGACAGTCAGAGGAATTGTTACTTCAGCACCTAGCATTTGTAAAAAAGCCTTCTCATTTCATTGGGGTACATCATCAACGAAAATAAATTACAACTGGTGCCCAGTCAGAAGATTGTATTCCTGGGAGCAAGTGTGGACACAATTTCCTAGATGGCATTTCTCACTCCAGAAAAACAGGTCTGACCAACTACTTCAAACAAATGGCCACCAGAACCCTGCTATCTGCAAGGAAAATACTGCAAGCCCTAGGGTTCATGGCCTCATGTATTCTGCTAATTCCATATGCAAGATTGCATATGAGGAAACTTCAGTGGTACTTAAAAAACTTTTGGTGCCAACATTCTCAGGACCTGGAAACAATCATTCCAATAATACCTTGTCTAAGGGCAGAGTTCCTTTGGCGGGCAGAAGCATGCAACCACAAGGGACTGACTTTCACTTAACCCCTCACCGCCCAAACCCTGACAACAGACGCATCAGACTATGCATGGGGGGCGCTCGTGGCAGGCAAATGCATTCAGGGCCACTGGAGCCCAGTCCAAATTCTCCTGCACAATAATCTAAAAGGGATGCTAGCTGTACAGCATGCTCTGACAACCTTCAAATACCTAATCCTTCCAGGACAGCTGCTGATAAAAACAGACAACACCACAGTTATGTGGTACATAAACAAGCAGGGGGGAGCCCATTCCTACCCACTCTGCAGGTTAGACATGGCCCTGTGGAACATAGACTTGAGCAACCAAGTGCATCTACAAGCTCAATTCCTGCCAGGCAAACAAAATTCACTGGCAAATGACTTGAGGAGAAATCTCCTAGACCCACATGAGTGGGAATTGGAGCCCAACATCTTCAAACTTCTAAAGCAGAGGTGGGAGACACCAGAGGTGGACCTATTTGCTTCCACCGAGAACCACCAGTAAAGCAAATTCTGCACCAGAAACCCTCACAGCAGGGCCTGGAAGGTGGCTGCCCTATCCTTCCAATGGGAAAAACTCTCAATTTATGCCTTTCCCCTCTGCCCCTCCTCTCAAAAGTACTACTCAAGATCAGACAGGACAGGCCAAGGGCAATTCTTTTTGCCCCAGACTGGCCACGTCAGCACTCATACCCACTCTTACACAGTCTGACAACACCCTGGCACCTTCACCAGACTCCTACCCTGCTGTCTCAGCAGGAAGGACAGATTTTGCATCCACAGTTGCGAACCCTCAACCTTGCAACTTGGCTCATCCCTTGAATACACCACCATCAACCCTCAGCAAACAGGTGCTGGACATCATTCTTGAAGCAAGAAGGCCTAGTACTAGGAAATCCTATGCTGAAAAGTGGAAAAGATATTGTTCTTGGAATCAGTCTCAAGGAAAGGACACAGCAGTGCCCTCCTTACCTCTAATCCTGGATTACCTAGCAGAACTACTCCACAGAGGCATATCCTTCTCCTCCATTAAGATTAATGCCTCTGCTATCTCCGCTCATTATAATACTGTGCCACCTCTATTTTCTCACCCTCTCATCAAACAGTTCCTGAGAGGGGCTAACAACTTAAGGCCCCCTAGAAGAGCACCCACCCCTGCCTGGGACCTTAACTTTGTACTGGAAAAGCTCACGCTTCCCCTTTTGAACCTGCTGCTTCAGCAGAGTTAAAATTCCTCTGTTGGAAAACAGCCTTGCTTTTAGCCATAACTTCAGCAAGAAGAGTGTTTGAGTTACAGGCGCTAATGGCTGTGGAACCCTTCATTATTTTCCATGCTGACAGAGTTTCCTTTAAGACTAACCCGTCCTTTATGCCTAAGGTGGTGTCCAGTGTGGCTCTAAACCAGTCCATCCATTTGCCAACCTTTTTTACTAATCCTCGGAATAAAGGGGACAGGATCCTGCACTCCTTGGACGTGCACAGACAGCTCAGGTTCTACCTTAACAGGACTAAACCTTACAGAAAATCTGACCAGCTGCTAGTCAGCTTTGCTACAGGGGCAGATGGCAAGGCCATTTCGAAACCATCTCCAAATGGATAGCACACTGCATCCATTTCTGCTACAAGCACGATGGAAAACCTACCCCACAGGGGATCAGACTGCATTCCACTAGGGCTGCTTCCACTTTACAGCATTTCTCAGGGGAGGCCCTACCAGGGACAGTCTGGAAGCTACAACCTGGAGTTCTGTACACACCTTCACCAAGCATTACCACTTAACTATTTTCTCTAAATCCAGAGCTGGACTTGCTACAGCAGTCTTACAAGGCCTGCAAGCCAGCCCTAACAGTTCTTGACTGCCTCCACCCTTCCTCAGCTTTGGGAATCAACCCAAGTGTGATGACTGCAACAGTGAAACACGAAGAACATAGTAGAGTTGTGTACACATCATAAATGTAGATGTTTGAGTGTATTCACTGTTGCAGTCCTGGTTTCCCTCCCTCCAGCCCCCTGGTTTTCTCTATCCTTTCTACCTCTCCTCTCTATGGCCATTTTTACTGGAAGTGGTATTTACTTTTTACTTGTGGTGATGTTCTTCGTGTTTCACTGTTGCAGTCATCACATTTGGGTTGTCTGCCTTCAGATGGCCCTCAGCAGGCCTGAATACCAGAGTCTTCGGATTTCTGCGTCGGATGCTGCCGCTTCTTCCATGACGTCAGGGGTTTAAAACATGCAGCCGATGCCATTACCCTAGTCTTTCTTGCCGTGCGGTGCCCAAAGCAGAAGCAGTTTGCAAGTGCCAGTCGGCTGAATACTGAAATTTTCGTTTTCGAGTTTCAGACCTGAAGTCTTCAAAAAGATAAGTGCCCCATTGGGGATCTTTTTTTCTTGCTCTAACCGATGTCAAAACAAATTAACAATTGTCTTGCCTGTGGAAAGCAAATACCTCAAAGATTTTCATTCTTACTGCGTTACCTGTTTAGGCCCAGACCACGACATCCCTCGCTGTCGGTTTTGTGCCTTGTTCAATGCCCGCACTATTCGTTCTCGGGCTATTTTTGTAGCTAAATATTTTCGTTCGCCATCTCCGTACTCTGAAATGGCTTTATGCTATCCGACTACCGATCTTCTGAAAAAACACAAGGATAAAGACAGACACAGACTGCATAGGTCCAAAACTGCTGACGACGCTTCCAATAAGCTAGTCGCCAGTCCACCAGTACTCGAGGTGCTTTTGCAGCCCCTGATACCCGCTACTACAGATTCGCAGGCCTCTACTGAGACCCATTTGGAATCCGGTATGCCACGAGATGCTTCTTCGACTATGGAACCTGCGGATGTCTGTACCTTGGATGGGTCAGGAGCTGCTGTGCAGGCACCAGCTTCTGAGGGTGTGTTCAGTCCTACCGATTTTCATATTAAACCGACGACTTTGTTTCAAGCTAAGAATACCAAATTCCTCAGGCCTAAAGCTCGCACTAAGCCTAGGAAACAGACAACCAAAGCTCATTCTCAGGCCCATATGCCTAAAAAAATGATTAGAATAGCTGAAGACCTTATTACCGTAATTAGGGAAAGCCAGCCTTCCTCCTGTAAGAGACCTAGAACTGATTTTCTTTCTGATTCTTCTGATCAGGAATCTGATATCTCTGTTCATTTTGACTACCAGGATTTACCCTCATCTACTTATGTGGATTCTGATGCAGAGGATTCCATTCCCTCTGCTTCCCCTCCAGAAGAATTGTCTTTTGGTGAAACCTTGCATACCCTTAGGGGGCATTTCCGCTGGGAAAGCCAGGACTATTCTCAGTCCAAAAAGAGACTTAGGGAATTTTTAAACCTGCCTCAAGACAGGCCTTTAGCTATTCCTCCTGTTCTGGAGATTGTAGATGACGTTTTCTTGGAATTCAGCCTTACCCCAGACACTTTGCCTCCAGCACCCAGGATACCTGACAGGTACTACAGAGTACTTGACTCTCTCAAATTCGTTTTCAAGAATCCTTCTGTGGTTCTAGAGACCATTTCCCAAGGACCAAAAGGCATTAAGGCTACTACTGCCAAAAATCATACCCCTTCTGATAAGGATTCTAGAGCTTTAGACGGGGTAAGAAGGTATGTACTTCTGCTACTTTGGGCTTTAAATTGCCATTTTCATATGTTAAAGTATCAGCAGCATAATATGGGATTAATTAAACAGAAAATGATATTGATTCCTGACTGTGCTGAACACAAAGATTTACAAGAGTTGATGCATTCTGCTGACCAAGTAGGTAAACATACTTTTAATGTGGTTTTGATGCTTTAGAAGCGTCTTGCAGGGGTGCTGTCACTGGGTCTGTAGTTAGAAGACATGCTTGGCTTAAGGAACAAAACTTGCCAGATCATGTTAAAGCTAAATTACTGGATGAACCCTTAAACCAAGAGCGCCTTTTTGGCAACAAAGCAGAAGTCCTCAAAAGGATGGAGGAAATAACTACATCTATGTAAACTGTTAAAGATTTCTTACAAGCACAGCCACCTAGATTCAGTAGGCATTGGCCTTCAAAGAACTGATCCTTTCCAGTCCCTTCCAGACCTTCTCAGTCCAAACCCAAGAGCAGCAGACCACCAAGACTTCAGTCTCAGGCTATGCACAGATCTAAGCAGTGGGGGGCCCCCACTTCCAAAGCAGGGGAGTAATAAGCCAGCCCCCTATGGAAAAATGGCACAATGACTTATCCTTAATTCTACCAAGCCTTGCTCAACTACTTGCTCCTGTAGGAGGAAAGCTCGTCCTGCATGCAAAAAAACTGGGAACTCATTACCCAAGACAAATGGGTTTTAAACAGTTTCCCTAGGATACAGATTCCACTTCCACTCACTCCCAACCCCAAGTGGATGGCCAGACCTCCCCCCAAACCAGTGGGCGCAGGCCCAAAAACAAGTGCTCCTCAGTATCAGGGCTATTCAACCTGTCCCAGCAGAACAAAGGGGACAAGGTTTTTATTCAAGACTGTTCCTGGTTCCCAGAAAAGAAAACTCCTGGTGTCCTGTCCTGGACCTTTCTATTCTTAACACCTTTCTGGTGGTTCCAAAATTCAAAATGCTAACTCTTCAACAACTTCTTCCTATGCTAGCCAATGATGCCTGGCTGGCAAGTCTAGACTTAAAAGAAGCTTACCTGCACATCCCAATAAGGGAATCCTGCAGAAAATACCTACGCTTCAAGGCAGGCTCCATGCACTATCAGTTCTCTGCACTTCCCTTTGGCTTATCTACTGCACCCAGGATATTCACAAAAGTGCCTAGCTCCAGCCATTGCATTTTGCAGGCAGATAAATATTCAGATTTACCCATACTTGGACAGTTGCCGGATTCAGGCAGAGAGTCAGGACTTGCTATTGCAACACCTGGCATTTGTAAAGAGACTTCTAACTTCACTGGGGTACACCATTTGCTAGCCCTAATGCTCTTTAACTGCCTCCACCCTTCCTTAGCTTTGGGAATCAACCCAAATGTGAGGACTCTTAACAGTGAAACATGAAGAACGTAGTACAGTTGTGTACACTTACCATAAATGTAGATGTTTGATTGTATTCACTGTTGCAGTCCTGGTTACCCTCCCTCCAGCCCTCTGACTTCTCTTGACTTTTACCTTTCCTCCTTGTTTGGCATATATTTTATCATGTGTATTTGCTTTTTACTGGGGGTGTTCCATACCATATAATTTTTCCCTATTGTGGGGGCACCTGACATCTGGGCAAGAAAAACTGATGTAATGGCGTCGGCTGCATGTTTTATACCCCTGATGACTTGACATCATGGAAGAAGCGACAGCATCCAACACTGAAATCCAAAGACACTGGTATTCAGGCCGGCTGAGGGCTACCTGCAAGCAGATAACCCAAATGTAATGACTGCAACAGTGAATACACTCAAACATCTACATTTATGCTAAGTGTACACAGCTGTACTTTCCCCACCATATACTAGCTTCCTGTTTGGGGGCTCCTGACATTTGGGGCAAGAAAAACTGATGTAATGGCATTGGCGGCGTGTTTTATACCCCTGACAACCTAACGTCATGGAAAAAGCAACAGCATCCGACGCAGAAATCCCAAGACTCTGGTATACGGGCAGACTGAGGGCTACATGCAGGCAGATAACCCAAGTGTGATGACTGCAACAGTGAATACACTCGAACATCTACATTTATGGTAAGTGTACACAACTATACTTACTTTTGGTTTGATTAAAATTAAGATCTACATATCACAGCAAGAGAGGAGTAATCCCAGAATTTTTTTCTTGCAAATCCTGTATTAACTTGTAACAGGTACAGTAAAATTTATTATTTTTTTTATTTTTACATTTGTTAACCGGGCTAGTCCAGCTGGATATATGTCCATTTTCAGTAGAGGCCCGGGGATTAAAGCTCCAAGCAAAAAACAATGACAAAGTTAATAAAGCATAAAAAAACATAGAGAAGAATCACAATACATGGTTACATTGGTCTAAAATCAGTTATCATAATAAATGTATAATCTATTAAAGTTTTTAGTACAACATTATTTTAAACAATTATACATAAAATGCAGTAATAGGTATGAGGAAGTCTCAGATAAGGGAAAAGAATATTTATGTTAATCTCGTATTACAAAGAAAGAGTAGATGTAATGTGATCCTATCCTACCTACATTCATTACTGACGGGTTCGGACCAGAGAGTCGGCTCCGACTCGGCCACTATAACTAGCACGAAGTCTCTCATTGGCTGGGCTAACCCTGTATCCCAGGATGCATCATGCCCAAACCCCCAGATCTCATTTGCCGCTCCTAGAGTAACGACGTGGTCTCGACTTGGCTGTGGCTAAGTACCCTCTCTTTTGTTTTTTTGAACTTATAGCTTCGAGTTTATTATACCAAAAAAGCTATTCTAATAGCTACGTTGTCTGTTGTATCCATTGTTGTGACTCATTGCGTTTGTTGTTGGTAGTCCTTCTGTTTGACGGGCTAGGCCTGTTTTAGTTAGAGGGCCTTTGCCCTATCTTGTGTTGTTACTGTTCGGGCGTTTAAGTTAGAGCCCTTTCCTCCCTCCCTACCTTGTGTTGCTGAGTGTGTTTGTGATTATTGTGTAAATTCTAAATATTGTTGCTGGAATTGTGTTCCTTATGTCGGGCAAGGAACCAAAAGAACATAAGCCATCTGGCTTTAAAAAATGCGCCAAATGTGCGTACAAGATGTCGCTGACTGATGGCCACGCCGTCTGTGTATATTGTCTCGGTGTCATACACTTGCAGGAATCCTGCAGTGTGTGTCATGCTTTCTCTGCCAGGGTTTTACAGGAGAGAAAAAAATAAACTTATCCTCAAGGGTTTGATTAAACCCTCCTTTGAGGAAACTTTGGCGTCCTCTCCTCCCTCTGAGAAATCCAGGTCCAAGTCTAAAATGAAGTCTCCGGCTCCAACTAGTTCATCGGAGCCTCCGGAGAAAAGGTCTAAAACTACATCTCCTTCCCCGGCTCCACTGGTCTCGGAGCCGCAGGAAGCACGGTCCAAGGCTATGTCTCCTTCCTCGGCTCCAGTGGTCTCGGAGCCGCAAGAAGTATTGTCTGCTGCGGGGTCGGCTTCTTAGACTCCACGGTCGTCGGTGCCGAAGGAGGTTGCGGTGGTTCTCGAGCCTGCTTCGGCTCCGATCCTTTTGGAGCCGATTCGGAGCCATTCCCCCAGTCTTGTCTCAGTTCCGACAGAGAAGGTTTCTCGACCCCCGTCTGTCTCCTCCAAGTCCTCCAGGCTCTTGGATTCGGATGTCGATAGGGTGGTCCAGAGGCTCCTCCAGTCGCCAGTGTTAACGAAGTTATTTTCAGCTCCAGCCCAGTCGGCTCCGGAGCCAGCTACTATATCGGTTCCGTTTCTTCCTCCTCCGACAACCTCTGTGTCGTCAGAGTCTGCCGAATTGAGTGAAGTCCCTGGGTCGGCTCCGAAACCTCCTGCGAGTCTTTCGGATCCAACATCGGCTCCAACCTTTTCCATTCCTTCTACAGGTTTCGGTACTCGGGTGTCCTCAGTCGAACCCGAGGGGGATACATCGGTGCTTCAGACTGCGGCTCCGAGTCTTCCACTTGGTGCTTTGGCTAGGGGTACCCCGACTCCGGTCATGGTCTCGGAGGTGGGTTTTTCGTCCGATTCTGGTGGACCTGCCTTCGAGGCTATGAGGAGCGCGCTGGCCAAGTCCATAGTGACTTCACCTGAATCAGCAACTCCTTCCCTAGATGCTGCAACTAGAGCTTCTGGTGCCCCCCTATCTCTGGACAGCAGGGCTCCTAGGCCTGAGGATACCTCCATGTGTGGTCCCCTACTTTCTGAGGGCCCTTCAGAGTCTGTACTTGAAGAGCCTCCCAGGAAGAAGTTGTGTAATCGGAAGCATGTAGACTCCCCAGATGAGTCTGTTACCTCAGACACCGACCTTGATGATGCAGAAGGGTCTCTGAAGTCGTCCTCTGATGATGTTTCGTTCTGTGATATCCTGGAGATTTTGAGACAGCGGGGCGACTGGCCATCCAAAAACCCTTGTGAGGAGGAGTCGGTCTTCCTCAAGGCCTTTGAATCCCAGCCTTCCGCCTCCTGGGTGTCTCCACCCTTCGATGAATTATTGGATCTTATTTGTCGAAGGGTGTGGGAACACCCTGACTCTGTGTGGAGCCAGTTCCTAGCCGCCCCAATAAGTTCTTATCTGTGCCTCCTGGAAAAGAATTTTTGACCAAGGGAGTACCTGTGGATGCTATGGTGGTGGCATCTGCCACCCAGCAGGACGTGGCAGAGGTGTCTACTTCCATCCATCCTCCTAATAAGGAGTCTAGGAGTATGGATAGGTATGGGAAGCGTACCTTGTCTTCAGTGACCTTTACATTGCGGTCGCTGAATTACTTGTGTCATTTTACGCGGCTCCAAAGGGATCTCATAAAGAAGTTGGGAGATACCCTGTCGGGTAACTTGCCTGAGGCATTGGCCCAGTCTGTTAACGCCCAGCTGTCTACCCTTTCTTCCATCGTCAACTCGTCCATGAGGCTCATATCTTATGCAGCCGAGGGGGTGGGTAGAGCAGCGAGTTTGGGCGTAGCCCTTAGGATGCAAGCTTGGATGCGCTTGTGTCATTTTGCAGAGGCTTTCAAGTCTTCTTTTACGGATGCCCCATTCGATGGGTCCTCCCTTTTTGGACCCAAAGTGAAAGACACCCTCACTAGATGTGAGCAGGAGGGTAAGACTTTGTCTGCCATTGGGGCCCGTTTTTCGCTTCCCACTAGACCTTATCCCAAGGCTCAGAGGGGAGGGAAAATGTGGTTCAGAAAGTCTCAAAAGTCTTCCCCTGCCCATCAAAGTGACCCCCCCCCTCCAGGGGCAGAGGAGGGGGGAATTTTAATGGAAGGCGTCGCCTTAGAGGCGGTGGAGGCCCCCGCAATACAGGAGACCGCGAGTCCTTTCGTGGTTCCTCTTACCAACGTCTCTGAGGGATTTACCCAACTGTGCGTCTCCGGAGACAGTCGGGGGTCGTTTTTCGGAGCATCTTCAGGCCTGTTGTCCATCACTCAGGATCGATGGGTGCTTCGTATCATCACCGGAGGTTGCACCATTCCCTTTTTTTCGTCCCCCCCCCCCCGGACGTTCCACCCAGTCAACGGGATCAGGCAGCAATAGAGGTTTCAAAGCTGCTAAAAAAAGGGGTCATCCAACCAGTCCCCGCAGACCAGATCGGATTAGGAGCTTACTCAAGGTTATTTTTGGTGCCAAAAAGAACAGGGGACTTGAGACCCATTCTGGATCTCCGCCGTCTAAACCGCTTTGTAAAGAAGTCCAAGTTCTGAATGGTCACTTTGCAATCCATTTTCCCATTGCTGGAAAAAGGAGTATGGATGTGCTCACTCGATCTCAAGGATGCCTATTATCACATCAAGATAAACAAGGCTTCCAGGAATCATTTACGCTTCCGGCTGGGAAGCCAGTCATTTTAAATTCCGGGCCCTGCCCTTTGGTCTCACCACAGCCCCCAGGGTGTTCAAGTGTCTGGCAGTGGTGACAGCTCACTTGAAACGTCTAGGATTCCAGGTGTTTCCTTATCTAGACAACTGGCTCCTCACCGCCCCCACCAGGCATCTACTTGTTCAAGCCACGAGAGCTACTGTCAAATTGGGCCATCGTCTAGGGATTTCATTCAACTGGGCAAAGTCTGTATTGCTGCCATCACAGCGTGTTGCCTTTTTCGGCGCAGAGCTAGACTCTGTAGAGGTGAGAGCTTTTCTACCGACAGAGAGAATAAAAGTGTTACAGGCCCAAGTCCTGGCTTTACTACCCCGGGGAAAAGCCCAAGCCAGGATGGTTCTTCAGTTGTTGGAATCAATGGCGGCTACCATTCTCTTAGTTCCGCTAGCCAGGTTACACATGCGAATACTTCAGTGGCTCCTTTCGGCCCAGTGGTCATATCAGGAACGCCCCTTGTCCCATCCGATTCTCATCATGGAGAGATGCCGGTAGGATCTGTGTTGGTGGCTTCTCTCGTCCAATCTGGATCAAGGGAGACCCTTGAGCCCCCCGTCCCCTATTGCCACAGTAACCACGGACGCCTCCCAGATAGGGTGGGGGGCATTATCTGGGCGAGACGGTCCAAGGTACGTGGCAAGACCACGAGGTTCACTTGCATATCAATGTTCTAGAGATGAGAGCGGTGCTTCTAGCGCTGCAGGCACTTCACAGCTCTCTTCCCAGGGGAACTATTGAGATTCTTTCCGACAGTATGTCGGTTGTCTGGTATCTGAACAAGCAGGGAGGAACCAAGTCCCTACCCCCTTTGCAGAGAGGCCATGAGAGTGTGGAATTGGGCAGTCGCTTCCCAGCGCTTTCTAGTGGCAACGCACATTCCGGGGAAGTCCAATGTGATAGCAGACAGGCTGAGCAGAGCTATTCTGATGCCTCATGAGTGGTCCCTGAACGACAGAGTGGCTGCGCAGATCTTCTCCAAGTGGGGCCTTCCCTGCTGCGACCTCTTTGCCAGCCCCCTGAATGCAAAATGCAGCAATTTTTTCACTCTGATCCCCCCACAGGGGGAGTCACCCAGGGATGCTCTAGTCCACAATTGGCCCTCCTTTCTGCTCTACGTCTTCCCGCCGGTCCCTCTTCTACCCAGAGTGATTCAGAAGGCTACCTGCTTGGGAAGCAAAATTATTTTGATCGCACCACACTGGCTCCGTCAAGTTTGGTTCCCCTTCCTTCGGAAGTATGCGGTGGATGGTCCTTGGATTCTGGACCCGGCTCCAGACCTATTGACTCATCAGTCAGGACAGCTCCATCCATCCCTACGAACACTCAAGCTCGCTGCCTGGCTCCTCCACTTCCGACCTTAGTCAGACAGCATATTTTTACCCCGGAAGTAGTACATATTCTGTCTTCCTCCCACAAGTCTGCTACTAGGAAAATATACTCTAGTAAATGGAAGAGATTTGCAATTTGGGCTCAGCAACGTGATCTCTACCCCCTTACAGCCCCGGTGTCGGCGGTGTTAGATTTCTTAGCTACACTCTTTAGACAAGGCTCGGCTGCCTCCACTATAAAGGTTCAATTGGCAGCAACCTCCAATTATCATGTTGCACATGAGCCTTCTCTCATGGGTCATAAGCTGTGTAAAGCCTTTCTGAAAGGAGCCTGGTTGCTTCGCCCTCCGGTTTCGCATCCCGTCTTGCCATGGGATTTAGATGTGGTGCTCAGAGCTTTGAAGGCTTCTCCCTTTGAGCCGGCAGCCTCCTGCGAATTGAAATTTCTGTCATGGAAGACTGCCTTCTTTGTAGCGATAACTTCAGCCAGAAGAGTATCGGAGCTTCAAGCCCTTTCTGTTAAACCTCCTTATTTAATTTTTCATAAGGACAGAGTATCTCTGAGACTTAATCCTTCTTTCCTCCCTAAGGTCTCTTCTGCCCTTTGTCTCCACCAGTCTGTTGAGCTTCCGGTCTTTTTCCCAAGGTTTTCCAACAAAGCGGAATACAAATTTCACCAGTTGGATGTGCATAGACAACTGAGGTTTTATTTAAATAGGACACAACAGGAGAGGAAATCAGATCAGTTGTTTGTGTCCTTTTCGGACAATAGAATTGGCAGATCTGTAACTAAGGGCACCATAGCTAAGTGGATTAGAGACTGCATCTCATTTATTTATGCGTTAGCGGGTAAGGATCTTCCCTTTCCAGTTAAGGTGCATTCTACCAGGGCTATGTCAAGTTCAGTGGCCTTTCATGCTAGACTATCCATAGATGAGATATGTGCAGCTGCTACTTGGACTTCTCCACATACCTTTATTTCTCATTACTGTGGAACCAAAGGAAGCCCGACCTCTAGAGGCCACGTCCAGTTTGTACTCAGGAGTGTTTTCCAGTGAGCCTCCCGGGATTTAGGTGCTAGGGACGCTGTCCCGTCAGTAATGAATGTAGGCGAGATAGGATCACATTACATATTTTAGTTATGTACTTACTATAACGATAGATGTATGTGATCCATCTCGCCTACATTCTTACATACCCGCCCTCCTTCCCCCTACCTGTTGGACTTGGAGGAAACTTGTATTCTGATTCCTCTGAGGATATTATTTTTTCTCTCCTCTTACATATGTATCCTTGTGGTATGGTGTATGTGGGAAAATCATATTGGGGCAAACCAGATCTGGGGGGTTGGGCGTGATGCATCCTAGGATACAGGGTTAGCCCAGCCAATGAGAGACTTCGTGCTAGTTATAGTGGCAGAGTCTGAGCCGATTCTCGGCACCGAACCTGTCAGTAATGAATGTAGGTGAGATGGATCACATGCATCTATCGTTATGGTAAGTACATAACTAAAAGTTTCTTGATGTGGAGGCATAGGTTATAGGAGTAAGAATAGAGGTAAGAGCAAGAAGTAGAAAGATGTCAGTCTGGGTTAGCACATGGACAGAGCCAATGAGTTTTCAGATGTTCTTTAAGATGTTTTTTAGAGAGAGAAATAGAAGCAAGGGTAGATAGTTCAGAAGGAAGCTGATTCCAGATTTTTCCTGCAATGTTTGAGAAAAGTGAATCGCCGGCTTTGTTATTAGCTTTATTTGAGGAAACTAGAAGCTTAGTAGCAGAGCGTAGTGTAGGTAGATTAGTATATGGTGTAATTAGGTTAGTGAGGATAGGGGTGTTGTTAGGATAATATAGGATCTTTTGAGTCATAAGTAATTGTTGACAGAGTATATGGTTTTGCAATTCTAGCCATCCTAGTTGTTTGAGGTTAAGGCAGTGGTGAGTTTTAAAGGGGGAGCTGGTGGTGAATCTAGCTATACTATTGTAGCATGTGGAGAGTTTAGAGAGGTTGTTCTTGGATAGGTTAGTATATATAATGGAGACATAGAAAAGGTTGGAAATGAGGTGGGTTTGGGCGATAGTTTTCTTAGCAGAAGGGGTAAGAAAGGGTTTGACTGTATAGAGGGTGCCCAGTTTTTTGTTAACAGATTTTATGGTGGAGTTTGTGTTCATCATAGCTGAGACGATTATCAATTGTTACACCTAGTAGGCGGGTTGAAGTATCAGGGATAATGATGGTGCCATTGTTAGAGGTTATAGAGAAGAAAGGATTGTCTGATTTATGAGTTGGGGTAAATAGCAGTAGTTTTGTTTTTTTCGGATTAAGGGGGAGGCAGTGTTGCAGAAACCAGTTTTCAACATTTTGAAAAACAGTTTGGGTAATGGAATGGAGGGAGGCTATATTTTTGGCTGTACAGATTAAGGTGGAGTCATCAGCATATTGAATGCAGGTGGCTTGAGCTATGTTTGTGTGTAAATTGTTAATAAATAAGGAAAAGAGTAGGGGACCTAAGATAGAGCCCTGGGGTACACCAATATTAACTGGTAGTAGTGAAAACAGATTATTATGCCAGAGTACTGCTTGCTGTCTATTTTCCAGATAGGATTTAAACCATTTTAAAGCTTGAGGATCAGGAAAAAGGGCCTTTAGTTTGTTGAGAAGTAAGTTATGGTTAACCATATCAAAGGCTTTTGACAGGTCAATAAATATTGTAGAGGAAAGAGAGTTATTGTTACGATTTTTATATATAGTCAGTGAAGGATAAGAGGGCAGTTGAGGTGCTATGGAATGGCAGTTTGCTAGAAGGTTATTTTGTAATAGGTGGTTAAGTAGTTGTTTATGAATACATTTTTCCATTATCTTAGCTAATGGGGAGAGTAAAGCAATAGGGCGGAAGTTAGAAAGTTCTGTAGAAGGTCCACCTTTGTGTAAAGGGATGATGTGAGATATCTTCTATAAAGCAGGGATTTTGCCTTCTGAGATAGTTCTGTTAATAAGGATAGAGATGGGAAAGTCTATGGCTTTTGCGGCCATTTGTAGGTATTCAGATGGGAGAAGGTCAGCAGAAGGGGTGCAAGGTTTAAATTTTTGAAGTAGTTTACAGATGAGGGATGTAGATACAGGTTGTATTCTAAAGGTAGGTAATGAAGTATTGCAAGTATTTGGTTGGAATGTATTGATGGGTGGTAAAGAATTAGCCAGGGTTTGAATGGCTTCTGTGAAGAAGATATTAAAGGAATCATCGATTTGGTTGGAGTCGTTATGGTTGACACCAGTTGGGTCTGGAGTGGTAGTGTGGCCTGGTCGAAGAAGTTTGTTTATGCCAGACCAGAATTTTTCTGGGTTTCGTTGGTTGGTTTGTTGAAGGTGAAGGTAAAAGTCTTTTTTATCTCTAAGAATATCCTTCTTGGTGGCATTTCTTATTTGTTTAAAGTGGAGGTGGATTGTTGGACATTTGGTAGCTCTCCATTTAGCCCAGATTTTATTTCTAAAGAGTATCTTTTGCCTAGTTTGTTTTGTGAGCCATGGGGCAGGTTTGGTTCTTAATCTAACAGAGGGATAAGGTGCATGGCAGTCAAGGATTTGAAGAAAGTTAGTGTTAAAGTAGGTAACGGCTTCGTCAAGTTCTAGATGGGTTAGAGGAGACCAGTCACATGCTTGCAGTTCGGTTAGGAAGCTGTCTGGATTAAAGAATTTTTTTGAGCGAGAGGTTTTGAGATTGAGTAGTTGAAATGCGGACCTTATGTCTATTAATGTAGGTAAGCATATGGTCGCTGATATCGGGAAGGGTTCCTGGAGTATAGGCTTCGGGGTGGCTATTAATAAGGATCCAGTCCAGAATAGCTTCTTTGTTGTTAGGTTTGTAGATTCTTGTAGGCGTTATAATTAATTGTGAGAATCCAAAGAGGTTTATGTGGTTGGTAGGGTTCGGAGAACTACAAGTGGACCAGTCTATGTTAGTTACCTAGTACAATGGTCTCTTGGGGTAGTTGGGTAGAGAGGAGACTGAGAAGGTTCTCAAGAGTACTGGTATTATTGCCTGGGGGGTAGATACATGCAAATTAGAAAGATTTGGAGATATTGATTTGGATTTTGGTAGTTAGGATTTCAGATGTGGTGTCTGATGAAGGAAGCACTTTAATGGTGGAAACGTGGAGGTTAGATTTATAAAGGATTGCTATTCCTCCACCTTTTTTGCTTTTACGGTCTAAAGAATCTACAGCTGAGGAAAAATGCAACCAAAAAAGGAGGAGCAAATAGTTCACATAAGAGGAATTCATTTATACTCAGTGAAACTTGGTTCAATCCTGTTTAAACTGTGGAAAATGTGTAACAGAGTGGAAGAAACATATAGTCAATTACTGAAAAGTGCTGGCCAAGTCATTAAATCTTTACACCCCCCCCATATGATGCAGACTACACAGTGCTATCCCCTAACCAAATGTTTGATGTTCTTTGTGTTTCACTGTTGTAGTCATTACATTTAGGTAATCTGCTGGCAGGTTGCCCTCAGTCGGCCTGAATTCCAATGTCTTGAGTCCTGCATTGGTTGCTGTCTTCTCTTCCATGATGTCAGGGGTATAAAACATGCAGCCGACACCATTTTCTTTAGTCTTTCGTGCCACGCGGTGCCCGAAGCAGAAGCATTTTCTCAAGTGCCGGTCGACAGACTACTGAAAAATTTGAGTTTGAGCTTCAGAACCGAAGTCTGCACTAAAGCTAAGTACCCTGATGGGGAAACTTTTTTCTTGCTTTTTACCAATGTCAGGGAAAAGTTAATAATTGTATTACTTGTGGGAAGCAAATACCTCATAAGGATTTCCATTTATACTGTATTCCTTGCCTAGGCCCTGATCACAATGTGCCTGGCTGTCGGTTTTGTGCTAGATTTAACCAACGCACTATTAAGCATTGGTATATTTTTGCATCAAAGTATTTTGGAAACAGATTTAACTACTCAGAAATGTCATCGGATAGCAATCCAACTACCACAGTACATAAAAAACACAAAAGGACAGAGAAAGGCAGTCGAGATCCAAAACCGACGACGAAGCTTCTCCTAAGCCAGTCGCCGGTACTCAGACGCTTTCGCAGCCCCTGATACCTGCTACCTTCGAGTCGCAGGCCTCTACCTACACCCATGTGGATTCCGGCATGCCGCAAGATACTGAATGTATTGGACCGACGATGTATCTCCCTTGGATGGGTCCGGAGCCGCTGAGCAGGCACCGGCTTCTGAGGGTGTATTCAGACCTCAACATTTGTATATCAAACCGACGACAGCTGCAAAACCAAAGACAAAAGCAACTTCTAAAACTAAGAAAATGATGCATGAGCCACGTGCACAGGCCTCTATGCCTAAAAAACAGATGATCAAAATTGCTGAAGACCTTATTACCTTGATCAGGGGTACCCATCCCCCTCCAGATAAGAGGCCTAGGCAGGACACTGATTATGAATCTTCAGATCAGGTTTCTATTTCTTCTGATTCCTCTTCTGATCAGGAATTGTCTATACTTCCCTATGAGGATTCTGATGCTGAGGAGTCTATTCCATCTGCATCTCCTCCTGAGGATTATTCATTTGGAGAAACCTTGCATACTTTGAGGGAGCATTTTCACTGGGAGAGTCGAGACTTCTCAGAATCAAAAAAGAGGCTCAGAGATTTCCTTCTCACTCAGCACAAGCCTTTAGCCATCCCCCCTGTTTTAGACATTGTGGATGATGCGTTTTCGGAGTCAAGCTTGACCCCTGACTCCTTACCTCCGGCTCCCAGTAAGCCTGACAGATATTACAGGGTACTTGACTCGCATATATTTTTATTTAGAAACCCTGCTGCTGATTCTGAATCTACTTCACAGGGTCCAAAGGGAGTTAAGGCCTCAACAGCAAAAAATCCTACACCCTCTGACAGAGATTCAAGGGCACTAGACAGATGGGGAAAAAAAGGTTTATAAATCGGCAGCCTTGGCAATCAGGGCCTTAACCTGTCAATTTCATATGATTAAGTACCAACAATGTTATGGGATTGCTGAAACAGAAAATGATGTTGATTTCAGAATGTGCAGAAAATAAGTAATTGCAGGAATTATTGCACGCAGCTGACCAAGTTGGAAAGCATACTTTGCAATGTAGTTTTGATTCCTTAGAGGCCTCCTGCAGGGCCGCAGTTACTAGATCTGTGATTAGGAGGCATGCTTGGTTAAAGGAGCAACATTTGCTTGATCATGTTAAAGCTAAATTGCTAGATGCACCTTTACAGCATGATTCTCTGTTTGGTATTAAGGCAGAAGAGGTTCTAAAGAAAATGGAAGACAAAGCTAAGTCTATGCAAACTGTTAGACTTCTTACAATTGCAGCCACCAAGATTCAGTAGACACTGGCCTACAAAAAAGTTGGTCCTTTCCTGTGTCAGAAAAGCTCAAAGGGGGAAATCCAGACGCCCTAAGGGATCCAGATACCAGGCACAAGATTCATACAGGTCAAAGCAATGGGGCGCTTCCACCTCCAAATCTGGAGGAGATAAAGCACAAATCTACAGAAAGCAATCCCAATGACTTCCCTCTGCCTACACCAAGCACTTATCTTTTGGCAGCACCCATAGGGGGAAAATTAGGACTTTTTGCTCAAAATTGGCAGTTAATAACCCAGGACAAGTGGGTACTAAACATCGTATCACAAGGATACAGATTCCATTTCCACACTCTGCCAGTGACAAATGGTTGGCCAGATCTGCCAAAAAAACAATGAGCAGAGGCACAGAAACAGGTTACATCCCTCATGGATATGGGGGCCATTCAGACAGTACCAGAACAGGAAAAAGGACAAGGTTTTTACTCAAGACTGTTCTTAGTACCCAGAAAGAACAAGGCCTGGCAGCCAATACTGGACTTATCGATTTTGAACACATACCTGGACATTCCAAAATTCAAAATGCTGACTTTATCTACAGTGCCCAGGGTCTTTACAAAGTGCCTGGCACCAGTAATTGCATTTTGCAGACAAAGAAGTATACACATATATCCTTACTTGGACGACTGTCTCGTTCAAGCAGAGAACAAGGACACTCTTCTTTGACACCTGGCATTTGTGGGAAGGCTTCTAATATGCCTAGGGTACACAATAAACGAAAATAAATCACAACTGGTACCCTCTCAAAAGATAATATTCCTGGGTGCAAGCTTAGATGCAACTGCCCAGATGGCTTACCTCACGCCAGACTAGCAAAGGCAACTGACTACTTACTTCAAACTGATGGTAACAAAAAAACAGTCTTCTGCAAGACAAATTCTGCAGGCTCTGGGCTTCATGGCATCCTGCATCCTACTAATTCCATACACAAGACTGCATATGAGGACACTTCAATGGTACCTAAAAAGTTTATGGAGTCAACATTCACACAGTCTGGAAACTATGATTCCTTTAATTCCCTGCCTGCAACAGGAGTTTCTATGGTGGGCAAAGGCATGTCACCAAAACATGGGACTGCCCTTCATTCTACCCCCTGCCAGCCAGACCTTAACAACAGACTCATCAGATTATGCCTGGGGGGCCCACATGTCAGGGAGATGCATTCACGGCTTATGGACACCAAAACAAATGCATCTGCATATCAACCAGAAAGAGATGCTAGCTGTTCAAAATGCTCTAACAGCCTTCAAGGACTTACTTCGTCCAGGAAAACTACTGATAAAGACTGACAACACCACCATCATGTGGTATATAAACAAGCAAGGGGGCACATTTCATACCCCCTTTGCAGATTAGCCATGGCACTGTGGGACACAGCTTTGACCTACCAAATACATCTTCAAGCTCAGTTCCTGCCAGGAAAGCAAAACACTCTGGCAGACGATTTAAGCAGAAACCTTATGGATCCTCACGAGTGGAAACAAAATGATAACAGAGAAATGGGGGAACCCAGACATAGATCTATTTGCTTCTCCACAAAATTATCAATTGAAAAGATTCTGCACAAGGACTTATCACAGACAAGCATGGAAAGTGGACGCCCAATCCTTCAGTTGGAAAAACCTATTTGTTTATGCCTTTCCTCCTCTGCCTCTTCTACCCAAGGTCCTCCTAAAAGTCAGACAAGAGAAGCCAAAGATGATATTAATTGCCCCGGACTGGCCCTGCCAATACTGGCACCCAATCCTAAGGAACTTGTCTCAATACCCAGCTTGGACCTCGCCTCAAAGACCACAACTACTGTCCCAGCAAAACAATCAGATCCTGCACAATCAACTACAGACTCTGAACCTGGCAGCATGGCTAATCATGTAGGCATACAAACAACACCTTTCAGTAAAGCTGTGATGGATGTCATTTTGGAAGCCAGAAGGCCTAGTACTGGAAAATCTTAGGCTGACAAATGGAAGAGATTCTGTGCTTGGAATCAAGCACAAGGAACTGATGCAGCAAAACCAAATATTCCTCCGATATTACAATACTTAACTGAG
The DNA here is from genome assembly GCF_019279795.1 of Protopterus annectens. Lineage (NCBI taxonomy): Eukaryota > Metazoa > Chordata > Ceratodontiformes > Protopteridae > Protopterus > Protopterus annectens. The sequence continues at coordinate 455,468,637 of NC_056745.1, forward strand.
ATGCTTGACAAAGGCCTATCTTATCAATCAAAATCGATGCCTCTGCCATTTCGGCTCATTACAATACAGAGCCGCCAATCTTTTCTCATCCTTTACTAAAGCAGTATCTTAGAGGAGCCAAAAATTTAAGGCCTCCTAGAAGATCACCATTACCTGCATGGGACCTCAATTATGTATTGGCAAAGCTCACCCTGCCTCCATTTGAACCAGCTGCTACCGCTGATCTAAAGTTCTTATCAAGGAAAACAGCTCTGCTGCTAGCAATTACTTCAGGAAGAAGAGTTTCAGAGCTACAGGCCCTCATGGCTATAGAGCCTTTTATCATATTTTACCCAGACAGGGTGTCTCTGAGGACAAATCCTACTTTTATGCCTAAGGTGGTTTCCAGTGTGACCCTTAACCAAACAATTCATCTGCCAACATGTTCTTCATCCCACATTGCTGCAGTCCTAACACTTGGGGTAGTCCGCTGTCCCAGTCGGCCCGAATACCAAAGTATAAGGCTGACGTCGGTCAAGGCGCATTTGTCTGACATCAGGACGTCAGGGTACAAATGCGCATGACCGACGTCATATCCTCAGTCTTTTGCCGCATGGTCCGATGCAGAAGCAGTATTGCGAGTGCAGGTTGGCGTTCTGAAATTTTCTGAAGTCGGAGTTTCAGACCGAATCAAAGTTGGCTAAGTACCCGTTGGGAATATTTTGGTTTTTCTTGCCTCAGTATTTAACCGGATGTCAGAAAAGTGAATAACTGTATTTCTTGTGGGAAACAGATACCTCATAGGGATTACCATACCTTGTGTATACCTTGCTTAGGGCCTGAGCACGGCGTTGTTGGCTGTCGCTCTTGTGCTAGATTTAACAAACGCACTATTAAGAAGATTAGATTGTGCCAGGTTAGTTTTGGGAAGCGTTGTAATTACAACATGCCGTCGGATGCTCCGGCCGCCTAAAAGCGCAAGGACAAAGCAGCAAAGCCCAGGTTGGAAGAACCGTCTGTCCCGGACGTCGGTTCTTTAGAGGGCTCGGTGGAGCGGTGGTTCTACCAGAAGTTCCTTTGGATTCTCAGGAGACTTTACTGTTACAAGATGTGTCCTCTCAGGAGGTAGGCCAGGCTGAAGGGGCTTCTCAGGTAGCTGTTCTCCCCTCCTTCCTAAGGTGGTTAGGCCCTCCTTCTGTTTCCAAGGCTTCTTCTAGAGGCAGGCCAGGGTTAACTTCAGTGGGGTCTTCCCTAGTTCTTCAGGGTCTCTGCCTAAGAAACATATGCTTAAAATGGCAGAAGATTTGATTACTATGATTAGAGGTTCTATGCCCCCTGATAAGAGGCCTAGGGTGGAACCTGAGCTTGAGAGTTTTGAGCAGTGTTCGAGGCTTCTGAGTCTTCGGCTGAAGACTTGCAGGAGTATCCTCCTTATTCTGATTCTGATGTAGATGATTCTACTCCTTGCTTCTCCTCCTGAGGATTTTTCTTTTCAGAGACTCTTCATTCCATGAGGGAGCATTTTAAATGGGAAGGTCAAGATTTCTCTGATTCCAGGAAAAGGCTTAGGAATTTTTGTTTCTACCCCAGCATAGGCCTTTGGCTATACCTCCTGTTCTGGATGTGGTAGAAGATGTTTTTGTAGAGGCTTCCCTGAACCCTGATTCTTTGCCTCCTGCCCCAGTTAAACCGGACAGGTATTATAGGGTGCCTGAAGCTCATATGTATCTTTTAAGAGTCCTAGGGCAGACCCAGAAACTGTTTCTCAGGGCCCTAAAGGTGTTAAGGCTTCTGTTGTTAAAAATCCTGTTCCTTCTGATAAAGAGGCTAGGGCTTTGGATAGATGGGGAAAGGTGTATACTTCTTCCACTTTAGCCATGAGGGCTTTGAATTGCCAGTTTCACATGTTGAAATACCAAAATTATCTCCTTACAAAATTGAAGTCTAAGGTAGATGCTCTGGCGGAAGGTATTGAGTGTAAAGAGTTGCAGGATTTAGTTCATGTTTCTGAACAGGTGGGTAAGCATTCCTTGCAATGTGGTTTTGATGCTGTACAGGCCTCTTCGAGGGTGGCAGCCACTGGTTCTGTTATTCGCAGGCACGCCTGGCTGAGGGATCAGAATTTAGCTGAGCATGTAAAGACAAGGATTTTAGATGCTCCTTTACAATCTGATGTGTTATTTGGTTCGCCTGTGGAAGCAGTGTTAAAGAAAATGGAGGACAAGGCTAAGTCTATGCAGACTGTTAAAGATTTTTTGCAGGTTCAGCCCCCGAAGTTTAGTAGAAATTGGCCTACTAAGGGGTGGACATATCCTTCTTATGATTCTCAGTCTAGGGGTATATCTAGACGTGGTAGGGGCAGAGCTCAAGGTTCTTTTAGGCCTAGAACAGGGAGTTCACCTGCCCAGTCTTCTGGTGAGGGCAGGGGTCAGTCCTTTCAAGCAGACCCAATGACCTGCCTTTTCAGCTGCCAGAGCCTTCTGCCTGGCAGCACCTTTGGGAGGAAGGCTGGCACTTTTCAAAGAAAATTGGAGTGTTATTACCCAAGACAGATGGGTATTGGATATCGTTCACCACGGTTACAGGTTTTATTTCCATACCTTGCCTCCTTTCAAAGGCATGCCAGACATTCCTCCTGTACAAAGAAAAGAGGCTCACAAGCAAATTTCTCTGTTACTCCAGATAGCCATTCAGCTGGTTCCTGTGCCAGAAAGGGGCCTAGGATTTTATTCTCGCCTGTTCCTAGTACCAAAAGGGGAACACGTGGAGACCAATTTTGGATTTGTCTATCCTCAACACTTATCTGGACATTCCCAAGTTCAAAATGTTAACGTTACAACAGCTTTTACCTCTGCTGGGCAAAGATCACTGGATGGTAACTTTAGATCTCAAGGAGGCTTACCTTCATGTGCCTATCAGACTCAGTTGCAGGAAGTATCTGCGTTTCAGAGCTGGGAATTCCCATTATCAGTTCTCTGCATTGCCCTTTGGCTTATCTACTGCCAGAGTATTCACAAAAGTTCTGGCTCCAGTCATAGCTTTCTTCAGGCTAAAAGGAATACAAATCTTTCCTTACTTGGACGACTGTCTGATTCTGGCTCAAGAAAAGGACGAGCTTCTTCAGCATCTGGAATATGTGATAGCAGTGCTAAGATGCCTGGGGTATTCTGTGATCGAAATAAAGTCCAGTCTAGTACCCTCTCAAGACATGTGCTTTCTGGGTGTGAGACTGAATACAGCAGCCCAGATGGCCGTTTTAACCCCGGACAAACAAAAGAATCTTTCCCTTTACTTTCATCAACTATCTCTTCAGTCCGGGCTGACTGCAAGGACAGTCCTTCAAGCCTTAGGGTTCATGGCATCTTGTATTCTGGTGCTTCCCAATGCCAAACTGCATATGAGGAAGCTGCAATGGTATCTCAAAAATGTATGGACACGGTCCTGCCAGGGTTTGGACACTGGCATTCCAATAATACCTTGCATTCAAAGGAATTTTTGTGGTGGGCTCAGGAATGTCACCTAAACAAGGGACTCTCTGTGACCCGGCCAGAGGCGAGTCAGATTCTAACGACAGATGCCTCAGACATAGCTTGGGGAGCTCATCTGAATGGAAAGTGGATACAAGACAAGTGGCCTGCCAGACTGCAGCATCTACATATCAACATGAAGGAGATGTTAGCAGTCCAGTTTGCATTAATGGCTTTCAAGGAGTTACTTCTTCCAGGGCAGGTGTTGATTCTAACAGACAACACAACTGTCATGTGGTACATCAACAAGCAAGGGGAACACATTCTTATCCTCTATGCAGGCAAGCAATGATTTTGTGGGAGACTGCTCAGCTTGCAGCTAAATCTTCAGGCACGGTTTCTGCCAGGAGCACAGAACTCCTTAGCAGATGTGTTAAGCAGGCAAATCATGGATCCCCACGGTGGAAACTGGATCTTCATGTATTTAAATTGACAGTGTCATGGGGAACTCCAGACATAGATCTGTTCTTCTCCACTAAACCACCAGCTGCCAAAGTTTTGCGAAAAGGTTTCCTCACACAGCTTGGAAAGTGGATGCTCTTTCGTTCAGTTGGGAAAATCTTCATGTGTATGCCTTTCCACCTCTGCCTCTCCTTCCAAAGGTACTCCTAAAGGTCAGACAAGACAAGCCAAGGATGATTTTGATAGCTCCAGATTGGCCTCGGCAACACTGGTACCCATTACTGAGGAATCTGGTAAGGAAGCCTCCATGGCCTTTACCTTTAATTCCACACCTTTTGTCTCAGAGGGACGGTCATCTACTCAATGTCAAGCTTCACTCTCTTCATCTAACAGCCTGGCATATTCTGTTTTGAACCACAGCAGGTCTCAACTTCCTCAACAAGTTTTGAATGTGATTATGGAAGCCAGAAGACCTAGTACGTAAAGTGTATGCAGAAAAGTGGAAGAGATTTTTATTTTGGACTGCAGCAAAGGATTTGGATGTTTCTGAGCCTAATTTGAGTGTGGCTCTTCAATATCTTACTGAGTTATTGGACAAAGGTTTGTCTTTCTCTTCCATTAAGATTCATGCTGCAGCAATTTCAGCTCACTATGATTGTGACCCACCATTGTTTTCTCATCCTTTGTTCAAGCAATTTCTTAGAGGGGCAAAGATCATAAGACCCCCACGTAGAGCTCCTACTCCTGCTTGGGATCTCAATTTTGTGTTGGAGAAACTTACTCTACAACCTTTTGAGCCTCGCTACTGCTGAATTGAAATACTTGTCATGGAAGACTGCTTTTTTGTTGGCCATTACTTCTGCAAGAAGGGTTTCTGAATTGCAGGCCCTTATGGCGGTTGAGCCTTTTTTGATTTTCCATAAGGATAGGGTATCATTACGTACTAATCCTTCCTTTATGCCTAAGGTGGTTTCTAGTGTGGCTTTAAACCAAACTATTCATTTGCCTACTTTTTATGCAGATCCCCAAAATAGGGGAAAAGATTTTGCACACTTTAGATGTACACAGGCAGTTGCGTTATTATTTAAGCAGGACTAGGATTTTAGGCAGTCTCAGCAGTTGTTTGTTTCTTTTGCTTTGAGTTCTCAGGGCAAGCCTGTGTCAAAACAAACTATATCTAAGTGGATTGGGTTTTGCATTGCATTCTGTTATTCCCATCATGGCAAGGAGATTCCAGCTGGGATTAGGCCTCATTCCACTAGGGCTACTGCCACTTCAACAGCATTTCTAAGGCAACTAAGGATATTTTGGAGGCAGCTACTTGGAGTTCAGTGCATACTTTCTCCAAGCATTACCACCTTCCTCTCTATTCTAAATCCAGGACTGGTTTTGCCACTGCTGTGTTGCAGGGCATTTTGGCAGCTCCTGCTTCATTATAGTTTAGCCATCCTCCCTTACCTCTGCTTTGGGATTCTACCCAAGTGTTAGGACTGCAGCAATGTGGGATGAAGAACATAGTACAGTTTTGTACCTACCATAAATGTAGATGTTCGAAGATCCACATTGCTGCAGTCCAATTTACCCTCCCGCCTTCCCCTCTGTGTTTAGGGGTGGTTGTGTGGGTGGGGTTCTATTTTTGTAAATTTGTATATATTGTATATATATTAGGTACAGGAGTGTATGGTGTTTTTTGGTTTTGGCCTTATCTTTTTAGGGTCTTCTGACATCTGGGGCAAGAAAAGACTGAGGATATGACGTCGGTCATGCGCATTTGTACCCTGACGTCCTAATGTCAGACAAATGCGCCTTGACCGACGTCAGCCTTATACTTTGGTATTCGGGCCGACTGGGACAGCGGACTACCCCAAGTGTTAGGACTGCAGCAATGTGGATCTTCGAACATCTACATTTATGGTAGGTACAAAACTGTACTTTTCTGTCCAAATCCGCAGAACAAGGGGGAGAGAATTCTGCATTCCTTGGACGTGCACAGACCACTAAGATTCTACTTGAGCAGGACTAAAGCTCTAAGAAAAACTGAGCAATTACTAGTGTCATATGTTGCAGGAGCAGAAGGAAAGGCTATTTCAAAGCAGACAGTTTCAAAGTGGATAAGCCACTGCATCCGTTTCTGCTACTTACACCATGGTAAACCTGTGCCCAAGGGCATTAGGTCTCATTCCTCCAGAGCTGCAGCTACTTCGGCAGCCTTTCTCAGAGGAGTACCAACCAAAGACATTCTAGAGGCTGCTACTTGGAGTTCTGTTCACACCTTTACAAAGCATTACCATTTGCCTCTCTAAGTCCAGGGCAGGCTTTGCCACTGCAGTGCTGCAGGGCCTTATAGCCGCACCTAATGCTGTTTAGCTCCAGCCCCCCAACCATAGCTTTGGGATTCCACCCAAATGTAATGACTGCAACAGTGAAACACGAAGAACATAGTACAGTTGTGTACACTTACCATAAATGTAGATGTTTGAGTGTATTCACTGTTGCAGTCCAGGTTACCCTCCCGCCATCCCCCTGTCATTCTGAAATTTATCTTTCCTTCTCTGTCTTCTACAACCTATGTGGTGTATTTGCTTGTAGATGAAGGTAAAGTTTGTATTGATGCATGCATATTTATATATTTATATATATATATATATATATATATATATATATATATATCTATATCTATATAAATTGGCTACCTTTTTGGGGGCACCTGACATCGGGGGCAAGAAAAACTAAAGAAAATGGCGTCTGCTGCATGTTTTATACCCCTGATGACCTGACGTCATGGAAGAGAAGACAGCAACTGACGCAGGACTCAAGACTTTGGAATTCAGGCCGACTGAGGGCAACCTGCCAGCAGATTACCCAAATATAATGACTGCAACAGTGAATACACTCGAACATCTACATTTATGGTAAGTGTACACAACTGTACTTTCTTTGGATAAGTCATTAAACCGAGACTGCATCTGCCTGCGGTGGTGGTAGTTCATGTTTGATGTAAGGGATCCCAAGGCACTCATCAGAAAGCTCAGGGAAAAATTCCTGGTGCCATGACCGAATCTCCCCTAGTCGGCATGAATACCACCTCAAGCCTACCCTGTAAAGAGACTATTGGCCTACTTGGACTAATCCAGTCAACAAAATTAAAGTAAACCTTAGCATTCTCTCAGCAAGGAAAGCCACCATTGTTTTTATGTCTCAGAGCTAGCAATAGAAGGAACACACTTGCTCAACTGATGCTGGGATATGTCCGAGGAAGCAAACTTGCACCATTACGTTTTCTTAGAGAAAGATGGGCTGGATCTCTCAATTTCCTACCTGTAAGGGACCTAATCACTGATTGTAATGTGCTTTATATCTTTAGAAAGGACTGTGTTGCTACAGAATCTCCTTTTTTCAGTTGTTTCTTTAATTCAGCCCATATTGTTAAGGTTAGGAGCAGGCACAAAACCTGTGAAGTATGTTTACACATACTGTACTTCGTATCGTGCCCAGGAATGGTTATCTGACTGCGCATTCATAGGGCCAAAACCAAGCAGCAAATATTCCCCAAAGATAAAAGAATTAACTTGTACATAAGGCCACTTCCTTGACTTTATTACCATATAATACAAGTAATTAATGCATCATTGCACCAAAGTAATACACTTTGTCTGTAAAAAGCCTCTTGCGTTTGCTAATTTCATGCACAGAAGACAAGAATATAACTCTGCCGTTCTGATCTCATCCTGATCCTTTTTCTGTCTAACCTATTGTTTCTTACACAATGTCAGAAGGAAGGGTAATGCATAAAAAAAAGAGAAAAAAAAGGATACTAATCAAAGCTTTTATGCATGAAAATCATGAGGAACTGGGGCTTTGCTGGACCACATTCATTGAATAACATGTTCATGTTCACTTTCTGGCACTCCATTTGGTTTTAGACATTCAGCTTAAGATGGTGGCCATATGCGCTCTAGCAACTAACTGTTTCACATTACTGTACAGGACCTGATAAAATTTTAAAAAAAAACAGTGCGTATATGTCATTAACAATGGCTGTCTCATTGCCCATACTTTGTTCCAATGTTTTGTAGATAGTACCTGATAGCTGTCTATGCCATGCTTGTAGGACTAGGAACGTAGATATTCTGTTACAGGAGCAGGACTTTAGATGACAAATGTGTTCACTTCCATATTTTAAAAAGTATAATTGCTTATGAGTTGCCTTGTAGCTCTGCAATGCATCTTGGTAATGACTTCTAGTTTGCTTGCACCCTTATAATGCTTCCAGTACCTGCTTCACAAAAATATTCAGCTTTAAGTCCAGCTTCACCATAAGTTTTGCTTTGGCTGTTGAGCATAATCATAATCACACCAATCTATCACACACAAGAAAGTTGAAGGGTTCTTATCCAGGAAATGTGGTGTCCTACTTTGTATATTTGCTGCAAATTTGTCATCTTGAAAGATAAGTGGACCTAGCATTACCATACAGAGTTTGTTCCTGCCTGTTCTAGCCGAGTCTGAGTGTAGACGTGATACAGCTGCATGATCATTAAATGAGGATGGGATTATCTCTAATAATATCCCTAGACACCAACACATAATTAGATGTTCATTGTGTTTCACTGTTGCAGTCATTAAACTTGGGATGTTCATCGTGTTACACTGCTGCAGTCATTACACTTGGGTTATCCTGCCATCAGGCAGTCCCGCAGTTAGCCAGAGTTTCAAAGTCTTGGTCCGGCGTCGGTTGCTGTCGCTTCTTCCCTGACGTCAGTGCGGCAGGGGTATATAAGATGCATCCGACGCCATTTTCTTTAGTCTTTCTTGCCGCGCGGTGCCCGAAGCAAAAGCAGTTCGCAAGTGCCAGTCGGCCGACTCCTGAGATTTTCAAAGTCGAATTTCAGATCCGAAGTCTTCAATAAAGCTAAGTACCCCGTTGGGGAAACATTTTTCTTGCCTCAGACTGATGTCAGAAAAAGTTAATAATTGTATTTCTTATGGGAAGCAAATACCTCATAAGGACTTCCACTCTTACTGTATTCCATGGCTAGGCCCTGATCACGACGTCACTAGTTGTCGGTTTTGTGCTAGATTTAACAAACGCACTATAAAACGACGTTTTGATTTTGCTTTGTACTACTTTGGCCGAAGGTTCAATTATACAATGCCTTCGGAACAACTGATGACCACAATTCTTAAAAAACGCAAAGACAAGGATAAAGACAGGCATCCAAGGTCCAAAACCGACGACGAAGCCTCTTCTAGGCCAGTCGCCGGTTCTCAGTGAGGCGCTTTCGCAGCCCCTGACACCCGCTACCTCAGAGCCACAGGCCGCCTCCAACTCCCACGTGGAGACGACTAGGCCTCTGGAAACCCAAGGTATTGGGCCTACGGAAACTAATCCTTCAGATGGGTCCGGAGCCGCTGAGCAGGCATCGGCTTCCGAGGGAGTTTTCAGACCTTCACAACTTACCATTAAAGCAACAGCCAAGACAAAAACTCCATTAAAGACAAAGAAGCAAGTACAGCATTCTTCTGGACAGTCCTCTATGCATAAGAAACAGATGCTTAAAATGGCCGAAGACCTCATTACTCTAATCAGGGGTTTCCATCCCCCTCCTGAGAAAAGGCCTAGGCAGGATACAGACTGATTCCTCTGATCAGGTTTCCATTTCCTCTGATTCCTCTTCAGACCAGGGATACTCTCTACCCCCCTATGAGGACTCTGATGCTGAAGAATCTATCCCTTCAGCCTCTCTTCCTGAGGATTACTCTTTTGGGGAAACTTTACATACCATGAGGGAGCATTTCCATTGGGAAAGTCAGGAGTATTCAGAATCCAAGAAGAGGCTCAGGGGCTTCCTTATATTGCCTCTGCACAGGCCCCTGGCTATTCCGCGTGTGCTAGATATTGTGGATGATGTGTTCTCCGAATCCAGCTTAACTCCTAATTCTTTGCCCCCTGCACTAGCCAAACCAGATATGTATTATAGAGCCCCTGACTCTCTCAAGTTTCTGTATAAAAACCCTTCTGCTGACCCAGAAACCATTTCCCAGGGTCCCAAAGGGGTTAAGGCTTCCATTACAAAAAATCCAGTCCCCTTTGACAGAGATTCCAGAGCATTGGATAGATGGGGGAAGAAAGTTTACACTTCTGCAACTTTAGCAGTAAGAGCTTTAAATTGCCAGTTTCACATGCTTCAGTACCAACAATATTTAATGGCTCAGTTAAAACAGACAATGCTTGCAAGCTCAGAAGCTCCTGACTATAAAGAAATGCAGGATTTATTGCATGCAGTTGAACAGGTGGGAAAACATACTCTGCAATGTGGTTTTGATTCTTTAGAGGCATCTTGTAGAGCCGCAGTTACAGGTTCTGTGATTCGAAGACATGCTTGGTTAAAAGAACAGAGTTTACCTGATGATGTTAAGGCAAAATTACTGGATGCTCCTTTACAGCATGATACCTTGTTTGGTGTTAAGGCAGAAGAGGTGTTAAAGAAAATGGAGGATAAAGTTAAATCTATGCAGTCAAAGATTTCTTACAGGTACAGCCACCTCGATTTACCAGAAATTGGCCTACAAAGAATTGGTCCTTTCCAGTGTCAGACAGGCCTCAGAGAGGCAGATACAGATGCCCAAGAGGCCGATCTCAACCACAAGGCTCTAACAGACAACGACAGTGGGTTACCTCAACCCCAAAAGGAGGTGAGGACAAGTCTCAACTTTACAGGAAACAGTCCCAATGACTTCCCCCTTCGTATGCCAAACACTTCCCTTTTGGCAGCCCCCTTGGGGGGAAAACTAGCACTTTTTTCACAAAATTGGCAAACAATCACCCAAGACAAATGGGTTCTGAATATTGTGTCTCAAGGTTACAGGTTCCACTTTCACACTTTACCAAGGCTAAAAGGAATGCCAGACCTGCCACAAAATCAATGGGCAGAGGCTCAAGAACAAATTGCAGCCCTCATGGACATGAGAGCTGTTCAAAAGGTACCACAGCAGGAACAAGGACAAGGATTTTACTCAAGACTCTTCCTGGTCCCCAGAAAGGACAAAGCCTGGAGACCCATACTAGCCCTTTCAACTCTAAATACTTACCTGGATGTTCCGAAATTCAAAATGTTGACACTACAGCAGCTTTTTCCCATGCTGAGCAAGAAGGCCTGGCTTGTTACTTTGGACCTCAAAGAGGCATACCTGCATGTCCCTATCAGACAACATTGCAGAAGATACCTCAGATTCAAAGCTGGTACAATGCACTACCAATTCTCTGCACTGCCCTTTGGCTTATCTACTGTGCCCAGGGTCTTTACCAAGTGCCTGGCATCAGTAATTGCATTTTGCAGACAAAAAGGAATTCAAATATATCCATACCTGGACGACTGCCTCATTCAAGCCGAGAAAAAGAACATTCTTCTAAAGCATCTGGTGTTTGTAAAAAGGTTGCTAATTTCTCTAAGGTACACAGTAAACGAAAATAAATCAAAACTAGTGCCCTCACAACAGATAATATTCCTGGGTGCCAGCTTAAATACAATGGCTTATCTCACGCCAGACAAGCAAGGACAACTGACTCAATATTTTCAACTACTGGCAAAAAAGTCCCATCTCCCTGCAAGAAAAATTCTGCAGACCCTGGGATTCATGGCATCCTGCATACTACTAATACCATATGCCAGACTGCATATGAGGAAATTACAATGGTACCTAAAAAGTGTTTGGACTCCACACTCTCACAGTTTAGAAGCAGTAATACCAATAATTCCCTGCCTGCAACAGGAGTTTCGATGGTGGGAACAGGCATGTCACCTCAACAAGGGTCAGCCTTTCACTCTGCCCACGGCCAGGCAGACTCTAACAACAGATGCTTCGGATTACACCTGGGGAGCACACATGGCAGGAAAATGTATTCAGGGCAAGTGGACCACAGACCAACTGCATCTTCACATCAATCAAAAAGAGATGTTGGCCGTTCAAAATGCCCTAACAGCTTTCAAGGACCTTCTGCATCCAGGACAATTATTATTAAAGACAGACAATACCACAGTAATGTGGTACATAAGCAAGGGGGCACTCATTCTTATCCCCTATGCAGGCAAGCCATGACCTTGTGGAACACAGCTCTAACTTATCAAGTTCATCTGCAAGCACAATTCCTGCCAGGAAGGAAAAATACTCTGGCAGACGATCTAAGCAGAAATATCATGGACCCTCACGAATGGAAATTGAATCCACAAATCTTCAGCATGGTAACGCAAAAATGGGGATGTCCAGACATAGATCTTTTTGCCTCCCCACAGAATTGCCAACTACAAAAATTCTGCACAAGGATTCACCACACACAAGCATGGAAAGTGGATGCTCTTTCGTTCAGCTGGAAAAGCCTAAAAGTTTATGCCTTCCCACCTCTGCCTCTCCTTTCAAAGGTACTCCTAAAAGCCAGACAAGAAAAACCACAGATGATCCTGATTGCTCCAGACTGGCCACGCCAGCACTGGTACCCAATCTTAAAGAACTTAGCTCAAGGTCCACCGTGGATTTTGCCTCAAATTTCACACCTTCTGACTCAAAACAATCAGATCTTGCATGGTCAGCTCAAAACCCTAAACCTGGCTGCATGGCAGATCCATTAGTCAAACAGGCAACACCTCCCTCTAAAGCTGTTATGGATGTCATTTTGGAGGCCAGGAGACCTAGCACCAGGAAATCTTACTCAGAAAAATGGGAGAGATTCTGTACCGTGAAATATCATGGACCCTCACGAATGGAAATTGAATCCACAAATCTTCAGCATGGTAACGCAAAAATGGGGATGTCCAGACATAGATCTTTTTGCCTCCCCACAGAATTGCCAACTACAAAAATTCTGCACAAGGATTCACCACACACAAGCATGGAAAGTGGATGCTCTTTCGTTCAGCTGGAAAAGCCTAAAAGTTTATGCCTTCCCACCTCTGCCTCTCCTTTCAAAGGTACTCCTAAAAGCCAGACAAGAAAAACCACAGATGATCCTGATTGCTCCAGACTGGCCACGCCAGCACTGGTACCCAATCTTAAAGAACTTAGCTCAAGGTCCACCGTGGATTTTGCCTCAAATTTCACACCTTCTGACTCAACAAAACAATCAGATCTTGCATGGTCAGCTCAAAACCCTAAACCTGGCTGCATGGCAGATCCATTAGTCAAACAGGCAACACCTCCCTCTAAAGCTGTTATGGATGTCATTTTGGAGGCCAGGAGACCTAGCACCAGGAAATCTTACTCAGAAAAAATGGGAGAGATTCTGTGCCTGGAACCAGGCTCAAAGCCTTGACCCCCTTGTCCCAGACATTCCTCAGATTTTACAATACTTAACTGAGATGCTGGACAAAGGCCTATCCTTCTCATCAATTAAGATCCACGCCTCTGCCATTTCAGGACATTACAACACGGATCCTCCATTATTCTCTCATCCCTTGCTAAAGCAGTACCTCAGAGGGGCTAATAACATAAGACCGCCCCGGAGAGCACCAACTTGGGACCTCAATTTTGTTTTGGAAAAACTGACACTGCCACCTTTTGAGCCAGCCAATCTAAAATTTTTATCATGGAAAACAGCTTTGCTCCTGGCAGTAACTTCAGCACGAAGAGTCACAGAGCTACAGGCATTAATGGCAGTGGAACCTTTTATAATTTTTCATCAGGACAGGTTTTCTTTAAGGACAAACCCTACCTTTATGCCAAAGTTGGTATCTAGTGTGGCTCTAAACCAAACCATCCATTTGCCAACTTTTTACCCAAACCCCCAGAATAAAGGGGAGAAACTTCTGCACTCTTTGGACATACACAGGTAGCTACGCTTCTACTTGGACAAAACAAAAGCTTTCAGGAAAACAGAGCAGCTGTTTGTAGCATATGCTGCAGGATCACAGGGCAAGGCTATCTCAAAGCAGACTATTTCCAAATGGATAGGACACTATTCGTTACTGCTACACACAGCATGGAAAATCAGTCCCTAATAACATTAGGCCACATTCTACCAGAGCAACAGCCACTTCAACAGCCTTTCTCAGAGGAGTACCAACCAAGGAAATTTTGGAGGCTGCAACTTTGAGTTCAGTGCACACCTTTACCAAGCATTACCACTTGCCTCTTTACACTAAATCCAGAGCAGGATTTGCCACTGCAGTTTTGCAGGGCCTCATAGCCAATCCTAACTCTTTATAGACCAGCCACCCAACCTTAGCTTTGGGATTCTACCCAAGTGTAATGACTGCAGCAGCGTAACACAATGAACATAGTACAGTTTTGTACCTACCATAAATGTAGATGTTAGAGTGTTCACACTGTTGCAGTCCAGGTTACCCTCCCTCCATCCCCTCTGTCCTAGCTGGACTTATCTATACCTTTCTATCCTATACAACCTTTGTGGTGTATTTACTTGTAACTGAAGATATTGTTTATATTTTTTATATATGTTTTATTAGCAATAGGTATTGCCTACCTACTTGAGGGCACCTGACATCTGGGGCAAGAAAATCTGAAGAAAATGGCGTCTGATGCATCTTGTATACCCCTGGTGCACTGACGTCAGGGAAGAAGCGACAGCAACCGATGCCGGACCAAGACTTTGGAACTCTGGCCGACTGCGGGACCGCCTGACGGCAGGATAACCCAAGTGTAATGACTGCAGCAGTGTGAACATTCGAACATCTACATTTATGGTAGGCACAAAACTGTACTTTATCCTGCTGGCAGGCTACCCGCAGTCGGCCTGAATTCCAAAGTCTTGGTCCGGCGTAGGTTGCTGTCGACTCTTCCCTGACGTCAGTGCGCCAGAGGTATAAAAGATGCAGCCAACACCATTTTCTTCAGTCTTTCTTGCCGCGCGGTGCCCGAAGCAAAAGCAGTTTGCAAGTGCTGGTCGGCCGACTCCTGAGATTTTCGTGTTCGAATTTCAGATCCGAAGTCTTCATTTAAAGCTAAGTACCCCGTTGGGGAAAGTTTTTTCTTGCTCCAGACTGATGTCAGAAAAAGTTAATAATTGTATTTCTTGTGGGAAGCAAATACCTCATAAGGACTTCCATTCTTATTGTATTCCTTGCCTAGGCCCTGATCATGACATCACTAATTGTAGGTTTTGTGCTACATTTAACCAACGCAGTACTAAGCGTCTGCATGATTTTGCATTTCACTACTTTGGCCGAAGATTTAATGACACAATGTCATCGGATAGCCATCCGACTACCGTAATTCACAAGAAACACAAGGAAAAGGAAAAGGACAGGCATCCGAGGTCCAAAACTGATGACGAATCTTCTTCTAAGCCAGTCGCCAGTTAGCTGGTTCTCAGTGAAGCGCTTTCGCAGCCCCTGACGCCCGCTACCAAAGAGCCGCAGGCCGCTTCCGACTCCCACGTGGAGTCGACTAGGCCGCAGGAAACTCAAGGTATTGGACACTCGGAAAATATCCCTTCAGATGGGTCCAGAGTCGCTGAGCAGGCATCAGCTACTGAGGCTGTTTTCAGGCCTACACAGTTATATGTAAAACCGACTTCAGCTTCAAAGGCAAAGACTAAAGCTCCACTAAAGACAAAGAAACAAGTACAGCAATCCCATGGACAGGCCTCCATGCCTAAAAAACATGCTCAAAATGGCCGAAGACCTAATTACTTTGATCAGGGGTTCCCATCCCCCTCCTGATAAGAAGCCTAGGCAAGAGACAGAATACGAATCTTCAGATCAGGTTTCCATCTCTGATTCCTCTTCTGAATACTCTCTTCCTCCCTATGAGGATTCTGATGCTGAAGAATCTATCCCTTCAGCCTCTCCTTCTGAGGATTATTCTTTTGGGGAAACCCTGCATACCATGAGGGAGCACTTCCACTGGGAGAGCCAAGACTACTCAGAATCTAAGAAAAGGCTTAGAGACTTCCTTTTACTTCCTCAGCACAGGCCTCTTGCTATTCCTCCTGTTTTAGACATTGTAGATGATGTATTTTCAGAGTCCGGCCTGTCTCCAGACTCTTTACCTCCAGCACCTGTTAAGCCAGACAGATACTACAGGGTTCCAGATTCCCATAAATTTCTTTATAAAAACCCTGCTGTTGACCCAGAAACTATATCTCATGGTCCCAGAGGGGTCAAGGCTTCCACTGCAAAAAACCCTATCCCCTCAGACAGGGATTCAAGGGCACTGGACAGATGGGGGAAAAAGATTTATACTTCTGCTGCCTTGGCTGTAAGAGCTTTAAATTGACAGTTTCATATGCTTAAATATCAGCAATACTTAATGTCACTGCTTAAACAGAAAATGTTGATAAATTCTGAATGTGCAGAAAACAAAGAAATGCAGGATTTATTGCATGCAGCTGAACAAGTGGGAAAGTATACTTTGCAATGTGGTTTTGACTCTCTGGAGGCCTCCTGCAGGGCCGCTGTTACGGGTACTGTCATTAGGAGGCATGCTTGGTTAAAGGAACAGAATCTGCCTGATCATGTTAAAGCAAAATTATTAGATGCTCCACTACAGCATGATACTTTGTTTGGTGTTAAAGCAGAAGAGGTGTTGAAGAAAATGGACAAAGCGAAATCTATGCAGACAGTTAAGGATTTCTTACAGGTACAGCCATCCAGATTTAGCAGGAACTGGCCTTCAAAGAACTGGTCCTTTCCAGTGTCAGACAGGCCACAAAGAGGCAGATACAGATGCCCCAGAGGCAAATCCCAGCCCCAAGGCTCATACAGGTCTAAACAATGGGGTGCTTCTACCTCCAAAAGTGGGGAAGGCAAATCTCAGCCATACAGGAAACAGTCACAATGACTTTCCTCTGCCAGCACCAAGCACTTATCTTTTGGCAGCCCCCTTAGGAGGAAAAGTAGCACTTTTTTCACAAAATTGGCACATGATCACCCAGGACAAATGGGTCTTGAATATAGTGTCACAGGGCTACAGGTTCCATTTTCACACCCTGCCAAGGTCAAGAGGTATGCCAGACCTGCCACACAATCAGTTGGCAGAGGCGCAAAAGCAAGATCTGAAGTAGTTAACTTCATTTGATCAACAACCTGTGGGTATCTGATCCGAGCCGGCAGCTTTCCTAGCAAAAGATCCGAGCTCCAAGCTTCTCCCCTACCCATAATGCCTTGCTACCTCCCTCTAACCCTCAGATCTCGTTTGCCGTGGCTTCTTGAAGCATCTGAGAACGAGCTCCTAGCGTTGGGTTTGTGAGTTGAAGTAGAATATTTAACCTTTTTTCCCTTTAAAATCTCTGTAATCTTAGTGTGTGTGGTACCCCTTTCTCCCTTAATCTATTTGGGTAGTTTTATCGTTGGTTTAGTGTAGATTTTAATTTCCCTCCCCTCTTCTGTCTGTGTGTGAAGGTGTGTGCGTGTGGGCCTGTTCTTTTCAAAATGTCTGAAGGCCCAAAAGCAATTTTTTCTAAATGCTCCGAGTGTGGCCATAAGCTGTCCCCAGCAGATGGCCACACTTGGTGCGTTATTTGCCTGGGCGTGGACTATCTTTCGTCAGGCTGCACTATCTGTGCAGCCTTCAACCCCAGGGCTTTGAGGGATAGGTGGACTAAGCTAGTCATTGCGGGCCTTTTGCCCCCAGATTCGGCTTCGTCCTCCTCCCCCTCTGTGGCGCCAGCTGCTGCTGCTCCACCACCGACCATTCCCACTCTCCTGGCCGGGATTCAAACTCCCTCTTCGGCTCAGGAGGAAAGGGACTCTAGGAAAAAGGATAGGAAGGACAAGGAGCGTGATAGGGACGGGCATCGTAGCCACAATAGGCGGGCCGATTCAGCTCCCTCGGCCACGCCATCTAAGCAGCTCGCCTCCCTCCTTAAGGTCTCTGGGTCTTCCCCCTCCAGGCTTCGTTCTCCACGTTTCTCCCCGGAGCTGGAGGAGACCCGGTCACCTTCGAGGTCATCCAGGCAGCCTTCCCGGCCAGCCTCGGCAGCCTCATCCAGGTCAACAAGAAGTTTATCCGACGTGGACATGGACCGGATGATGCGTCGATTTCTTCAGGCCCAGCTGCAAATGGGAGTGCTCTTGTCCCCCCCCCCTCTGGGGGGGAGCTCGACCCCATTTTTCGCCCCCATTGCTCCTTCTCTGACCCGCTACCGGGGTTCGGAGCTGTCGGATCCGAGTAGCTTCGGAGCCAGGGTGGTGTCAGCGCCGACAGTGTTTCCTACTTAGGCGCCGACTGTACCTTCGAGTTTGTCGGATCCATTTTCAGATCCGAGCTCTCGGGACCATGATATGAGCGTCAGATCTGGAGGGGTCAGTGTGCCTTCGGCTCCGTTGAGGTCAGATCGCACTGCCCTTTCGGATCTGATCGGGTCATCTCCAGCACCGATCCACATGCCGGATCCAAGGGGACTGCTTTCAGATCCTAGGGAGAGCAGCTCACCCTCGGTATTCAATGTCGTGGAGAGGGTCCTTTCGAGGGATTCGAGGTCCCAGGCTTTTGCTACGAATCCACCCACCATTCTCTCTGACGGGCCTGTCTTCCATCATCTGGCCCCAGGGACAGCCTGCGTCTACGTCCCAGATGGTTCCCGTAGAGGAACAGGACATTGTTGGTGAGCCCTCCTCGGACAGCCCCCCCGAGGAGGTCCCTCACAAACGAAAGTGCAAGAGGAGGCACTTGGACTCACCTGTGTCCCTCACAGAAGACATGGACTTGGAGGAAGGGGAAGGTTCCCCCAGGTCACCACCCGAGGACATCTCATTTGGAGACATTATGGAAATGCTTTGTATTAGAGGGGGGTGGTCAGCCCAAAAGCCTTCCTCGGATGAGTCTGTCTTTCTGGAGGCGTTCGCAGGCCCATCTACCTCTTGGGTGTCCCCTCCCACCGATCCCCTGGTGGACCTCATAACTACCAGGGCATGGAAGGAGCCGGACACTGTGGAGCCAATACCCAAGAGACCGGACAGGATTCTCAGCCCTCCCACAGACAGGACAGTTTGGAGCAAAGGTGCCCCGGTAGATGCCATGATGGTGGTGGCTGCCACCAAGAAGGAATTCACACAGGAGAGTTCCTCTGTACATCCTCCAGACAAGGAGTCTCGGACGATGGACCACCTCAGAAAGCGGATGTTCGCTTAAGCGGCCTTCTCTGTAAGGTTGCTGAACTATATGGCACATGTGATTCGACTCCACCGGGAACTAATCAGAGTACGCTGGGTCACCCCCAGAGTCCATGTCGGCCGTGGACAAGCGGACCTTCTCGGCGCAAATGGCCACTCTTAAGTCAATCACAAACACCTCTATGCGGCTTCTCTCCCATGCCACGGAACGAGCGGCTAGAGCCAGCAGAACAGGCATTGTCTTACGAAGACAGGCTTGGCTCCATCTCTACGACTTTGCGGAACCCTTCAAGGCGTCCTTCGCGAAAGCCCCCTTTGGTTCTACGCTTTTCGGCAAAACCATCCGCGATACGCTACTCCAGAGCGAGAAGGACGGGAAAACGTCTGCCGTCTGGATCCACTTCTCGGCTCCTCAGAGGTCCTTCTCCAGGAACCAAAGAGGACAGAGGAAGATGTGGTTCCTGAAATCCCAACAATCCCGTTTCGCTCCGGATCCCTCGTCCTTCAGAGGCAGAGGAGGACAGGGTGGACGCCGGCCCAGAGGCAGAGGGGGGGCTGAAGAATTTCGGGTCGAGGGAACCCTTTTCTGATCGACCCGCACAGCAACCCTGAGGGGTTGCCGGACTGCTCCTCTCTGGAGGCAGTCGGGGGGTGCTTCTCGGAGCATCTAGCACTTTGGGAGTCCATTACAATAGTTTTCTGGGTGCTCCGAATCATATCCAGAGGTTACTCAGTTCCATTCCTAAGTTCTCCTCCCCGGTCGGGGCACTTCCCCGATGTACCACCCAATCAGAGGGAGGTAGCAGCCTTCGAAATAAAAGAGCTACTAAGAAAAAGAGCCATCCAGCACGTCCCCCCCGGTCAATCCAGATCAGGCTTTTACTCCAGGTTCTTTTTGGTGCCAAAAAAGATGGGGGACTTGTGGCCAATTCTCGACCTGTCCACACTGAACCTGTCAATTGCCAAAGAGAAGTTCCAGATGGTCACCATTCAATCCATTCTCCCACTGTTACAGGAGAACGACTGGATGTGCTCCACAGACCTCAAGGATGCGTACTACCACGTTCTAATGGACAGGCAATCCAGGAGGTTTCTCCGCTTTCGGCTGGGAGCCAGCAATTATCAGTTCAGGGTCGTACCCTTCAGTCTCACCACAGCCCCCAGGGTGTTCACCAAGGTCATGGCAGTTGTAGCAGCCCACCTGAGGCTTCAGGGAATACAGGTCTTTCCTTACCTGGACGACTGGCTCCTAGCCGCCCCCACCAGGCATCTACTATGTTCAGCGAGAGACCATTTCCTACATCTTGCCCGCTATCTAGGGATCACGATCAACCACAAGAAATCCTCCCTTCAGCCTACTCAGATTTTGGATTTCATAGGGGCCAGGGTAGACCCAATTCAATCCAAAGTCTTTCTGACGTCGGACAGACTTCGCAATCTAAACCTCCACATTTTGGCACTTCTTCAGTCCTCGGCCCCTCCAGCGGAGTTAGTCCTGGGGGCTCTGGGGTTCATGGCAGTGCCCATCAATCTGTCACCGCTCGCACGTCTGAATGAGGATTCTCCAGTGGACCTTACAGGTCCAGTGGTCCATTTTACTAAATCCCTTGTCTGCCCCTATTCCTCTCAGCAGGGTTTGCAGGGAATCTCTACTTTGGTGGCTCCATTCCAAGCACCTCCGGGAAGGGCGCCCCTTCTCCATGTCCCCACCCCAAGTCACAGTGACCACGGACGCATCTCGCCTTGAGTGGGGGGGGGGCATTGCATGTGCAGAACCGTCCAAGGCACGTGGACTCACACAGAGACCTTTTTGATTATCAGTGTTCTGGAGATGAGGGCGGTGCTTCTAGCGTTGCAGGCTCTCCATGCCCTTCTTCCTCTAGGGACTATTGCAATTCAAACAGACATGTCAGTGGTCCGGTACATCAACAAGCAAGAGGGAACCAGATCTTACCCACTTTGCCGAGAGGCCATGAGAGTGTGAGAATGGGCGATATCCACCAACTGCTTTCTCATAGCAACGCACATACCGGGTTGGTCAAACATTCTAGCGGACAAGCTGAGTCGGACTATCCTCTCACCCTACGAGTGGTCTCTGAACCCCTTAGAAGCAAAACAGATCTTCCTCAGATGGGGTCAACCTTGCTGTGATCTGTTCGCGTCGCCTTCGAACGCAAAGTGCAGCGAGTTTTTCGCTCTGATTCCCCCACCAGGGGAAAACACCAGGGATGCTCTGGTTCATGCTTGGCCATCCGGTCTTCTTTATGCTTATCCTCCTCTTCCGTTGATGACAAAATTTTTGCAGAAAGCTCGTTGGTTGGAGAGTAGAGTTATCCTCATAGCCCCATTCTGGCTTCGTCAAACCTGGTTCCCATGCCTACGGTCTCATCTAGTGCATCCTCCCTGGATCTTAGATCCCCTTCCGGATCTGATTTCTCACCCCTTGGGATTGAGGACCCCCAACCTGGACAACCTCAAGCTCTCTGCTTGGTTGATCCAGTTCCCTTAATGGCTAGGACTCCCGGTATCTCATCCTCAGTTAAAGCTATCCTGGTGGCTGCTCATAAGGAGCAGTATTAAAACTTCAAAAGACACCACAGCTCTGTTTCTTGTGAGTCGGGCAGAAATTTTTCCCCACCCTCCCACTGTCGTGTTCTTAAATACCACTGTCTTTCTAGCTGCCTGCCTCTTATGTTAATTTGACCATATATCTCATTTCCTCTCTGCTTTCACTGGCTTGTGTGAGTAAGCACAACATTATCATTTTGTGAAGTCACTCCCTTTCAACTATTTACATTTATTGGCCATTCTACTGTATTCCATAGTCCCGGAATACAAAAGTGAGCACTCCCTTTCAATCTGTCTTGCTGTTTTAAAAATAGTGACTCTCCACTAAAACTTTACTTTTTAGACTGGTAAAACTTAAATTACCTACTTTCACATCTAACTTCTCCAGTGCACACTGCAGTGTTTAGGATAAACCATTTGTTTTCATCTTACCTTTAAGCATCCCTGTGACTAGCACTTGCTCTAATACTTGCTGGAAAGCACTAGGAAGCCTTAAACTGATACAAACACTTAACTCTCCTTATTAATAAGGAGAAATTAATCATAGGCACTAAACAGCCTATAATTGCAAGTACCTTGCTAAGGTAAGGGAAAACAGCTCCTGTACTTAAAAAAAAAAAAAAAAAAAAAAAAAAAAAAAAACCACCAAACCAGGCATGTCCAAGGGTCAGCTTTCATTGATTTCTCCTGTCCACCTGGTTATCTGGGCATACTGGGACAATGCAGCAATTGCCTCATGTACACAGACAACCCTCTCCTCCTACCACCCAACACTACAACCTGTGAGAGATGCACTTGCATAGCCAAACTGGAAGCAACGCTCTCTCCACCCAAGATTGTGCTAGACACTCAAGAGGAGAAGGTTAACACCCGCACTACATCTCAGGCAACATATAGCCCTTCTAAACTCACACCACCAACACATATCAACACTAAATCCACATATGCAGAGGCCCTTAACTGTAACCTGCCCAAGCAACAAGGACCTCCGAAGCTGAAACGCAAACAAACACCAATCACAACCAAAGTGTCACATAGCTCACAACACCAGTGTGCCACCCAGCAACAGCCCCTAAGGCAAGACAACGTACCTAACACTTTAATCATAGGTGATTCTATAATCAGGCACACTGATGTCCCACTTACCAGGCTGAACAAGGAGAAAATTACAGTGAAGCTGCCTGTCTGGTGCCAGGATCCGCCACATAACTCATGCACTCAAGTCACTCCACAACAAGTACAAATATGACTCTGTCATTGTCCATGTTGGAGTGAATGACTTGAGACGTACCTGCCTGGACTACATAAAAAGAGACATGGAAGAGCTCTTGGATCATGTGGCCCAGCATTTATGACCTTAGCCCTGAGTAGCATCCTGCCTTCGCCCAGAATGATACCACAATACAAGGACAAAATGATTGA